>NC_142582.1:20647446-20969172 GCF_965207765.1 Zootoca vivipara | reverse complement strand
ATATGATAGCGAGGGCCAAGCCAGCCATGTAAACTTGTTTTGAGGAATAAAATAACACGATCAAAATGACTTTTTATCGAGAAGCAAAGCTGCTGCAAGTAGCTCAACCCTTCCTCATCCTTGTAGTTTTGAGCTTTTACTCACAACTGATGCAAGATTGGGTGGGAAGGTTTGCAGATCAGTCTCTTTAATCGTAGGGTGCGCTTAGAGAGAGGCGAGGACCGTGTAAGGTAAACCGGAATACTTGCATACATTTATAGGTTCTTTGCATGCATGGACACTTCCTACTCCCACAATGTTTATATGTGAATGCTGGGATACTTCCATTTTTTGCATATAAACAGAATGTTAGATATGCACGGACTCACTGATTTTAAGCTCGAGGGCGTCAGTTTGCAACCAAAAATATGCCGTTTCCTAGCAGATGTAGCAAAATAGTGTTCAAGTGCAGCGGAATGAAATCTGCAGGCAACTATTCAAAAATTTGTTTATTATAAGGAAAGTGGGTCACGTGGAATTTAAAACATTCGGGAGGGGGGAGGGGGGAGGGAACGGTATTCAATCTGGTGAAAAGCAAACTTCATCCCACAATGGTATAAAAGCATATATTCTTCAGTTACCCCTTTTCCCTGAAGCCTTTTGCTTGGATGGTTTCGAAATGGCTGCATGGGCAGATGCCTCTGGGTTCTGGCTAGCAAGGTGAGAAAGAATTAGAAAGAGAACAAGGGGGAAAGAAGCTATTGGCTTTACTCTTAAATAAAAGTGAGGCATAATGGCCGTCCAAATCATGGGTAGTGACAGCAACACTTACTGCCAGAACCATACAGCTCATCCAGTGCCACTAAAACAAGACGACCTGTTTATAATTTATTATTTTAAAGTGAGGAACCCTTCTGACTTGGCTCAGTTACCTTCTTTCTGAGGTAAAAGGTGTGATCGGCTTTTGAGGCTGTTTTAAGACACATGATTCTGAGGGAATTCTTCCACTCACCTCAAGATCTTACATGCCTTCCTTCATAGGCATGAGATAAAGATGCTTGCTTCATTTTTGTTCTAAATTTGAAGGAGCTGCTTCTGCCCCACTTCGGTCAGTGGGGTTTCATTAGGGTCACAATTCAGTAGTAGAGCATCACTATTATTAAGATAAACTCGTTTGAGCCAGAGAGTTGGTGGCACTCAGTTTGAAAAACCCTGTTTTCCTTTTACCCCCAAATTTCATTATACACTTTCCTGTAAATATCTTTTATAATTAATTTATTTTTAAGGCCTCCTGGCAGGGATTTAAAACATATTTGGACCACAGAATGCTTTTGTTATATACACCTAATATAAAATTCTAAATCTGGGGCCCTTGCCTTGCTCCTTTTGTTTACCCTGATGCAAATATGTTTGCTAAAGCGCAATAAGAGTTAATAGCCAAACTTTACAACGCACACGGAGAGTTTCACATAAAATCTATAACTGACTACCCAGATGGCAAATGCTGATATGTAAACCTAAAACATGAAATTTTCCGTTGGGGTCCAGATGGCTGCTTAATGTGAATTGTTTAACATTTATGTTTATCTTATTAAAACTGCCTTTTATAAGTCCAGACTAAGCTTAGCAATGTGGCTCGGAACAGGCTCTGGAAAAGCATATCAGTAAATGAGTAAAAACACCAAATGCCATTCAGCATTTGATTTCAAAAAAGAGAGGGGTTCATGCCTAAGCCCGCTGGGAAGCCATATCATTAGCCTAGGTAGCGCTGATCTTGTAAGCGTGAGTGTGAGGGGAGAGGTAGCGATTACTCAGTGGTGAGGCAAAGGCACTCTGTGCATGCCATGGGGCAATTTTATTTCTTGCTGTTTCAAAGATTCCTGGGTGGTGCCGAGAACAGCTTCCAAGCCTGAGCACTCAGACAAACTAACCCCTGATACTAGCATAAATGCCTGCGTTTCCTACCTGTACCTGAACGGACCTTATACAGTGGTACCTTGGTTTTCAAGCGTCTCGGAAGCCCAACGCCGAAAACCCGGAAGTAAATGCTTGCGTTTTCGAACGCGTCTCGGAAGTCGAGCGGCTTCCGCTGCGTGTTTTTCAATTTTCTCCATTGAATTGAGGCTTCCGTAGTGAGTTTTCGGTTCTCGAATGTTTCGGAACTCAGACGGTCTTCCGGAACAGATTGCGTTCGAGAACTGAGGTTCCACTGTAGTTGTTATAAGCACATTAATACCTGTGCTCTGAGAAATAAACACCTGAGCCCACCTGTGAGGGACAGGGGATACCGAGAGGTCCCTCCCATCTTAAGGTCCAGCCCATCCCCAAGCGCTGGGGAGAGCAGGGAGAGCTCTGCCTCCAGCGGAGAATCAGGAGGAAGTGGTGTCCGAGGCTCAGGCAAGGTTGCGGAGCCACTGACCCAGGTGGGACAGGAAGGGGGGAGCCCGGGGGGAAGGCCAATCCCCCCGACTCCGGAATTGCGCAAAAAACGTCGGGGGAAGAGGCTGGGTCTCCCCAAGCTTCTTTGCTGGAAGAAAACGCGCCAACCTCCATTCGGAGGTACTGACACCTGACCGAAAGCATGTATATAGATCGCTCTGAGCACTGTAAATAATCAGCACTTAATAAAAGTCTAAAAGGACTATGCTGCGAGGAGTCGTTACTCTAGAGTAGCCGCATCAGCGTCTCTGACACCACCATTTCCCAGTCCTGCACAGGCCATTATGGAGACTCAGGGTGGTATAATAGTTAGACCAGGCACCCCCAAACTCAGCCCTCCAGATGTGTTGGGACTACAATTCCCATCACCCCGACCACTGGTCCTGTTAGCTAGGGATGGTGGGAGTTGTAGTCCCAAAACATCTGGAGGGCTGAGTTTGGGGATGCCTGAGTTAGACCAACGTTTCCCAGACTTTGGTCTCCAGTTGTTTTTTTGGACTACAGTACCCACCATCCCCGACCACTGGTCTTGCTAGCTAGGGATGATGGGAGTTGTAGTCCAAAAACTGCTGGGAACCCAAGTTTGGGAAACACTGAGTTAGACCGTTGGATTGCAGTTGTGAGCACTCAAATCCCCAGTCAGTCATCAAGTTCACTGGGAAACCTTAGGCCAGCCTTTATCTCTAAACCTACCTCAACATGGTTGTTTTAAGTACAAAAGAAGAAAAGGACCACGGGGTGGTATCCAACTGAATAACTATGTTAGCAAACTGATTTCTGCATTCACAATGGGACTCCCCACATAAATAAATAAATAAATAAATAATTATTTATACCCTGCCCATCTGGCTGGGCTTCCCCAGCCACCCTGGGCGGCTTCCAACAAAAGATTAAAAACACATTTAAACATCAGTCATTAAAAACTTCCCTAAACAGGGCTGCCTTCAGATGTCTTCTAAACGTCAAATAGTTGTGCTTCCCCTAAGCTTTTGGTGCAGGATAAAAATGTAAAATAGTAATACTTATTAATCAAGCCTGCTGAGACTATAGTTAAACTACTTAATATCCAAATTATTGTTCAAGGGTTTAGTTGAAAACCCTTCTTGTCCAAAACACATGCTTTCACAGGTGTTGAAAGCCTAGTCCTTTTCCTTGGGCATTCCCCTTTCTTGGATCTGCCCAAACAGCTATTTCCTCTGACATAATGTGGGAACTTGCACAACAAAAAAAAGAGAACAAAAGTCTTCTTATGGAGCAAGTCACATGACAGACCATTGCGTTGTTCTTTATCAGCAGTAAATTCTTCTGAAGGATGTGGTTAGCAAGACATGTGTTATGTGTTATGTACTGTTTATTAATCTTGTGTAGAATTAGCAACACATTCAGCCTCATTTTGATATTCATCTGAACTTGGCAGTCAATGCAAGCATTTACAGGAACCGTAAGAAATATTTATGAACATAAATTTGTAGAAATCAA
Organism: Zootoca vivipara; assembly: GCF_965207765.1. Taxonomy (NCBI): domain Eukaryota; kingdom Metazoa; phylum Chordata; class Lepidosauria; order Squamata; family Lacertidae; genus Zootoca; species Zootoca vivipara. The sequence goes on along the minus strand of NC_142582.1, from coordinate 20,965,275 downwards.
TCTAATTGGAACGTAGCCTTACCTTAAATACTTTTTTATGGGGGGTGGGGTGGGGGTGGAAGCTTTATTTAAAATTAATGAAACAGAGCGCCTGCAAATTATCATATTAAGAAGATTCCAGTTAATGAAAAAGTCATTGCATCATAAAATCAGAATTGTCGAGTTGGAAGGGACCCTGAGAGTCACTTAGTCCAACTCCCTGCCATGTAATGTAATGTAATGTAATGTAATGTAATGTAAGATATAAAGCATTTAAAAGGGAGTTGCTCTCATCTCATTTTGCATAGATTTGGCTTATTCCTCCGCCCTCCCAACTACTCTGAACAGCCTGTGCAATAACTTTCATGCCAACAGGTCCCAAGTTTCAAAAGCAGCTGTCGTCGTGGCTACGGCTTTTAAGCCACAGTGCTTCTCGAATGCCATTTTCTGTACAATTGTTTTCTATTCATTTCTACTGTCGCAGCCAGGGCTGTCTTTAGCAGATGCGTCGCTGGGGTGCAAATATCCGCCCAGCGCCCCCAAATTACCACGGATAGTGTTGGGGTGGCCATAGCTGCGCACTGCCAGCCATCCGGAGGGGCACAACTCTCTCCCAAGCCGCCTCAGGAGGAGAACGATCCTTGCAGAGGCAAGCTGCACGCCAGCCTTATAGTTGGCGGGGCACAAGTGTGCGTGCAGGGAAAGGGGAGGCCGCTGGCAAAGCCCCGCAGCTCCCCCACTTGCTGGGAAAGACGGCTCTGGTCACAGCTGAAAGCAAACTTGGGAAAGACATGTAGTCATCTGACATGCTGAGGACTGCAGAGAAGCACTTGATCTTTGCTTCTCGCTTTGGCAGAGGCAGCAGCCCAGTCAATGGCACTCTGAAAACGATGAGCAACTTAGAAACGGAATCTAAAATCCAGATCCTGCCATTTTTATCCAGAACATATTGCAAATGCTCAGAGATGAAGGAGACATTTCAAATCTGCCATGAGAGAAGAGGGTGAGCAGCTGGTAAACTACTGGCCTTTAATGAAGCCCTGCCATATTGCAGCATTCTCCCTTATTGCCAGACTTAATTAGTTCGTTCTACCATGGCAGTCTGGAGGGACCAAACCCTTACTGTGGACAGCCATAATAACTCTTTCAGCTTCTCTTCGTTTTTACCCCTTTCCTAGTGAAATTTGGCATCTCCTTGGAAGAGGTTTGAAATATACTTTAATTAGAAAGATAGACGTTAGAGGGAAAGCCTGGAATTTGGTGAATATAGCCATGGGCATGCAGGAACATCGCAATCACCTTGTTGGAGCAGATCAATGGCCCATCTGGTCCAGAATTCCGTTTCCTGTAGTATCTGTCCAAATGCAGGACAGGAAAGCAATAACCCTTCCCTGTTTGTCCCCAGCATATGGTATCCAAAGGAATGCTGCCTCTGCATCTAGCTATTGTGGCTGTAGCCATCGTAAGCCAGCATTCATTGCCATATTGTGCAACGGTCAATTGCAGAAGTTCATGCTGTGTTGTCCACAAGTCTTTCCTTTTGTGTCTCGAACCTAGTGGGGCTCCTGCTTTTCCTTGGGCAACCCTGAATTCTCTTCTTACTCGTGAGAAACTTATCACCACCTAATTTCTTCATGTGAATCCCAGTCCAGATGTTATTTAGCGAATACATTATCTGAAAACTTCAGTGGGTCAGGTCCAGACTTGCCCTTCTGCAGATGTGTTTTTGTTTGTTTGTGAAATGGACCAACATGCCGTGGAGGTGATTTTTGCCAATTCCCCCTGCAGCCCCCAGTGCTACCTCCTGTGTTCTGCAACACGGTTCGCTGACTTTCTGGAACAGCTGTTTTTTTAAGGCAGGGGGTGAACAGCAGAATTGCAGGGGGAATAAGTTAAAATTGCTTATTTCTTCCCCCCCACTCCATTGTTGTCTTGTGCCTACAACATGGACTTTGTGTTTGAAGCTTTAACTGCTAGTACGGGGAGCAATATATTAATGCAGTTAGTGCTTTGATCCTGCTGGTCTTATGCACGTCAGGATAATTTTATGGCTTTTATGACAAGGTAATTTGCCCTAAGCTCACCCTTACACCCTGTTTAAATGTTCTCCAAATCATACAAGAAAAGTAAGTTGTGTTGGGCCATTCACAAATGGGGAAAATTCACAGTTTAACAAAGACTTTTGTTAGGGTCAATGGGACCCAGGTGGCGCTGTGGGTTAAACCACAGAGTCTAGGGCTTGCTGATCAGAAGGTCAGCGGTTCGAATCCCTGCAACGGGGTGAGCTCCCGTTGATCAGTCCCTGCTCCTGCCAACCTAGCAGTTCGAAAGCACGTCAAAGTGCAAGTAGATAAATAGGAACCGCTCCGGCGGGAAGGTAAACGGCGCTCCGTGCGCTGCTCTGGTTCACCAGAAGCAGCTTTGTCATGCTGGCCACATGACCCGGAAGCTGTCTGCGGACAAACGCCGGCTCCCTCGGCCTATAGAGCGAGATGAGCGCCGCAACCCCAGAGTCGGACACGACTGGACCTGATGGTCAGGGGCCCCTTTACCTTTGTTAGGGTCAACCAGTGTTACAGAATAGGGAGTAAGCTTCACTGGACGGGGGATTAAGCAATAAGAGTAGAACACTACACTGCAGGGCTGTCATGCACTACTGCCTTTGCCCACCATGCAGTACGGAGGTAAAAGCAGTGAATAACAATGCAGGTTCGTTGTTTCTTAATCTCAACTTCAGCCCAGCTTTCAAGCTGCAACAGGGGTTCTAATTCACCCAGACAACATTGCAGAGTTGTATCCCACTCAGAACTTGATCCGCAGTATGAAAACTGCAAAGCTGCTGCTTGCCAGCCATAACCCCTTGCAACTTGCAGCATGGGGATAATGACTCGTCAGTGAAATTCTAGAGCAGGCACCCCCAAACTGCGGCCCTCCAGATGTTTTGGCCTACAACTCCCATGATCCCTAGCTAACAGGACCAGTGGTCAGGGATGGTGGGAATTGTAGTCCAAAATATCTGGAGGGCCGAAGTTTGGGGATGCCTGCTCCTAGAGCATGGGTAGGCAAACCAAGGCTCGGGGGCTGGATCTGACCCAATCGCCTTCTCAATCCGGCCCGCAGACGGTCCGGGAATCAGTGTTTTTTTACATGAGCAGAATGTGTCCTTTTATTTAAAATGCATCTCTGGGTTATTTGTGGGGCATAGGAATTTATTCATCTCCCCCCCCCCCACTCGCACTGTGTTTAGGACCAGATGAAAGAATATTTCCGTCAGCAAAATTCCAAAGTTCTAAAAACTATTTTATTGGTTCTGTCAGACAAAATCAATAGGTGCAGCAGATGGCAAACGGCACACCTTCATGTTGTTGTGCAGTGGGTTAAATACATTTTCCGAACTCAGCAAAACTTGGCCCCTCTCCACCCCCTTGCAGCATTTCCTCAGCCAATCAGAAAGGTGCCTGCCCCCCCCCAAATAGTCTGGCCTCCCACAAGGTCTAAGGGACAGTGGACCAGCCCCCTGCTGAAAAAGTTTGCTGACCCCTGTTCTAGAGAGCCACTTGCCAGTCAGCATGGCCATTACTGAGCTAGATGGACCAAATGGTATGATATAAAGGATCTTCCCGTTTTCCTTTTTTTAAAAACCTGTTAAGGCCAAGGGTGTTTCCAGATTGTTGTTATTTCTGGGTGGGTTTCAGTCGCTTACCGACCAATTCAGCTTGTGCCACTATAGTTGATTAAGAGGTCTTGTGCAATGAACATGCGTTCCCAAAAGACCAGACTTTTGCAGGACCACGCACTGGAATGTGCTTTGATGCAAGGAGATGAGCGCCGCAACCCATAGTCGTTTTTGACTGGACTTAACTGTCCAGGGGTCCTTTACCTTTTTACCTTTACCGTCTAGGTTCCCAACAAATAAGGACAAATGCTCATTTAAATAGCCGATGTTGTCTAACACCCCCCCCTACGAACAAATTCCCTGATTAAAGCTCAATAAACAGATCCCTCTGGAAGCGCTCCAAAAATATCAGGTTTCAAAGACAGCTTTCTCATTGCAATTTTGAATGAATAGCAGCTATATCAGAATGAAGGTTTTTTTTGGGGGGGGGACGTGACACATTAAGGTGTTTACATTTTATTAAAAGCATTCTGTAATATTCGTCTGTAATAGAATCCTGTAATCGCGCTTTGGAAACTGTCACTGCTAATTAATGCATGCCACTGGTCCATTACTTCAAATTTGTAATGCATATTTACAACGCAGGCAACCTGGGTTTCACTTATAAGGAAGTCCCATTAGGTTTAATGGAACAATCGCTAGTGCTTACAGCCATGAAGTTGCTACTGTGCATGTTTACTCACAAATAAATCCTACTGTTGTGGTGACTGCTACATTAATCTGAAGCTAGTGCTCAGGACCGAAACTCTATTATGAAGCCACGAAGTCACATCTTAACCTTTTTTGGGGAGGCGGCGGGGCGGGGAGTAAGTCAAATATATCATGAATTTTGTACCATCATGCAATGGAGAATACCCAGAGTGTAGTTTACAGTCCTTTGATTCCATTTAAAGCAGTTTCCCAAACTTGGGTTTCTCCAGCTGTCTTTGGACTACAGTTCCTGCCATCCCTTACCACTGGTCCTGCTAGCTAGGGATGATGGGAGTTGTAGTCCAAAAACAGCTGGGAGACCCAAGATTGGAAAACCCTGATTTAAATCAACTTAGATGAGACAGCACCTGTTTTGAAAACTATGTAAAGAAAAAAAGTTTGAAGATCCAATATTATTATCCATACTGGGTTGTTGTTTTTTACACATACAGGATATGAATCTGATCGACATTCTCTGGAGGCAAGATATAGATCTCGGAGCAAGGCGTGAAGTTTTTGATTTTAGCCAAAGACGGAAGGAATATGAGTATGAAAAACAGAAGAAGCTTGAGAGGGAGAGACAAGAGCAGCTTCAGAAAGAGCAAGAAAAAGCCTTCCTAGACCAGCTGCAGCTGGATGAGGAAACAGGAGAATTTGTTCCTATTCAGCCTGCTCAAGCCATTGAATCAGGAAATGCCATCACATCCAATAATTATTCACAGGTAAAAAAAAAAAAACCTCCCCAACTTTTTGTCATGTGATCTACATTTTGGGTACCACCCCCTTTCCTAAAGAATGTTACTGCAAGTCTCCAGAGCAAACTATCTGAACAGCAGGGGATTGATACAATTTGTGAGACTATGGTTATATACAAACTTATTCAGGAAGTAAGGAATCGCATTGTTTTTTATCCTAGTGCTACGGTTTCCATTTATTGCTCCATGGGTTCTCTTGAAACTTCTGATGAAATTCCAGAAAGTACAGATGCCTATATATTTTCTGTTTACTATCTATCCAATATAGAACTTGTATAGCCAGTCTTTCAATACTTAATGAGATTTTTCTTAGTGTCCTTTATTCTAATTCTCCCGCAAGCACACCCAGGAGATATTAATGATTGCAACCAGAAAGTTTGTTTCTTTAGTGATCTTGTTGCATTGTGGTGTGCTTTTTTGTGCCTTTTTTATTTCAAAATAAAACTCCATGGAGAGATATCTCCCAATATATAAAGGAACAGGTTGCCTGAACTTAGTAGAAGTATTACATATTTGCTATTTTTTAACTTCAATCTACAGAGCGTTCATATCTCCAAACAAGATGCAGATGACCTGTTCTTTGATGACTGTATGCAGCTTTTGGCAGAGACTTTCTTGTTTGCTGATGACCAGGTAAATCTTGCAAGTCTGTTTTTAATCTGGCCTCTCCTTTACAACAATTAAAATTCCTTTCTGTCTCTTTATCGGGGGGCCGGGATAGCTCAGTTGGTGGAGCATGAGACTCTTAATCTCAGGTCGTGGGTTCAGCCCCCACCCTGGGCAAAAAGGTTCCTGCATTGCAGGGGGTTGGGGCTAGGTGATCCTTGAGGGAGTTTCAAACTCTACAATTTTGTGATCCTGTGATTGCAGTGTCCTGCTTAATGGCATGCATTATGCAGCAAACACATTTGAATGTACAGATTGTCCTACCAACATATTGCTTTCTCTAGTTCCATCCCTGGCACCTCCAGGTTGGCCTAGGCAAATCTCTAGTCTGAAACCTTGGAAAGCGGCTGCAAGCCAGTGTAAACAATACTGAGCTAGATGGACAAGGACAGGACTTGCTATAAAGCAGCTGCCTATGTCCCTACTACGAAATACCTCTTTCATTGCCACAAGCCAACCTAAGAGCCAGCGGGTTTCAAGCATAACTGACCAAAAAATAAATAAAATCTGTTGCCTGGTATTCCAGGTTCCCTCTGCTGAATTTCTGCCAGCAGCACCTTCTGAGATGGACAGCAACCAGGTCTTTGTTGAATCTGATCGGATGATCCCACTTGACCCGTCTCTCCTTCAGTCTACCATTCCAGAGTCGACAACGGCAGATGCTGAGACCGCACAAGATATAGAACAAGTTTGGGAAGAATTGCTGTCTATTCCAGAGCTGCAGGTAACAGCAGTCAGCGCTTGAACGAATGACTAAATAATCAAATTTATTATTACTATTAAATAACACTTCAAATAAGTAGCCAGATACTGGGGGCAAATATTTATACTAAAAAAAGGCACATCAAAAGTTTTGACATTTTTGCCCTTGGACGGTGGGTCCTCCTGTCGTCTTGCAACTACTGTGTATTTACAAAATTAAATTTTGGGTTTATGAGGATGAAGGTAGCAGCTTGAAAGGTTGTTACGTTTACTCACCCACCAGTATTTTTTAGAAGAACATGAAAAGCAAAAGGTTTGCCCGTATCGGCAGTTTCCTTTTCAATCCAAACCTTTGCATGCTTTTTATTCAAAAGCAACGCCTGCTCTGCTCAAGAAGTTTGTGTTGAGTTTCTAACCTTCAATACAAATCGTAATCTTGAGTCTCAGGGCTGGCACTGGACTTGGGGTGGGGTCTTTTCTCGGTATATCCCCAACCCAACCAACCAGGATCAAGTAGTGGTTCTGGCAGGCCTCCGAAACATGCTTCTGTGGGGCTGCACTACTTTTTTGAATTGTGCTTAGGCTTGACTGATCCATTCTAGCAGGCCACCATCTTGTGTTACCTAAAATGCAATGCCCTGGCCAATAGATCTAAATTTTATAGCTCACGGGCTGGGGCCCCTCATTTTGTGTAACCAAGATGGTGGGCAGCCGCTGCCTGATGGAAAACTGGTGACTGATTAAAAGCAGCACTACTGCCCATTGCTGAAAAGCACCTGGGAGCCTGGCAGGGAGAAGGGTGAACAGTGGCGTGGCTGGGTCTTCAAAGCACCTGACTTAGTTGACGGGAGGCGCTGAGCCTAGTGAGTTCATGTAAATTTAGCTCCACTGAGCTTGGGGCTTACTATCCCCTAGTAAGGCTTGCTTTACTGGTTTTCCTAGGGTCTGTACAGCAAGGAGGGGAATAGCGTTTGTTTTGCACTTCCAAGAAGCTGAACAGAAACCCCAGTTCACTATGTAGCACTTTTCTCTACGGAACATTCAATTTGCACAATGAATGGAGTGATTAGCGTTTCTGCCAAGGTATTGCCTCTTTAGATAAGCAGCTGAAGACTTCTCTGAAGCCCTTTCTCAGCTTTATCCAGCCCATGAAATGTTAAGACAGTAGACATGGAAGAGAAAGCATGCAGCTTTTTAAAAAAAACATTGTCGAGTGAGTACAGTGGTACCTCGGTTTAAGAACTTAATTTGTTCTGGAGGTCCTTTCTTAACCTGAAACTGTTCTTCACCTGAGACACTTTAGCTAATGGGGGCTCCTGATGCCACCGTGCCGCCAGAGCATGATTTCTGTTCTCATCCTGAAGCAAAGTTCTTAACCCGAGGTACTACTTCTGGGTTAGCAGAGTCTGTAACCTGAAGTGTTTGCAACCCGAGGTACCACTGTACTCCAAAGCAACAGTGACTTCCACAACTATCAAGGAAATTAAAGCAACTTTTTTAAAGGTGGGGGTAGGAATGTAAACGGGAAGATGCAAATTCCTAATACAGAAATGTTTACTTGAGGGAAGATTGCCTCCAATAACTTATTTAAATACAGTGGTACCTCGACTTACGAAGACGATCTGTTCCACAGCCGTCTTCGTAAGTTGAGGTTTTCGGATGTTGAAGTGCCGCCACAGCGCACGCGCGATTTCGCACTTCTGCGCATGCACAGAACACGCGCACGGCGAAAGGACTTCCGGGGGTTGTCGACTTTGGAAGTCGGAACCTTTGAAAGTCAAAGGGTTCGGATGTCGAGGTATGACTGTATATGGCAGGCATCTTTTTAGAATGCAACTTCGGTATAGTGAAAGGCAACAGGTGACTGAAAAAGCAAAATGCTGCAAGCTATAGTTTCCAACGTCTCAGATGCCCCTCCCTTTCCCCTTATCCCAATTATTCACATCACAGAAGTTTACACAGGCTAAAAGGGAGTGTTTGCAGTTGCGTGCATTTCTCCCAATTCCTGCTTTGTATGGCCAGTTCTTCTGGCCCCGTCGGATATACAGAAGCAATAGAAAAAAGGGACAACAGCCAAATGTATCACCTCTAAAGCACAAGAAATGCATTGACTGGATAGCTTGCTAGGTGCACAATGTTAACTGTCACACGGTAAAACTTCATCCTGTATATATCATTGCTGAACTTCTCTCTCCTATTTCCTTATAGTGCCTTAACATTCAGAATAATAACCTGGTTGAAGTAACCCCAAATGCATGCTTGGAAAATGCATCAGCAGAGGCTGATATGAACTTTAGCTTTTATGATTCATTACCTGATATGGAGAAAGAAGTTGCTAACTGCAGTCCAGAGTACCTGAGCCCTCTGGAATCTTCCTTTTCCAGCATGCTACTGCCAGAAGATCTTAGCCAAAACACCACATCATGCACAAGCACTGATTTTCCTGAGGATTTCTACTCTTCCTTCGTTGGTGTGAATATGAACACGTCTCCCCCACCACCAAATTTTGTGGACCAGGCAATTGCTGGATTTTTAAACGAACCTATCGATCTTTCAGAGTTTGCTCAGTGCAAAGCTTTTAACCGTGACCTTTCAGGAAATGCCCCAGAACGCAACGATTCTGATTCTGGCATTTCGCTGAATGCGAGTCCCAGCACAACATCTCCCACTCATTCTGTTGGGTCATCTTCCATCTCTAGAGATACAGGATTTGGATACAGCGATTCTGAAATGGAAGAGATGGATAGTGCTCCTGGAAGCGTGCCACAGAGCAATGCTAAAATGCATTCATTTCAGTTCTATGCTCCGCTGTCTCCGTCGCCAGGACAGTGCGTCTCAAATCCTGAATCGCAGCTCACAAGTATACCCAAAAAAGAATTGCCTGAAAACCCTGGTCATGCTGAAGCTCCGTTTGTGAAGGACAAGTCCTCCAGCCAACTTGATGCTCATTTCAGCAGAGATGAGCTTAGGGCAAAAGCTCTGTGTATCCCTTTCCCCATTGAAAAAATAATCAATCTCCCTGTGGATGACTTCAATGAAATGATGTCCAAGGAGCAGTTCAGTGAGGCACAGCTTACTCTGATTCGTGACATACGAAGGCGAGGCAAGAACAAAGTGGCTGCTCAGAACTGCCGCAAAAGGAAACTGGAAAACATAACCGAGCTGGAGCACGACTTAGGTTATCTCAAGGATGAGAAAGAGAAGCTCCTCAAAGAGAAAGCAGAAAACGACAAGAGCTTGCGACTGCTGAAAAAGCAGCTGAGCACCCTGTACGTTGAGGTCTTCCGTATGCTTCGGGATGAAGATGGCAAGCCTTATTCACTTAATGATTACTCACTGCAGCAAACAAGAGATGGCACCATCTTTCTTATTCCTAAGAGCAAGAAGCCAGAGACTAAAATATGAAGATCAGGGAGACTAATGTTCTCTCAACAACTATTTTTTCAATTTGTATTTTCTACTCCTAGGACTTCCTAGGATGCAAAATATTTCTCCCCCCCCCAAAGTGACTTTACACAAATGTCTCTTTAGCGTTAACTATATGAATACACTTAAAATCGGTGTAAGGCAAATGTATGCACAATGGGTAGTAATTTTATAAGATACTAGTTCTTTTTTTTTATATAGCAGCAACTCGGCTAGTTCCTGTTCTAGTGTAAATATTTCAAAATTTCTTATTTATATACTGTTCCTATAATTTGTTTTACCTAACTGTATATCAAGGGTGATTTAAGACTTTTAATCCTAATTACTTACAAGACCAATCTTGTTTTCATAAACATTGTTTGATATGATATGAATGGAATGTTTGCAGTTCCTTGAAAATTTTTACGCTTTGCTTTAATATAAGAGATTGAATGTAGTGTTAGTAAACACACATACTAAAGGAGTATTGTAGGGCTCAGCCCAGCCAAAATAACTGGAGGCTCATTACAAGAATTAAAACTGTTCTTTCATTGAAATGAATGGAGCATCAATATGCTTAATTTGGGGCTGGATTGTGTCCTTAAAGCTGAAATTTTGCTTTGCATACAAATGTATGCTCTAAGTAATAATTTTTAGATTTTGTACATTAAAAAATAAACTGCATATACTCTTGGCCTAGATTGTTTCATTAGAATGTGGCCTTACCACAAGGGTTTCAACTTGGGCCAATATACCTGTAGAGCAGGGGTGGCCAACTCCTGAGAATCTACTTTCAGAATTAAAATCTGGCAATGATCTACCCCCTGAACTGGGGGGGTTCAGTTGTTGAACTTTTTTTAGGGAGAAAAGCCCCGTTTTGTGGGGGTTCAGGTCAAAGTTGCTGAGGTTTTTTTAGAGAGATCTACCATGCCATTGCAGGGAATCTTACCAGTAGATCGCAATCAACCTGTTGGACATCCCTACTGGAAAGCTAATGGGTGAGACATCCAACATGTCTCACCGTGCAACAATTTTTTACTTAGTGTAATGTTTCACTCTTAATCTCAAAAGACGTGAGTTTGGCCATGATGGGTAATATCCCTACACTGAAAGTTGGACTCAATGACTCTGTTAGAGGTCACTCATTATGTTATGGAGTACAGGATACAGCTTTTATTTTTATTAGTGCAGCAGCTCAAACTAGCACTGGAAATGGCAGTAGTTAATTAATCTCACCCGAAATAATATTCCTTACCTAATATTATTACCTGTAGTTTGATACTGTATTAGAATAAAAAACACAAACTGAAGACCAAAGTAGTTTCGAAGAAGCCAAATTAAGTACACATAGGGTGACTTTATAAGCTTTCAAACTTCAAATTACAGCTATAGCTACTTATGATTATTATTATTTAAATGCAAGCAATGGTGTACTTCAGTTTCATGGATTTCAAGCACCCTTTTAAACCTTTAAAAGTAGTGCTGTAATTTCTTTAGCTTTACGGCCATTTTGTATGCAGGAACCTGTTACTAATTAGAAAACAGTATGTATATAACATTAGTTATGAAGGCTGTTCATAGTATTGCCTACTCATCCTACACAAAGTCTTTCCCGGCTGCTACACACATTTTTGCAGGTGAAAGCATGAGTGACACAAATGCATGTCATTCGTATTATTAAAAACATGCAATATTGTATTCCAGAACATCTCCAACTACACAATACACGTAGGTCTGTCGACAGCAACCCTATCAGGACACTGCCTTGCTGAGCCCTGAATTCCCCTTTTATAATGTGAAAAAATATTTGATAAAATTTTGTCAGGTTATTTTTTTTTCTCTTTCAAAGGCTGAGATTTATTTACAGTTAAATCAGGCTAGCCAAATCTGCTGTAAAACCAGGGGTGTGTTGTCCATACAACTAAAGGAAGGTTACCCACATTCACTTGAGTAATTCAAAACTCTTCGATTTTAACACTGTGGAAGCTGGAAGGAAATCTTTAGTAAATGGGCGGGCAGTGATGTAGAAATGAAGTCCTAATAGCCACATACGATTGGAAAGATTGGCCAACTCATAATTTATGACACTTTATTTTAAGAGTTTGAACAAGGTGAGTGGGAGATGTCACACTTCAATCACTTTCACCTATCATAGGCTATCAGCGTATTTCACATCCTCTTTCAACTTGTGGAGATGGTTGTCTTTGTTCTACCCTGCAGAGTAGAAGAGAAAATGCAAGTTTAGCACATTAAGATTGTAAAGCTAAGGAGTATCCCAGCTTCGCCAACTAGTTATTGAAGAACACTTGCTCTGCCTGCACTTCTCTCCCCAAATCTTCTAAACACCTCACCAAACATGCAGCCTTGGGACAGTACGTAAGCAAGTTCACCGAGGATTCAGGACTTTCTTTCCTAGGCACAAAGCCGGCACCCTCCTACTAGAGGAGGAAGAAAACAGAAGCACATACACTCACCCCAAATCTACGTTCTGTTGTGTGTAGGGCGGAAAGGTGCAAAATGAGCACACAAGCAGCTTGGCCGAGTCCCTATTTTAGAAAAGAGAAAATAAGCAGAGCTGCCGTTTGCCACTCCGGTGCTGGGCAACGGCAGCAGCAAACTGCAACGTCTAGTGCAGCAGTTTTAGATAAGAGGCAAATTAAGAGACGTGGCCTTGTAGCACTGTGTGCTCTCCCATTAAACATTTGCACTACATTTGACACGTGTGTCTGAAGACGGGAGAAGTCAACAATTATAAATGTTCCCTGTCAAAGTTCATGGTTGAATAGGAGTGAGAATATAATGCTGACAAAAGCCTAGGTGCCCAACAGGGGAAGAAGATATGGAACCATGAACCTACATTCATTAGCATGCAGACCTAACACAGATGGAGAATAAGGCAAGACAGAATTTAAGTATTTATTGAGATATGCAGGGAAAGCCCAACCAAGATACAGTACTAAGAAGCCATTCTTAAAGACTTGGGTTACCTGAATACCAATTATTTGTTAGGGACATCAGGTACTCAACTTCCAGAGGAGGAAATTATTTTCTTGTCTGAAATTCAGTAATTAATAATATTACCAACAGAAAATCTGCAGTTCCAACAGGTGTGCAAAGGTGGTCAGAATTCAGGTTGACTTTATGCATTGGATTTGCCCAAATCTAATTACAGGCAGTGATCATTTTAGGCACATCCAACTGATGCACAAGTCCTTTTGGACCTGTAAAAAGGAGGGCTGGGGGCAGGCTTATACGCACTCCACCGACGTGTGCTTTGACCCAGAACGCAACCCCTGCGGAAACGGGGAGTTACCCGTCTACTAATGAACATGAAATACAGTTTTTATTTTAAAAATCTACTTATCATTTAAGTTGTGGGAAATTATTACCAAAAGATGTAATCTAGTAGAAACCATTTCACTATGTGCAAGGCTACATCCAGTAGAAACCATTTCACTATGTGCAAGGCTAAGTCCCATATAAAATCTTGCTTCAGCAAGCAGTTCATCAGACAAGCTACTACACTTCAGCCACCTTTAAGCAATCTGGATAACACTGACCTATCTTTTAGGATTCTTGCGTTACTAAAATAACATGAAACATTTTCTAAAGCTGTATCAGTGCTAAAAGTCACCAGTTATAGCTTCCCTATACATCAGTCAGATGAGAATTACAATTTTAATGCTGCATTGTTCACATTTCATAGTATGGAAGTACAATGATTAAGTACTGGCACTCACCTGGTTTTTGCATAGTTCCTTATCACAGATGCCGGATATTCAAAGCCAAGAATACAGTCATGGGCACATCAATGTTTTATATTGTACTAGAGTCTTACCAAGCCACAGGTTTCCCAGCAGGCAAGAAATCCACATCTGGTCAAGCAGAAGTTTCTTCAACAATCTGCAAGTCAAAGAGATTTTTCTTACCTTGTTCAGGAAAGAGTAGCTCTTTTAATTCGTTAAAAGTGTTAGAGACGAACCTTACCTATTCTCATTCCCCTTCCTTTCAGGTCTAAATGCTAGACCTATGACTGGGTGAACTCAAGTAGCTATGACTCAAGGAGGTTCCAACTGGTGAAGAACTCTTGCTAGACTTTCTTCGATATTTCAGCAGTGATAGGCAGTTTTAACTAGCTTTTGGAAAGCTGCTCACTATCAGCATAGTATTTTATGCTTTCACTTTTCTGGAAGTTGAAGCTGGTGCTGTCGCTGCCTTGTCATTCTTTAAATATGCTGACTGGTCCACATACACAATAGGCTGCAGGAAGTCCTGTCTGAGTCTCCTTTGATCCACACATTGGCTAAGAGGTACATCCTAAAGTCTTTAGAGCTGGTTAATTGCTGTCCTCTGCTTACACTTCTCCACATCAGAGAACTAGGTCTAAGTCACTGGCACCAACAACTGGCAACTTTCAGATTGCATGATTAAGAATAGCAGAACAGATTAACACACTATAAAATTGGTTTCCCCCTCCCCCTGTGTGCCATCAAGGTCCCACCCTCTCCCACTCCAACAAGAACAGAAAAACTCATCCTCTAGGTTCTGTCCCTACAATCAACAGTAGGCCTGAAAGGGGTGATTTACATCTACTCTACTCTTCTAAGAAGAAATCTGCATATGCAGTTTAGTAATGGGAGGATTCCATTTCACAATACCAAAGTGATGCCCTTCTACACATTTTGCCTACTGGATTATAGAACACTTGTTTCCTGTTGGCCAACTACCCAACTCCCACCTTAATACAGTGGTACCTCTACTTACGAATTTAATGCGTTCCAAACACACATTTGTAAGTCGAAAAAAATTGTAAGTCAAATCCCATAGGAATGCACTGGGAGAAAAAATTCGTAAGTCGAAGCAACCCTATCTGAAAATTCGTAAGTAGAAAAAATCCTATCTAAACAGCATCCAAGATGGCGGGCGGAGCTCCATTCGTAAGTAGAAACATTCGTAAGTCGAGTCATTCGTAAGTAGAGGTACCGCTGTATATACAATTATGATATTATAGCACTCCGGGGCTGTATCAGTGCTTGACCCTTGTTTAAGCACACTTGTACTTTTTGAGATTTAACCATAGAATTCTATACAACCACCACCACTGTATGCCTTGTACAAGCCCAATATACACATTTGGTTGAACCTACAACAATTTTAGAGCAACGTTTTATAGTGTCTGATAATCCATTCCTATACTGGAATTGTTTACCTGATACTGTTCATTGGCCTAGAGAAGTAGTAACAGAAGAAAAAATCCAGCATCATACTGGCAAGTGTCTGAGTTTCTTCTACTCACTGTGCCCTACTCTTCTGGATGTGTACTGACAGAAAGCACTGCTCTGGCAATAGTTAAAAGAGAAGTCTGATCAGGTTGAGAAGGATAGCCTGGGAAATGGCTGTACACAAATTTGGGTAAGTGAAGGAGTAGACCACACACCCCTGCTTATGAATTTTATCAAGTTTTGAACACACGATTCTGATGCATAAAAGTATGGATTTATAGCCCACAATACTCCTGTTAGTGACAAATATGTATCATGTTCAGCCCAGATATTTCCTGTTGCTAGATTGTGAACCATTTGGTTTTCATATCACCTTCAAGGCCTACAATCAAGGCATTAGAAAGTGTGTGAAATGTATTGGGTTTGTTCATAGGTCAGAATATTTACACCCATTTGCAAGGAACTTGAAGCGATTGTGCCTGTGCTGTAAGTTTCAGATAAGAGAGGGCATGCAGAAATACACAAAGTAGGAAGTATTGACCATTATAGATGAACCAGTTTTGAGGGAAGAAATATATACAAATGAAGTTATACAATTAAGCTAACAGACCCAGGTCATTGGTTTCAAAGTTTTAATTCAAAAGAGTGTGTGTGCACACACACTTAAATCTGTTTGAGGTTGGGGGTGGGGTGTTAAGCCTCAACAGTAATAAACCTGTTCTGCCAATGCTTAATGTAGTTCCTGTATATACCAATGAAATGGGAGGCAAACTGAATAAAGCTTTAAAGTATCTCTTTCAAGGCTTATTTACTTATAAGTCTTAGGCTAAGAAACAAAGGCTACAAATTAAGATATGCACAAGCCAGAAGTATCTGGAATTTTCATTTGAAAGTAAAGCTTTTTATCATTCACAAGCACTAGTTTAAATGACTCACTCCTAGTTATACAGCTAAACAAGCTTTAATGCAAACATCTTTTCTCTCCCTTTGCATGTGCAACTCATTTCATTCGGTTACATATGCAGAAAACTAAGGTTCTTAAATGATTCAGCATTTCTAGTTTAAATTAATACAGATTATAATGCACTGATTTTTTTTCCTAGCAAGAATATACCCTAAAACTACATTTCTTTATTTAAAGAAGTTTCAGTGAGAAAAAACTGAACTACACAAATATTGGAAAAAATTAAAAGTTCCTTAATTATTTTTAATTCCTGGTACCACTACCACCACTACCACAAATTTACAGGGCAATATACCTGATTTATGAAGAAAAGACAAAGCTACAAACAACAAATTAAAAAAAGTCAGGAATGTACATCTAAACACTACATTGCATTAAATCAATAGCTGCACTCTTTGCAAACTGTGGCTATGACAGTCCTTAAGAAGGGTTTCCTGTTTAAGCTGCAGTAACTTTTTCTGACTATGGTTCATCGCTCCTTCTGTGGCAGATTTTACAGTTCCTCTAATGCATTTGGGACGACTGTCTCAAAGTAACCTGCAGCTTTCCTGACAACTCCTCGCTCTCTCCTAAGAACTGTGTAGCCTGTTGAATACAGGATAAGAAAAGGATTACTCTCAGTGAAACGTTGTATAGTCTTCATATACAACAAGTATTTGTATCATACCTACCATTATTCTGCTAGTTTTTAGAATCTTCTTCCACCATAGCCACCACCACCACCTCCTCCTGATCCATAGCCACCTAAAAATGGGAACATGGACTGTTGAAATAAGTATTCTTTAGGAACCTAACAGACACATACGTACTTTAGTAAGTTATACTTACCACCATAGGGACTGCCTGAGCTTCTACCACTGAAACTGCTACCTCCTTTCATGGGTCCATAGCTTGAGGCCTGTTGTCCACTATAATTGCCAAAGTCATTATAGTTTCCACTTCCACCGTAGTTGCCTGAGAATAATAAAATGTAAGGTTTGTGTTTATCAGATCAAGAATTATTTCAGAAGTACATTTCAAGTGCACTACAATTCATTCACATTAACTCACCTACCCAAACAAAATACACTTTAGTATACAACACGAGTTTCATAACTCCAGATTTACTGTATGCACATAATGGGATTTTAGCTAACTGGACATAATCATGGCTAGGCTGAGTAACTGCAATTGTTCCTAAGAACATTCAAAATACACATGCAAAAATTTATTTCCTGTTCAGTTCTTGCTAACCTTTGTTATATTGGCAAAATAAAAAATGCTCACTTCTTTGCTAAATCATTAAGGGTTCCTGTTCTTTTAATTAACCACATTAATAACTCTAGATACTTAAAATTCTGCTGTGTCAACTTAACCAAGTTCAAAGTTTCTTGAGAGAAGTATGAACAAGAGCATTATTCTTTTTTAAAAAATGATATCGGGCAGTAGTCCAGTCCCAGAAAATGAGACTAGTATTCCAATCCACACTGCAAGGCATTCACTAGCACAGATCCAAAGTTTCCCCAGATCTGAACACTGAACAGATAGACTGGATTCTTTCCTCTACACTCCAATGCCAGCAAAAAATGCAGAGGCAGGAAAAAACAAACAACAGTAAATTATTCACAAAGAGTTTCAGGTAAGAGGGGGAAAGTCTGTAGATTACATTAACGTAAAGATTCTTAAATAAATGCTGGGCAATGGAACTAGCTGGCTAGAAAGTTGTAGTTGCTCCCTTATTAGGTTTTAAGGCTTAATGAATGTTTGTATGAAGCAATGGTGGTGAACCTCAGACCTGGGCACAAAATGCAGCCCTTCAGGCCTCTCTATCCAGCCCTTGCGACTCAGCCCAGGCCACACTGCTTGCTAGCCCTCCATTCTACCTTTCTTGAGGGTTCTGCCTGGCTGGAATGTGTCAATGAGCTCTTTGCCCCTGGCTGGGGGATAGAGAAAGGCATGTGTAGAAAGCTACTTTCCTTTGCACACTTTTGCCTTGGGCTCTGTCCACCACTGACATGTGGCCACTGGAAGGTTGCTCAGGTGGGAAAGCAAGCCCTCTTTCTGTAGATCCCCTGCTCTGGAGTCTTGTTACAAGTGCATCTCCATAGCTTAAAGAAGACATCCTACAAAACTGGCCTGGGGGCGGGGGCGGGGAACCATGAAGCTTTAGGGAAGCTTTTAATGTTTGGTGGATTTCTATATTTTAATATTTTGTTGGAAGCCACCCAGAATAATAATAATAATAATAATAATAATAATAATAATAATAATAATAATAATAATAATAATATCTTTCATACCACTGTGATTTCAAGGGGTTAGAACAGGCATACCCAAACTTCGGCCCTCCAGAAGTTTTGGACTACAATTCCCATCTTCCCCGACCACTGGTCCTGTTAGCTAGGGATCATGGGAGTTGTAGGCCAAAACATCTGGAGGGCCGCAGTTTGGGGATGTCTGGGTTAGAACTTGGAAGTGGTTTTCATTTTCAGCTGAAGTTTACACTGCACAACATTTTAAAAATGGTGACAGGCTAAAGACCTCAAGCTTGTTATCCAACATGAGCAGAACAAACAGATGTATCAACACAATGTACTTCAGGATTCTTACCACCGAAGCTCCCCCCTTCATTGTAACCATCATAGCCTCCACCTCCTCCACCATATCCACCACCTGGGGTTCCATAGGTCGGGCTGCCACCGTAACCTCCTCTGCCGCCATACCCAGGACTTCCTCCATAGTTCCCACCTTGAGAAAGATCAATAAAAGTGACAGGAATGTGAATTTTTTGTTATGAAACGACATGATCTAAACACAAAAGTAACTGGGAACTGTAAAGCAGTATCTAAAAAAATCACCAATATTGCTTGGAGACCAACTACTACGAAAGGCGTATTACGACGTAATAGCTACCAAACAAGTAATCCCAATGGAGAAATCCAAATAAAATCAATGACCTAGCCATGACTAAGGATTCGTAGTCACAATTTGCAATCAATGGAAACCATTTCATGTCCATAGCTGAAGACTGGTTGCCACTGAGCATGATTTATCACTTGATTACTGGAAACTGCCAAGTATTCCATGTGCAAGGACCAGAGGCTCTATCTGTCATGGGTCATTCAAGCAGCTTGAGGATAACCTATATTTTGGTTATTTATCCTGCTGAGAAGGCTTTGTGCATACCCAACTATATTTTGGCTGAAGAAAATAAAGCAATTCCAAAGTCTCTTAATAGGTTACATACAGTTCACAAATCTAAAAATAATGTTTAGATCCTGAGTTGCCTGTCCATGTACAGAAGGGAATCTGATCCAGCAGAAGCTCTTACTAATATAAAGGGCGAGTGGGAAGTGTTTGCCAATTTCACCAGTAGCCCTCTGTGCCGCCCCATGCAACTTTTATTGGAGATTCCCCAACTACCTGGAGCTTTTTTAGGGGACTTCCTTCCCTGCCCCAGAGTGGTGGCACTCCCATGAGCAGAATTTTGTTCACAGGAACTTAGGATTCAAGACTGTGGCACAATCAACTGTCCTTCCAGATGTCAGGGAAAATGCATCTGCACCCCTGCCACTCTTTGTGGCCAAATTCGAAGGTGGGGTGGGGAGACATTCCAGGCTGGAAAGGCAATTGGGACCTACAGCATCACATGACAGCAGTGAGACCAGTTTGGGATCCAGTGGATCCCGGCTTGTCTCAGTTCTATCGCCTTCATTAGAATGCCCCATTCCAAGACCTACCACTGGCTAATTAACTGATGTATCTGAAGAAGTGTACATGTACATGAAAGCTTACTCAGAATAAACTTAGTTGGTCTCTAAGGTGCTACTGGACAATTTATGTATTTATTTATTTTGACTGCGTCTTACAAACATGGCTACCTACCTGAATCTAAATGATGGACAGCCTGCCATCAGCTGCCCTGGACAAGTTTGGTGATCACCCAGTCTGACATAAGGTGTTGGTTGTTTTTTTTTAATGCTCTGTAAGTTAGTCATGCCTTAGTCCCATGGGATAAGTTAATCATGACTTAAACTTAAGAGAACCCAATTTACTGTAATACCTAGATTTTCCACAAGTTGTCAGCTTCCCTTTCACATTTCTCACATTAAGATACACCAGGCAGATCTAAGGAGGGACTGACCCCACCCCCAAAGTATAACTGAACTGGTATTAGCAATGTTATTCTTACCATCACCAAAGCCATTGTATCCATCACCACTCCCGTAACTTCCTCTGCTGCCACCACCACCACCACTGCTGCCACCGTAACCACCTAAAATCAGAACAAGAAGTGTAATATACAGTGATGCACCGTAATCCAGGGTAGTATTTTTGGAAGGGGGTAGAGAAGCAAGAACAGATGTTTACCTCTGCCACCAAAACTTCCTCCTCTGCCATAACTGCCACCACTGCCTCCAAAGTTCCCACGGCCCATGAAATTGCCTGAACTACTTCCACGACCTAAAGACAAAAAATAAAAAGAGTGAATTATTACAATGCTTGTAGGCAATTATTGCCATGGGCTGTGCTATTATGTAACAAACTCACTTCTCTGTGCAGTTGCCGTTTGCATTTCTTGCTTGGAGAGAGCTTTCTTCACTTCACAGTTATGTCCATTTATAGTGTGGTATTTCTGAACTAAAATAAGTTTTAAAATGATCATTATAAAAATGTGCACAATTGAATAACCACTTATGCCATATTATTCAGAATATATTTTCACAGGAGCAGCAGTATTATTATTTAGTTTTATTTCCTCCATATTATAATCAGTAAAGGAAACTCTAAAAATACCATAAAACAAAAGATGCATAGCACAAAGAGCCAAAGAAAGGAAGCCAGGAAAACAATAGGCAATGAAGTTTGTTTCCTAGATCTTTGTGGGCAGAATATACCATAAAATGGATGCTCAGCATCCCTCTCATCTCACCTCTTCATAAAGAAGGAACATCTCTGGAGCCTAGAAATTATTTGGGGGGGGGGAGTGGGAGAAGGAAAAATTCATGGGGAAATGAGCTCCTCAAAGAACAAATGACTCATGGAATCCAAGCAGTACTTGAATGATAGGGAAACAGTAGGAAAGACCATAATGAAATAAAAAAAGCTTCCCCTTTCTGATTTTAGCTGATCATGCCCTCCATAGTGTGGTACCTAATGGTCATTTGCATTGGACTCTTCCCACGCAATCCAAGTGTGCTCATTTTCCTGCTGGATTTCCAAGAATGTGCTTGCTTTGGACCCAAGGTTCTTTAGGATCCTAGCATTGTCCAGGCTATATTTTAAAGCAGTTAGCAAGTCTGTTGTACCTGGCTCATAAGTATACTCAATTAGTGTGAAGGATGCTTGAAACCTTGGGGTGTAGCATGAAATTCTTACTTGCAGGAGAGAAAGAATGTGACCAAACCAAGTGGGGGGGGGGAGAATAGGGACAGGTAGACAGCCAGCTAGATCCTGACAAGGGGCCCAGCAAGGAAACTGGACTGTCCTTCTCAGCTAGGCACTTAACTACAAAGACATGTTAGAAAGATTCAGGCAGGGGAGGGGGATTGAAGAGAGGCTGGGAGCAAATCATGCTCCTCATAGTCGTCTAAAATTGTAGGAAAGCCACCACACAAAAAAGTTCAGGAGAGAAAAGCATCCGCCCCCCCCAAAAGCACTACAGTATATTGATATTTAAAACGGTAATGTTGTAAAATATATTCAATTTAGTAAGAAAGCAAATAGGAAGACTAGCTCTTATAGTAATTTTTTTTGTTCACTAGGAGAAGGTTCCATGCATCAGTAGCTTGAAAGAAATATAAAAAGCCTGCACAAAAGAAAAGCATTACATACCAACAATTTTGTCGACTGTATCATGATCATCAAATGTTACAAAGGCAAACCCTCTTTTCTTTCCACTTTGTCTGTCTTCCATTACTTCTATGGTTTCGATTTTGCCGTATTTTTCAAAGTAATCTCTTAAATTATAGTCTTCTGTGTCTTCTTTAATTCCTCCCACAAATATTTTTTTCACTGTTAAATGAGCACCAGGTTTCACAGAATCCTATAAAATCACAAGTTACATTTAGTATCTCAACCTTCCAAGATGGTGCCGTGCCTAAATACTTACAAATGTCTTACAAAAAGATTTGCAAATGATTAAAAGTTCCTACAATTAAGGTTTGACCAATTCAGTATATATACTTAAATATTCACTTACTTCTCTAGAAACGGCTCTCTTTGGTTCCACCACACGCCCATCAACCTTATGTGGTCGGGCTGCCATAGCAGCATCTACTTCTTCCACACAAGAATAGGTCACAAAGCCAAAGCCTCGGGAACGTTTCGTCTGTGGGTCTCTCATCACCTTCAAGAAAGTTAAAGCATGTAACAATAATTTAGGCACTGACTTTTGTGAATGCTGCAAACCTGTGCATACTTACCTAGGAGTAAGCCCCACTGGAAAGTGAGACTTTCTTCCAAGTAAGCACACATAACATTGTTAAAAGTAAACTGAATGTTATGATTACTTACCACACAATCTGTGAGAGTGCCCCATTTTTCAAAATGTTCTCTTAAACTATCATCTGTAGTTTCAAAGCTCAGGCCACCAATAAACAGTTTTCTCAACTGTTCGGGTTCTTTAGGATCGTAGCCCTGAAAGAAGGTAAGTTTCAATATGCTGTACGAGATTTGTGTTATTGCAGCGAAGTCCACCAACACAATTCACAGCAACTTACTGTCTTATCACACTTCACTATGATTAGGTACTATCATAGTGCTTTGCTGTATTTTTTAATGAAAAGTGAGGTCTGTAAATATTTAAATAAATAATAAACTCAATTGGCTCATGGTTTCTCTCTCGGTACACTTACTTCTACATAAACAAGTTTAAAGGGTGCAAAGCAGATTGGGTGTTATACCAGGATTTTGTTACATAGTGTATGAACAGTTCTTACAGCCTCATTCAGCACATGTTTACTCAGTAATGTAGCCATCCAATGCATCCTATGCAAGTTTATGGGGAAGGAAATCCCATTATGTTCAACAGTGCTTACCCTCAAGTCTGTCTTAAGTACAGCACATTTACATGAAAGTAAGTCCCACTAGACTCAATGGGATTTTGGAGCAGGCATGCAAAGGTCTGTGCTGTTAGTGTACTAGAGGCAGCTAGGATGAGGACATAAACTTCAATTAATAATCTAACACCTTCATCAACTGATGTCTTTGGTCTGTGCATATAAAGAAATGTTGACTATTTCAAGTTTAGTTAAAAAGAATAACAAACTAAAAACCTTTAATGCCATGTCGTGAACTTCAGAGGATAGACAACTCTAGCAAAAGTTGGCTAATCACTAAACAAAACGACTAAGGGTGCGTATAATTTTCTACTTACCACGCCTAACATCTCAACCCCCAGATTTATTTATTTATTGCAGGAAGAACAAAACTTTAGGCTACACAACACAAGAGAGCAGCATCCAGTCCTACTTAACTTTGTAAAGTTCAGAATAACCTGCACACAACAGAACAAGAATGCTGCTGCATTTTTTAAATAGCCAACTGCATTGCTTACGGCTCAGAAACACACGATTGCACTACAAAACAAAGGTGTCTTCTGTGCCTGGCATAACTGAAAAAGTTTCAGGAGACACAGGATTTGTCCCCATATAGATACAAGTCCTAATGGAATACCCATCATTCCAAAGAGTAGATGAAGTATTTCAATTCCAAGAAACATAAGGAACAAAATGTTCTTACCCATTTTATGATACCACTTTTTCATTTACACTTCATGTACTAAGGCAGGAACCACCAATTCATGGAGCCTAGGGTGCCTTCCAGTATTTCCAACGGCACCCGCAAAAGGTCTCAAGAAACATCCTCTAAAAAATCCAGTGCCTGAGAGACTCTTTGTTCTTTCTGTTCGTTTCTTCACACTAGCTCAGTCTCTCCTACATTGAACACCCCCCCCCCATTACACATTTAATTAGATGCCAGGGCTGGACACTCACTCCTCCCTTCCCTTTCAAATACAGTTTCTCTCTGTGACTGAGCACAGCAGACTGATGAGGGACATGCCTGCCTGTGGTCATCTTTTTCCTGCTCTCTTAGATGTGGCAACCATTGTGTGTTATGTTGCAAACTCCATTGTATCAGTTTTGCTATGTCGCCCCCATGGAAACCATTTTGTGACTAGCACCCAGAGAACTTTATGAAAATTCGAGATGTACCCACTGGCCCCAAAAGGAGGTATGGTCTGGGGTCAACAGTATGGAGCATTTTATAGTTAACTGTTATCTGTTCGCATTAAGGTTGCATAAATCATGTGTTGAGAGCGATTATTTATAAAATTATGTCCCCGCTGGGGGAAGGCTATAGATCCAACAGATCCATACTCTTCCCAGTTCCTCTACACACACCCAAACCAGGGAGATGACTAACAGCCCTGGAACTGGTGTAATGAATTTTATGGGGCAGGAAAATAAAACCTCAGGGAAGGATGAAGAAGCACAAGAATGCTGCTCTGCCCTCACTTCTCCCCTGCTAATCCTAGCAGGGCACTAGTAATGGTGGTTCATTTGCTATGCTTCCTCTTTTAAACGGCAACCTCAGGTGCCTTAGTTTGCAGGTAGAAATTACTTATTTTATTACAGGTGATGTATATTAGAGACTAAATGAAAATCTAATGTTAAAGCCTTCAAACAGAGGGGCTATAATTCCCAGGAACAGAAAAATATAAATGTTTTCTTTTCTTTTCTATATACTACACTCTCACTTAACAATGTGCTTACTTTCTCCCTCAGAAGCAGGTTAGATGCTGCAGGAACTCCTCAGTATCAAAAGTATTTTTAACCATCGCTCCTTGAAAGTAGTACATTTCTTTGAATTAATCTGCTGATTCTTCTGGGGAGACTCCAAACGAAGTAACAGATTTCCCTAAATTATCATTTTTATTTTGTCCCTGCACAAGAGGCTTAACAGCTACGTTTTCAGAGAAACAAGTACAATGTTCTGCAACAGCCTTATTAGCAGACGCCCACAGCATTCCTAATTATTAGTAGAGAAATATATGCCTAGCTAACACAGTTGAGCAGAAAAGCTTAGCTCACAACGCCAATTCTACAGACTTGAATCTTTCCTATCATGGTTTTTATGGCAACTATTATGGAATACTAGAGGGCTTCTAGGCAAAACCTGAATTATGGAAGGTAGTTGCCAAATGGACAATGTATGAATTGGTCCAAACTGGAAGACAGAAGGTCACAAATTTTGGTTGTCTTCAGTAGCCAAGCTGAAACTTTGTGGTCATCCAGTCTCTCCTCTCCAGTGAAACATGCATGTTTACCAGGAAGCATGTCCCAGTGTATTAAGTGGGGCTTAAATTGTGCAGGACTACAGCCTTAGTCTCTGATCTCCTGCAGGGCCTCCAAATGGAAGATCTGACAAAATGGCCAGCCTCAATCTCCTCACTTGAGTGGAGTCTTCAGGCTCTCTTTGCAGCTCTTGATTTTTACTACTGAAGTGTCCCAGCCCAAGATTTCTCTTAAGAGCTGCTTTGACAGCAAGCACCCAAGGTGTTCCTTACATCTAAGTCACCCACTGCCAAAACAGCCATTCATGCTTGGAGTTGGAGAGAGAGGTTGGGATCTTCCTTATTCTTATGTTCAGAACTCTTATGGGCATGATACCCACCCCAGATCCAAGCTAGAGAGCAAGGAATGGGCTCCACATGTCACTTGCCAAAAGGTGAAGGCAGCAAGAAAAAACCTAAACTTCTGGTAAGTTCCCATAAAGCAGCACCTTTGTCATGATGGACTCATTGCTTTCCCTTGTTCCTCCTGCCTTCCACAAACAGGATGTCTTTAGATCTTATGCATTCCATTCATCTGTGGGCAGCTGGTGGGTGGTGCTGCCTCACAATAAGATCGTGTGGTTTCTTGGAACTCTACAATTCTATAGCACAAAACTAAAACCATAACACCATACATTACAAGCCACCATTCAGAGTTTGTAAGAAGTCATGGGGGGCATTGGAGAAGGGAAATATATGGGTTCTCAAAAACAGCTTTATTGCTAAGGATCTCTAAAATATTGCCCACTACAACTGGTTCAGAAAGTGATCATCCCCACTCCTGGCCTTGTTCTCAGTCATATGGTAAACCTGTGTTTGGTCTGACACACCTTTAGATTGCAGACAAGACTTTCTATGATGTAATGCTCCTCTGCGTTGAAGACTATTGAACATCTTACCCCCAACACACTAGTTTTCTATACCAAGTATCTTTTTATGAAGGTGTATCCAACAATGGATGCAGTCTGAAATATCACAGCACATTATTAGCACTTTAGAGATATCTAGATCCTAATCAACAGGCAATACTCAGTCCTTGCTCCTTTCTGTGTATTGTATTTCTGGAGAACCATTAAAAGCCGCCTCTTTAATAAAATGACTGTTCATAGAATTTGATCACTTTTATACCATTATAGAAATAGCACTGCTGGTTTTCAAGTTCAATATTCCATAGTAACTCTCAATATGCCTAAGTATTGAGCTATTATAGAAATCACCAACTAGTGTGGAGAATAAAAAGCATAATACATGCGTAAGAGCCAAGCAGAAGAGAAGTGCAATGTAGCATCTGAGCAAACACAGTGTTACCAAAGCAGCAGAAAGCAAGAATTCTCTGTTTACCCATGTAACAGAACTAGGAAAAAATAAAGTATTCCACCTGTGAAGATCTTCTTCCCCTCCTCTTGTAATCTTCAGCCTCTCTCTCATCTTTACACGCCATTTTTGGAGAGCGTTCTGACTCAGTTGCTCCTTTTAACCTAAATAACAAGTAGCACGAGTAATTTACCCGTTCCTAAAAGTTTTTACTTTCTTACTCTCATACAAATAAATGGCTTATTTTAGTGGAGCAAGCATATGGGAGCCACTTTAGTTTAAGGGATGGTACTGTATGAGAGAATGAAACAAACAGAGAGAGGGAGTGTCTTTAATCTCAAGCCATTTATCCTGAAATATGGAACTCATCTGTTTACACACTGAATTGCAAAGCAGTAGCTAGCAAGAAAGGGGAACAAATGCCTGAATAGGTCAGCCAGGCATATAACCTGACAGTATCACTGGAAATATCTTATAATTAAAAAACCAATCAGCGCCTCAGCTCTTCTGCCTCTCTCCCTCAATGTGTTGTTCGAGTCCGCCAAACCTGCCTAGCCTCCAAGGCAAGGCTTACGCTACAGCTACTTTGCTTTGCCTTCAAACCTGGCGCCTCTCGTTCCTGCGAGACATCCAGGTCCTTGAACCAGAGGCCCTGCTACCTCTCTTACTAGGCCAGCGGCTTAAAGAAAGGGGGGTTGACGTCCTTGTTGCCCTGCTTACAGCTGGGGTATCACTGAACCAGCAATTCTGATCCTTGATATAGATTCAGATATCTATCTCACAGTGATGGCCATGTTATTGCCTAGATGCGCCATTTCCTGCTTCCCACTGAGAAGCAATAATTAAAAAATCCCTCGGCAGGATAAAGGTGTCCATAACAACTCAACAGAGAAGCCCCCAGTTTTGAGCACTAGCATGTGCATTGCCTTACAAAGTGCCAGCAAACAGAGGCACTGCTTTTCTTTCTAGCCTCATGTCCTATTTCCTGTGAACACTACATTTAAATAAATAGCCCTGCCAATGTAATTCTCCCCATAATTCAGGTTGGAGAGGGGCTGGCTGGTAGAGTGATTTAGGACAACCCTCCAGTGTTTCACTCCTCATAATTGCAGGCTGCATTGTTTTCAACAACCCTGCAATTTGGTCTGGTGGTGTTGCAAAACAGGGTGGGTACGGGTGGTGGATACAGCCCAAGTTGGACAGAAGTGTCTTATAACAACCCTGCAATGTAGTTCATTGCAATTATGCTACTATTTCAAGTTGAGGGGCTCTGCTATTAGGTCAAATCTAGCAATTATGTCCTGAAGATTCTTACTCCCATTTATTTGTATGCAGAGGGGGTGTAGTTTTGGTCAAAAATATCAGTCCCCCTCCCCCCCCCCGTTATGCTGAGCAGGGACATTTATCCTTACTTCTAAATTTTGCTTTTTTGCCAGGGACAGCTGTTGCCAAACCAGAGTTACATTAAAATATTGGAAGAAAGAAATGGCCAATTAAAACAAGAAATTCAAGAGGCCTTCTCTGAATCCTTTTATACCTCAAGACAGACAGTAGCTTCTGCTGAAGGGGTTCAACACTTCACCCTTGGGGTCCCTTCCAACTCTACAATTCTATGACCCAGGTCCCTAACACTCAGCTTAGATAAGCAAAGCTATAGAGAATGCAAACCCTGAAACAGAGCAAAAAGCAAGCCCCAACACACCCTGCATAGCTGGTTTCAGCAAGAAGGCCAAGGAGAACATTAGTATAATGAACAGCATATAGTTCTTGTTACAGGTACAGTACAGTACAAAGCCCTTTTCCTGCTACAGATAGACAGGATTAGGCAAGACTGCTTAGTCACAGAATACTTAGATGTTTGAGAAGATCATTTCTAATTTTCATATACAAAACATCAAGTTATACCGTCAAATGTTTCTGAAGCTTAATAGGATAACAGATAAAATCTGTATGTCAGCTAGGAATTTAAAAAAAAACAAAAACCAGAATGCAATGTAGAGCACAACATTCAGGTATAGGGTGTTTTTTTGAAGCAACATGTGTTTGACATTTCAGTCTAGATATGCACAGGTTTTAATCATGGATAGTTGTCTCCAGACCTGCAAAATATTATTTGGCATGTCATCATACAAAAATGCTTGTTATACTGTAGTTCAGCATTGGTTTGAGGGGGACTTTCATTGAAGCTACACAATCAGGTTCAATTTTAATTAAATCTAATTTAAGATTCCAAGGTCTCGAAAGTCTTCTCACATCCAATCTTAAAGATATTTTATTCACATCATTATGTTGATTTTTTGGTTAAAGAATGGATATAATAAAAATTAAATTGGAACCTTATGGAACTTACTCCCAAGTAATTCTATCAAAAAGCATAGGATAGGATGAATTTATATAGGGGACTCATCTACAAAACTGTAATCACTCAATGGGGGGGTTGAATCCATTATTATTTTTCAGAATTCAGCTGCCAGGCTTTTGATCATACTGCCAGAGAAAGATAATTAGCTAGATTATGTTATTAAAGAGGCATTCGAAGGCCTGGTTGTTTCCATGAACCAGAAAACTCCAGTTTACTGGCTTTAGTGACAGCCACTAAAATACCCAGCAAGACAGACAGAAATAGGAACTGCTACAATTCAACATCAATGTCAAACCACCAGTTACTATTGGGGGGGGGAGAGAACGTGTTTTCATCTCAAGGCCCACTGGGCCACGTGGACAAATGCAAGATATCCCATAATATTATTAGAACTGAAAGCACCCGAAGAATAGATTATGGGAAGCAGTTAGTTTTAGCTCTTTTGCTGCTGTGTAGGAGGAACTGGGTGCTTTTCTTAACTATTTTATTTTCATTAAAAATAACACATCACACAGGTCTCAGGATGTTTCGTCGTCACGCTCAAGTCAGTGGGATTAAAGAGCTTTTAAAGTTTAAAAAGGCAAACGCTGCACAAGTGGCTCGCGAAGTCGAATGAGAACCAGCGAGACCATCGAGTGATAGGCACTTGAATCAAGTCACGGGTTGTAATTTGCTTACACACAAAAACAAACAAACAAACAAACAAACAAACACATATTCAAGCCTAATACTGTACACAGTTGAGGGAAGGATTTTGGTTTGGGTCCAACTTAGGAAAGAGCCTCCTGCGGCTGCTCTCGCTCAAACTCGAGCCTCTTTCTCCATAGGGTTACAATGGCGCCCAACAGAAGTCTCTCCCGCCCAACTGCCGCCGCCGCCGCCCTCTCGCGCCATTTCGGATAATTAGCTGTTTGCAGCTGGATAAAGCAAGAACCGAGGTGGTTGGAAGAGAGGGTGTGTGTGTGGATGGAGAGAAGGCCAGGAGCCGAGCCAGCCAATCACTCTCCCTCCCGCGAGCCCCTCATGCGCCGCGCCACGCGCCCGCTCCCTCTGCAACCCCCACCCACCCACTCTCACGCCCGCTCCGCAACCGCCGTTGCAGGACCCTCTCCCTCCCCGCCTGCCTGCCTTCCCGCGCGGCGGCGCCGACAAACGTTACCTCCATTTTGTGACTGGATTTAGCCTCCTTCAGCCTCAATATGGAGCCGAGAGGAAGAGGGTGGGCGGGGCGGGTCAGAGGAAAAGCGGGGCACGTGAGAGAGAGGAAGGCGGGCTCGCGGGGAAGGAGGGAGAACAGCAAATAAACGGGCGGTTAGCGGGAGGGGAGGGGAGGCGCGCGTGCACGAGCGCGGCGCCTGAGACACTGGAGGGGGGGGAAGCGGCGTTTCGTGCTCGTGCCTGTGCCTGACCACGAGTGAGGGCCAATTCCGGGTTATGGGTGGGAGGGAAGGAGAGACGGTCCCTCACCACCACCACCCACCTTCCCTTTGCCTCAGCCCAGTCCTTCCCACGGAGCCGCCGCCAAGACAAAGAGCGCGCGCGCGCGGGGAGTAGGGGGGGGAGAGGGCTGACGTGGGTGGGTGGGGAGTGACAGCTGACGTGGCTGCGAGGGAAAGCGCGCGCGTAGGCAGGCAGGGAAGCGCGCGGGTGCGCGCAGGCACCCGCATGGCCTCTCTTGCCTCTTCTCCGTCCCTGAGGTAAAGTCTCGCGATGGGGGCGCCAGTTGTTGAATTCGCCCATTCCCGCCAGATTTGGCCCAGCCGCCAGGGATAATGGGAGTTGTAGTTCAACAACATCTGAAGGGGACGACGACGACGCTGTATTAATGCCTCCCACTTTGAATATATAATTGATCTATAGAAGGTCTGAAAACAGAGATGATGGATGCGCTTTTTATAACACACAGACACACACACACCTTTATTAATACACTTTAAAGAGAGGCGGAAGGTTGCTCAACCGAGTTGGAGCGGCCGCTTCGCGCGTCCCTGATGCCTCCCCACAAATATCAACATAATGTAATTGTAGTCGTTTAGTCCTGTCCGACTCTTCGTGACCCCATGGACCAGAGCACGCCAGGCAGGCACTCCTGTCTTCCACTGCCTCCCGCAATATGGTCAAACTCATGTTAGTAGCTTCGAGAACACTATAATAAATAATAAGCACAGCTGAGCGAGAGGCCACCGCCGCCATTTCTCCCGCGCTCTTCCTGTGGGCAGCGTTGGAGACCCAGCCATGGCGCCTCACAGTGTAACAATTTGAAGCACTGGCAGCTGTTTACTTGCGAGTGTTTTGCAGCCGCTAACTTGCCTGTTTTTCGTGGGCACGCGAGCAGCAGCAGCTGCTTTGTTGCGTCGCTTTTGCCCCGGAGGAGTCTTGAGGAGAAGGCAGGCGGGAGTAGGTGTTGCAGCGCGGAGGGGGGCTCCCACCACCCAAGAGATACTACCATCTCCTTGGGTGCAACAGCTGGCAGGGGGGGCCTCCTGAGTAGCTGGGCCTGGCCGGTTACTCTGCAATGCTAACACCTGTCTGGACTAGAAACCTGTAAACTTTATACCAAAAAAACACAATTTCAAGGCGTACAAAATCATGGGCGTAGCTGTGTGGGTGCAGCTGCCTCCCCTAAATCAATACAAATCTGAGGTTCTGTCTTCCCTTAACAATAGCCTGCCCCCCCCCCCCAACAAAAATCCTGGCTAAGCTCATGTACAAAATTACAAGGCATTAAAATGTATCATCAAATTCATATTCTCTCAAAATAGATAATCCCCCCCATATCCATGCTTAATACTTTGTAGCTTTGATCTAATTCTCCCAAGGGTTGTTAGAGTGGGAGATAGCTAGAGTGGGAAATCCCATAGCTAAATAAGCACGGTTGTCCCAAAGACACCCAGGGCTGTCTTAAGCATATGCAGGGCCAGGGTGCAAAGATCTGCCTGGCGCCTCCCCCCCCCCCGGTTGCCCAGTCCCAAGCACACAGAAAGGTGGAGCCAGCCGGCCGCCTAAGCATCCCGCTGGCTTGGTCACCCCCGAACTCGCAGTGCAGAGCTGCCCGCAGCAGAAGAGCCCGACCAACAGGCGGGCTCTTCCCCGGACTCAACTCTCGGAGGCTGGACTCTTGGCCTGGCGCCCCTGAGAGCCCGGTGCCAGGGTGCCCCGCACCCCTAGCGCCTATGGGTAAGACGGCCCTGGTGACACCTTGTGAGTGGAACCTCCATCTAAATCTGCATTGCCTTTCATGCACATTAACATTTCCATTTGAATTCTCATCTGTATTGACATGGCAAAAATGGCAAAAGCAAAAAAAAGGGCTCAAATGTGCTTCATCTAGCCCAATTCAACCTATTGTTATGTGGTGAACCACCCTGTGATCTTCAGATAAAGGACAGTATGCAAATATGATAATCAATTTTAAATAATGATTTGGGTGGAGCTTCCTTCTTTGCAAAACAACAGCCTTTTGCGCACAAACTTTCATTGGCAGCAATCTCTGAAGAAATGGACTAAGGAAGTACCGGTAGTTGGCATATAAAACACATATATAAATATGGTAGGGGCTGCTGCCCCTACTTGGGTTGCTCACCAACCCTGCCAAAGTGCCTGGAAGTGGTATTGAACTGGATGTGGCTCAAGAAATTGAAGTTGAATCCAACCAAGATAGAAGCTCTGTGCTTCGGGGGTTACCATGTCTGGGATTTGGTCAGACAACATGTTCTGGATGGTATTGCACTTACTGAAGATCAAGGGTGTGGTTTGGGAGTTCAATCTAGAGCTATCATTGTCACTTAATAATAATAATTATTATTATTTTATTTATACCCTGCCCTTCCCAGTCAAGACCGGGCTCAGGGTGGCTAACAACAAAAATATCAAAACAAGCATAAAAGAAACAATTCAATTAAAATGCAGATTAAATACAATGTTAAAATTCAATTTTAAAATTAGGAATCTACAAGTGGAACCTCATTTAAATATCTGTAGGATAAAACCTTAGGGGAGGGTAACACCAGGGTCAGACTGAGTCAGTCCAAAGGCCAAGTGGAACAGCTCTGTCTTGCAGGCCCTACGAAAAGATGACAACTCCCGCTGGGCCCTAGTCTCATTGAAGCTAAGGTGACCTCAGCAGCTGCTTAGGTTGGTGCATCAGCTATAGCTTTTTCTGGGCAGGAATAATAGCCTGACTACAGTTATCAACACCCTGATAACCTCCAGGATGGACTTTTATAATATACTTTAGATGGGTCTTCCAACTCTTGAAGGCTCTCCAGAATTTGCAACTAATGCAGAATGCGATGGCAAGAACATTGATATGAATACCGGGGTTGTTGTGTATATATAACCCATTTTCAAACAGAAGCAACTGGTTGCCAGCTATCTTCTGGGCCTAACTGAAGGATTTAAGGTGATATCTTAAGCCCTGAATGGACTGGATCCCAAATATCTGAGAAAACGCTTTCTCCTATATCAACCTGCCCACATCCTAAAATCAGTGGAAGAGACTTTTCTTGTGATTCTTGTATTAAAGGACCTGTCGAGTGCAGCGACCTGTGGAAGGTCTTTTTCAGTGGTGGTTTCACATCTTTGGAATTACCTTCCCACAACTCTGTTCTTTCATATGCCTGTTGAAAACCCACCTTTTCCACCAGGCTTTTAGTGTCTAATGGGTTATGCCATTTTAACGGTGTTTTTAAGTTATGTTGTTTATGTAACTTGTGAGAATGATGTTAATGCTTTTGTTTATTATGTAGTTTTTATTTTATCTTGTTTGTAAATATAGCGAAGGGCAGTATGTAAATATCTTTAAAAGCAAACTAATAAATGATTGCTGCACATGCGGGTACATTGCAGTAGTTTCACACATGACATGTGTGCCTGCAAAAAACCTGATTTGGTTGCTTGTAATTCTTCAATAATATGCAAGATTAGCAAATATAAATGAGATTGCTTCTCTTTTCTCATAACTGTTTTTTTAATTTTCAGATATATTTCAGTTAAGGCAAGGAGACAAGACATTAAGTTCCAAATATTTGAGCTGTCAAAACATAACCACAACATCAGTATGCAGGATGGTGTGTTTATTTTGTTTTCTGTTTTGTTTGTTTTGCTGTTGTGATTTGGTTCAGCCCATCCTGTGCACTCAGT
Source organism: Zootoca vivipara (assembly GCF_965207765.1). Classification (NCBI taxonomy): domain Eukaryota; kingdom Metazoa; phylum Chordata; class Lepidosauria; order Squamata; family Lacertidae; genus Zootoca; species Zootoca vivipara. The sequence goes on along the minus strand of NC_142582.1, from coordinate 20,931,082 downwards.
TACAGATGGAATAAATATCCATAAAATATCCATCTATGTTCGGCCAGAGGAGGCAGAGAATGGAAGGAGCTGAGATGTTTCCATATTTTATTTAAGGATAACTAATTCAGTTAGTTGCTGTTTGTGATAATGACTTCTAATTCTACAGTCGCTCTTTCCCTTTGAAGTCCCTTTGTTTGATGAATAAATCTGCAATGTGAATGTAAGGTTTCCTGTGATTATTAATTTGAGAATTTTAATGAGACATAGCTGCATTATTTGATACATATTTAATTTTTAAAATATTTGCTCTGAAGATCAAAACTAGAGAGATGTGAATGTGTCCTTTCTAACTTGCTTCATAGAACCCCTGATGAGCAAGTTAGGGGAAAAAATAGATCGTATTCCTTCCATGACTGCAATGCAGATCTGGTTGTGGGAGTGGTTGCTAGCAAACACCATGGGGTCAGTGTTCAGCCAATAACAGCCAACTCTCTTAGGCTGAATTTAAATATATGTTGTTGGTCTGAGTTGCCATTTTCTGGTTTCTAAACAGAACAAATATAACTTTTTCTATTAGCCCCAGCAATTTCTTAAGCACGCTGGCAGGCATTCTTCGAACAATCAGCAATGATTAATTGTAAACACTGCTAATTCTTTTGTCAAATTATACAATTGCAAGCTATATAGCCCGTTTAAACCGGAGTACTATGATTTATGCCAGTCCAGTAGGACTAGACAGGCAGCTTTCGAGTTCTGCCAAGGTGATGGCTGGCTTTCACCGAGCAGGAAAGCGGAGAAGAAGAAAACGACAAAACACAAAACAAGAGAGCGTAGCAGCCCTAACAGCTGCTTCCTGAGTATCCATGGCAATACCATTGGCACACACGAATCACCGGGAAGACGATGCTTCTCCATGTTAACAATGTATAGACTGAGTTAATCTGTACATGGGGACATGAAAACATCACATCAACCCACTGCACATCCTACCAGATACTGACATCGCAGCACCCAGCACTATATGAGCTGCTGAAGTGTGCAAGCAGCAAGAGCACTGTGAAAGCCTGCAGAAAATTTGGTCCATGACGACAATGATGATAATCCCTACAGGGCAGGTTTGAGGGGGCCTCAGGCAAGCTGCTCTCTCCAACACAGTATCCTTCTGGTAGGCAGCTCCCCACGTCCACGAGCCTGCTCTGTGATGGGGTGGGTGGCAGCAGGGGAAATGTCTGCTATAGCCTCCTGCCTCCTAGCTTGGTGGGTCTCTCAGTTCTGCACCCTTTTTGGGGCGGGTGGGGGAATAAAAGGCAGCTCAGCTACCATAACCAAGCCAGCACCACACCCTGATACAGCAAGACATTTCAGAGGAGGCAATGGTAGTTGCAGTGCTGGCCCTTAAAAACATGGACCCTTAGAAAATTAGAAGACCGCAATCCTAGCATCAACTTTGAATGATGCCTCCAAGGCATTTGCCCTACCATTCTGAGTGCTGGTGACACAAACTCTTCATTGCCCACGGAATGGGTTTATGTTAGCATGCTATATCTCCCTTGAACACAAACTGGTATTCATGGCAAAATTGTGCATATTCAGTTCAAAAAGTAGCCCAATTAATCCACCTATTTTTTGAGGACACAATGAGACTCATTGCAACCCCTTCAAAAATATACTTGCAGAAAAAGATTGGAAGAAGTTAAGAGATGTTCAGCCTGCCCTGCTGGAAAAGCAAACTGAAAATATAGAACTAAATTATCCAGTACCTGGTCAATATATTATACATCTAGAAGTTGGGGAAAACCTGTTCATATCTACGTCCAGCACGACTTGTATGATAGATTGTTGTTGTTTGTTGTTGTTGTTGTTTAGTTGTTTAGTCGTGTCCGACTCTTCGTGACCCCATGGACCAGAGCACGCCAGGCATTCCTGTCTTTCACTGCCTCCCACAGTTTGGTCAAACTCATGTTGGTAGTTGGATGAAGCAAATGGGCCTGTCCTTGCCGCTGCTTGTCCACCAGGTTTCTCTTACACACAGCAACCCAGGCCTTGTGGGCGGGAAGGGGGGGGGTTGCAGTGATTTTTAGGAAGTCATTAGCACCCAGTTCTCTGAGTGCATGTTCTGGAAGTTGGGCAATAGGGGCAGTACAGGATTCCTTTTGGGGTAATAACCTCCTTGCTGCACCAAGGATTCCCTCCCCGAGCTGCTTCAGGTCGTGGCGGATGTTCTCCTGGAGACACCTAGTTTGGTTGTCCCAGGGGATTTAAACATCCACGCCAACACGACCTTACAAGGGGCCGCTCGGGACTTCGTGGAAAGCATGGCCTCCATGGGGCTGTCCCTGAATAAGTCTGGCCCAACTCGTAGCCGCAGACATGCCTTGGACCTGACGTTCACCTCTATGGATGCTGGTGAAATGACACTAAGTAAAAGCGAAACTAAAGAAGTGCCATGGTCAGATCACTTCTTGGTGCAACTGGACTTCTCCGCAACCCTTCCTCTCTGTAGGGAGGTGGGACTGATTCTGATGGCCCGCTCCTGCCACTTAATGGATCCAAATGGTTTCCAGAGAGTGGTAGGGGATGCTTTATCCCATGTTGATGGCCTTTCACCTGATTCCCTGGTGGCTCGCTGGAATGTGGAGTTAACCAGGGCTATTGACTGTTTGGCTCCAAAGTGCCCTCCGGACAGCCCCGTGGTTTTCCACAGATCTAAGGGCAATGAAACAATCACTGAAATGGCTAGAGCGCTAGTGGTGGATAACTAATTCTGAAGCTGACCGGACACGGGTTAGAGCTCAATGTCGAGCCTACCAAGTGGCGATAGCGATGGCGAAGAAGACTTTCTTCACCACTTCTATTGCATCTGCAGAAAACAGCAGCAGGAGACTCTTTCTTTTCTTTTTCTTCTTTATATAATATTTTTATTAAATTTTTACATATATATTCCAAAAATAATTTAACATTCATTCATTTCTTATACAATATTTTTCGACTTCTATCAACCATGTCTCTCGATTTCCCAACTTTTTAACTTCATCTTGTATTCCTTATTTCACTATTACTTTTAATAATCACTAATCAATTTTCAGTTTCCTAATTATCACTGTAATATTTAATATATTTCTCCTTATAGAACTTCCTGCAAACCTACCAGCATAATTTGTTAATTACAATTGTTTTTCAAATATTTTTCAAATTTAGTCCAATCCTTCAAGAACCTCTGGTCCCACCGGTTTCGAATTCTCCCTGTCATCTTATCCAATTCTGCGTAGTCCATCAACTTCATCTGCCAAGCAAGAGACTCTTTCAGGTGGTTTGCAATTTAGCAGAATCACCTGCTCCATCGGGGCCCAGTACGGGCCACATGATCTCCTGCAATGATTTTGCAAAGTTTTTTGCAGATAAAGTCACTCAGATTCGGGAAGAGATGGGCGGGGTATAAATAATAATAATAATATATTATTATTATTATTATTATTATTATTATTATTTGTTGGGCGGGGTATAAATAATAAATTATGTTGTTGTTGTTGTTGTTGTTGTTGTTGTTGCCACTAATGTGTGACATGTCTCAACCCCCCCCCCCAAATAGCTGAGCTCTACTTGAGATTGTGTCAAATGTGAAGTGAGAATTTAAGCATAAAACATAACATCTTTGTAGGAGTAAATGAGAAGCACTTCTATCAAGAGCTGAATTCATTAAATACAGACACTGACGGTAGTCTGATCAGTGATGTGCATGTTAAAAGGGATATTCACTGGTGTGTCATTGATACATTCAATGTTTCTCCTCAGTAACGCACACCCGAGCGCTTAATATCGTAGGTCACATTGCAACAGGCACAGTTGGAAACTGCTGAGTACTACAAATATTTATGGCAATATATAACCTGATGACATTTCCTGCCTTCAGGACACACATGATTTGAGTTCTCCTGCTTTCATAGACCATATGATTAATCATATTCTTACACTAATAAGGAGGATAGTAATATAAGCAGTTTACACAAACAAACATCTAAGTTAAGGTCAACTGTATAACACACAAAATGGAATAATACCTAAATGATTAATTTTTTAGATGTGCTTTCATGGAGCTGAAATAGCCTTCAGATTGATGCTACCTTATAGAGGTAACATTCACCTTTTGAGGTAAACAATTGCATATCAACTTTAGCTAGAAGAAATAGATAAAATAGATTCTTTTGTTTGGGAAGGAAAAGGTTGAGCTACTGAAGCTGTGGAATAGTTTTGTATGTGTTCTTCAACATATGAAGTTAAGCAAAACAATCAAAATGTGATTGTAATTCAGGTGCCATGCAGTGATGAGAGTTTTTAAGTGTAGAAAACACACCGAATATCAAATATGCTTTTCAATATGGGTCATGATGACTCAGCCTCTCCCACTGAAATCAATGGGACTTAAAGCATTGGCTGTTTTAGATGGAACTGAAACCATGGCAGAATTGTGTCCTTTGACTGGCATGACAATCCTTGTTGAAGTACTGTCAAACGTAGTAGTCCCATATCAAATGAAACTTCTCAAACGTGTCTGCAGAACATCGGGAAACCCAGGATAAAGAGTTTCGTTGCAATCACACAGTGTTTGAGTTGGAAGGGATTTTGGATAAAGTGACAATACCCCAGAGAAGTACAAGTTCAAGGTAAGCTTTGCTTGATTCAAACTATAGATCCGTAATGAAGGTTGATCCTTTGTTGAAGGCTAGCCTTTTTGGGGTCCAAGAGTCACTTTGGTGGTCAGCCAGGGGCTGATGCATGCCAGCACAAATCCACTTAGGTATGCATGGGGATGCGGGTGGCACTGTGGTCTAAACCACTGAGCCTCTTGGGCTTGCCAATCAGAAGGTCGGCGGTTCGAATCCCTGTGACGGGGTGAGCTCCCGTTGCTCTGTCCCAGCTCTTGCCAACCTAGCAGTTAAGAACATACCAGTGCAAGTAGATAAATAGGTACTGCTGCGACGGGAAGGTAAACGGCGTTGTCATGTGCTCTGGTTTCTGTCACTGTGTCCCGTTGTGACAGAATCGGTTTAGTCATGCTGGCCACATGACCCGGAAAGCTGTCTGTGGACAAACGCCAGCTCCCTCGGCTTGAAAGCAAGATGAGCGCCGCAACCCCATAGTCACCTTTGACTGGACTTAACCATCCAGAGGTCCTTTACCTTTACCTTTTATTTAGGCATACACACTTGTGCCAACATAAATTCCCCACAAAAACCAGACCTCTCATATAGCACTCTCACTCTCACACAGAGCACATTCTCCCTCAATTTCTCTCACGCACAGCACTCTCTGAATTGTTGGAGGGACAGGATTTCAGAGACAGAGAGTCCCCTTCCATACCACAGTGCTGTGATGTGCAGATAGTGGAAATAAATAAATAGGTACCACTGCGGAGGGAAGGTAAACAGTGTTTCTGTGCACTTTGGCACTTGTCACGGTGTCCCACCATGCCAGAAGTGGTTTGGTCATGCTGGCCACATGACCTGGAAAAGCTATCTGTGGACAAATGCCGGCTCCCTCGGCCTGAAAAGCCAGGTGAGTGCCGCAACCTTTGCACGTAATCGTGAGGATTGTCACCTACTGCTCCTCGGGAAATGATCCCTGAAAATCAAGAGGCAACTTTCCTCATGCTGCCCCCCACCAGAGCTCTGCAATGTTTTGTAAAAAATCACTAACTCAGCAGCCAATTTTTCTTTTTTAAGGGGCTTAATACTCACCAGCAATTGCTCCAGGAGCCAGGTGTGTGACTCACGGGGCCCATGAATCAGCCAACACGACTGTGTTGCAATATACCGTAGCACTGTTGAGAAGTGAAGGCAGGGGGCAGAAAATAGTCAAAAGGGCTGAGAGATCTGTGAGCAGAATGGGGGACTCTTGGCTTCCACGTATGGAAAGTATGTATTTATTTATTTTGCTAATTCTTCTCTCCTACTGCGGACTCCTGCATCCCCTGAAAATCTACTCCAAAAGGTTGGAGATCTCGCTGCAACAGCAGAGGAGGAGCAGATCTATGTCTGTAGGGAGCATGGGGAATTGGTGGAAATGGTCTCTCCTCCTTTCTCACCTTCATAGGCGCTTCTGCTGGATAAAAACCACTTCCACCTGTGGTCCCAACCCATTTCCCCCTCACCCTGTGTCTCGAAAGTGGTTTGAATGAAGGATTGTCCTGCACAGTCTGCACATTCACCCTACGTTCCCGTCTGGTAAAATTTCTTTGATGTTTTCCTTGGTATTTCAGGAAAAGGCTAGAAGTAACAGTGGGGCCCCCCATGCAATGTGAAGTCCCCCTCAAACTTCCCCCAGCTCTCTTTACAAGTAGTGAAGTATTGTGTCTCCCCAGCTACATCAGTTGGAGTAAATGGGGCCTAGTGCATTGGGGCAAATGGGGCATTGCCCCCCAACCTCAGTCTGCCCTTGTTCAGCTCTTCCCCACCTGCCTGCTCCATTTCTTACAAACAGTTCATGGGACAGCACAGCCTGTCAGTTTCCTCCTCCTTAGTCTCAGTGTTGTAAATAGGCTGGAGACAAAGGTACAGTTAGCTGGCACTGCCTATCATTGGCTCTGGCGCCACCTACTGTTGGGCTCCCTGCCTCCCACCCTATCAGTTCCAATGAGCATCAGCCTGCTTGAGGGCTCATCCACACTTCTGCTTTTCCCTGGAAAAAACCCCCACTATTGACTGCTGAATTGGAGCAAATGTCTGCTGGGTTTTCTCTGGATTGATGTTTGCTCTGATTTAGCACATTTTCCAGGAGAAAGCAGTGGAGCAGGGGCAAAACCACTTGGACACTTGCCGAGAAGGCATAGTTTAAGCGGAAAAACCACTCAGTCCCGTGCTTTCTATTTTTTTAAAAAAAATATATTTTTTAAAGATTTTCACACATACAAGATTACAAAGACACACTACACACAAAAAATACAAAAGAAAAATACAAGAAATACAAAATACAAAATACAAAAAAATTACACAAAAAATATACAGAAACCAAACTTCTTGTTTATAAACCTTATTTCTAATCTATTGACTTCCTCCTCCTCCTGCTGCGCTTCTTTACATTTCATATTTAGTAAATTCTAAATCTTATATAAATTCTAGATTTGTGACAATATTATCATATTGCTGTATCTGTAATATCTTACCCTTTATTCACTCGATCTATATCTTTCATCTTAATTCTAATATCCCTATCTTCCAACAATACTTATTTTCAAACCTTTATATAATCTACAATTTCCTTGTATCTCCCTCACTACCCTTGACTCAATCTATTACATGCTTGTTTTTCAAATAAATTCTAAATTTCTTCCAGTCTTCTTCCGCTGCTTCTTCACTCCGATCCCAAAGTCTCCCCGTCTGTTCAGACAGTTCCATAAATTCTATCAATTTCTTCTGCCAAGTCCCGTGCTTTCTAGGCACGGAACAAGTGGAACCCTGAGCTGAGAGCAGAGGAAGTTCAGGTCACTGATGCAATAATTGTGGTTTGGCAGAGTGGGAAAGCAGAAGCTCATTGTATTCTGCCCAGCAGGTGAATGCCTCCGACAGTTGCTGGGCACAGGAAAATGGACTTGCATTGCTTGTTTTACAAGCAAACAGACCCGTAACCCTTCATGAACGATGAGTTCAACCAAATGATCCTGGACTGTGTTTGCCAATTGCACCTATGAATAAAGCTGAACTCTGACTGCTGGCATTGCTCCATCAACAACAGAGGTGGGTTTAGGGGAGCGTGATTGGTTTGCCTGCACTGGGCGTCAAGCCAAGAGGGTGCTGCGGAGGGTGCTGTAACAATGAAGGTGAGGGTGGGGTGGGGTGGGGGTCTGAGTTTGGGTGTCACACAGGGCGCCACTGAAATTTTAAAGCCCAAAGTCCGACACTCCCAATGGGAGCCACAAAACAGGAAGCAAAACAAAGGTGCCCCCCCAATTTATAAATTGTTTTCCATTTTGGGAAGTTCATTTTAATTTCCCTTTTTGTTTACCATGCTGTAGGAGAGCTGAACTGCAAGGCTAAAGCAATTGATACACTGTGGTTTTAACTCTGAATATTGTGTGAGCATAAGCTTAAGCGGAGACATTGACGCGGATGGCACTGTGGTCTAAACCACTGAGCCTCTTGGGCTTGCCGATCCAAAGGTCGGCGGTTCGAATCCCTGCGACGGGGTGAGCTCCCATTGCTCTGTCCCAGCTTCTGGCAACCTAGCAGTTTGAAAGCACACTGTGCAAGTATATAAATGGGTACTGTGGTGGTGGGAAGGTAAACGGCATTTCCGTGCGCTCTGGTTTCCGTCATGGAGTTCCATCGCGCCAGAAGCAGCTTAGTCGTGCTGGCCACATGACCCGGAAAGCTGCCTGTGGACAAACGCCAGCTCCCTCGGCCTGAAGCGAGATGAGCGCCACAATCCCATAGTTGTCTTTGACTGAACTTAACCGTCCAGGGGTCCTTTACCTTTTACCTTTTACCTGACATGTAAAGGCCACTTGATGAAGAAAGGCAGGATCAAACAAGTAGCTAGTTAATGAATGAGTTCTTATCTATTGCCCTGAAAAGTTCAGCCCGGGTTCCTTGACAGAAGAAACAGCCTTGCACAACCTTTGTTTGGAGCAAGCTAAGAACGCCAGAACATCACAAGAGTCCTGCTGGATCTCTCCAGTGGTCCAGCCAGTCCAGCATCCTGTTCTCACACAGTGAGACATTTTTGTTGGCCACACAGTGGCCAATCAGATGCTCCCTTGGAGCTATTTGTGATGTTGCCGTGAGATATGGCACCAGACCAGAACTCGTCACCATCCTCTCCTGTGCGCTCAATAATCTCTTGTCTTCTCACCCCTTTGTTGTGGTTTATCAGCATCACTGGAACTTTAGCACTGAATGAAGTCCAGATGGAACATGCTCCTTCTACCTGGGCTCTCTCTCAGTCCTTTAATTCAGATTAGGGAGACCTCTACCACTACCATTGAATCTACTCCCCCTTCCAAAGCCTCCTAGGTCTAAGAACACAGGCATCTGCCTTAAATGGAGTCAGAGCCATGGTGGTTCATTTAACTAGGGCTGCCATGCGTTCGGAATTCCCCGGACATAGCCGGGATTCATCCACTGGAAATAGAATCCGGGCGGAATTTCCGGAAATTAGCAAAAATGTCTGGGGAAACCCGGGTGCATGGCAACCCATGTCAGAAGAGTAGATTTTTCTGGCAAATTGTAAAAAGAAAAAGCTCAGCAACCACCTCCCCCCAAGAAGCTCAACAACTTTTGTGCCCGGATTTTCACTTTTTGAAATATGGCAACCCTAATTTAGTCCAGTCCTCTTGATAACGACTAATGGCAGTTTTCCAGAGAAGTTTTTTTAAAAAAAATAATTTTTAATTTAGTTTTACAAATTAAAATTTGCATTCAAAATCATCAGTAATAAAAAGATAAACAAACAAAGAATCAATCAAATCTCTGGACTTCCCCCCACCGCTCCATGGGTTCCATCACTAATCCTTTTCCGCTGCATATTTTAAATCACTCTATTAAAAAAAAAATCCCATGTACTCCTAGTTCTTGTTACATTACAAGTGTTATTTAAATCCTGCTAAGAAGCTCAACTATAGGGACGTGGGTGGTGCTGTGGGTTAAACCACAGAGCCTAGGGCTTGCCGATCAGAAGGTTGGGAGTTCGAATCCCCGCGACGGGGTGAGCTCCCGTAGTTCGGTCCCTGCTCCTGCCAACCTAGCAGTTTGAAAGCATGTCAAAGTGCAAGTAGATAAATAGGTACCGCTCCAGCGGGAAGGTAAACGGTGTTTCTGTGAGCTGCTCTGGTTCGCCAGAAGCGGCTTAGTCATGCTGGCCACATGACCTGGAAGCTGTACGCCGGCTCCCTAGGCCAGTAAAGTGAGATGAGCGCCGCAACCCCAGAATCGTCTGCGACTGGACCTAATACCCTTTACCTTTTAAGGAGCTCAACTGTTTGCAGTGGTCTCCAAGGTAACTTATAGATTCCCCGCATTCTTTATTATGAAAGACTGTGTTTCAATGCACGTCCCGCCCACCCACCCCCCAGCTTCAATCCAAATTGAGTAGAAGAATGATTCACCAGCCTTTTAAGTTGGCACTGTGTAGACACTTGCGATACAAAAGGAGGGAAGGGGAACCCAAGGAGCCTAAAGAAAGAGAACCCCTGTGTTGACATTAGAATCATAGGACTGTCGAGTTGGAAGGGACCCTGAGGATCATCTAGTCAAACCCCCTGGAATGCAGGAATATGCCGCCGTCCCATACGGGGATCAAACCTGCAACCTTGGCATTATCAGCGCCACGCTCTAACCAACCGACCTATATTGACAACACCTCTGCTCCTCAGGCCTATCAGCATTTCTGATATGATATAGCTGTGAAAAAACTTAACACTCTTCAAGGAAGACTTTTCTGGCTTTGCTTTGTGTGAGGACACCCTGCATCTCTATATAAACACGGAGGCACTTCCTATAAGGAATGCTGCCTGGGGCACATCGTAAAACTCACAGTGCAATTAAATGGGCAGCTTGTATTGGAAATGAAATGGGTACGGTGCCTGGAATCTGAACTGAAGCAAAGGAAAAACAGAGAGCCCCACACTTTTATTTCAAGTAACCTTTTTTTTAGGGCCAGCAGCATGGGCGTAGGCAGGGGGGGGGGCAGGAGGGGGCAGCTGCCCCCCCCTAGAAGCAAAAAATTATTGTATTTTACAGACCATAACCAGCACTTTTCCCCTCCAAAAACTGAAGTGGAAAGGGCTTTGCTTTAGCGAGAGCAGCTCTCCACTTGCTGGGGGGGGGGGCGGGAACACAGCTGTAACAAAAACACATCAAATAAATAAAGCAAAGTGGCTACCGGTACTTAAGCAGTTAAGACAATGGAGCAGAAAATCCCTTCAGGCAAGGTTTGATAGCTGACCAATTCACCCTATTGTTCTTCAGTGGTAGTTGTTAATGAGCATTCAGGGATCGCATTAAGAGTTCTATTGGTGATTTAATGAGGGTGCATTGACTAAGGTGGCTCTGCAAGGCTAAAAGGAAATGAATAAGAAAAGGGGGGGGGCTGTAGCTTTTGATAGACACAGTGATGTTTATAAAAAGCAGAGGTGTTCCAGTCTGCCCCTCCTCCTGCATCTGTATACTGTAAATCAGGGGTGGCCACCTCCCAAGAGACTCTGATCTACTCACAGAGTTAAAAACTGGGAGTGATCTACCCCCTTTTGGGGGGTTCAGGTCAAAGCTGTTGAGTTTTTTTAAGGAAGGGAAGCCCTGTTTTTTTGAGTTTAGGTCAAACTTGTTGAGCTTCTTTTAGGAGGAAGGGAGGCCCATTTTTGTTTAGGGCTTCAGGTCATAGTTCAGCTTTTTTTTAGGGAGGAGGAAAATTTTGGGTGAGCTTTTTTTAGGGGTGCCAGTGATCTAGCAGTGATCTACCACAGACATCCAGTGATCTACTGGTAGATCACAATCTACCTGTTGGACATGCCTGCTGTAAATCAAGCAGAGAGAAAGCTGCTTGCAAGGCTCCTGTACAGGCGTACCAGTATCTTCCTCTTGCTGCAGAGTTCCAGCATCACAGCGTCACCCAGAGGCACCCACAAATGTGAGTTATCCCTCTCTCTATTTCTTCCTTCCTTCCCTCCCTCTTCCGTCCTTAATAAAATACGGGGGGGGCAGATAAGCCCCACATAGAAAGCCCATCAACATTGGGGGGGTGACTCTTTAAAATACAGTATTTACCAGTAATTGGGGGGGGGCGGCACCTAGGCCTCTAGGAGTTGGCTGCTATGCCTAGGACAATTCAAGAAAGCAGATTGATGCATATGCTATGGTAATATATCAATAGAATCATGGAATTGTAGTCGGAAGGGACCACAAGGGTCATCTAGTCCAACCCCCTGCAATGCAGGATCTTTTTCCCAAGGTGGGGCTTGAACCCACGACATGGTTGAAATATTATGCTGATATGCAGCAACACCTCGGAGCTGTCGTGACTGCGGCCGTGCCTTCCCTCGCCCTCGTCCGCCCTGCCACCCCCTCTCGCCTGCCCGACCCGCCAGAGTTCCGCTTCCGCCTGCAGGAATGGCTGACCCTTGTTCCATCTCTCCGACCTTCATGAGGAATTCGGCGGTTGCCAGGGGAGTTAAAGGCAACCCCCCTACCTCTCCGGGGGTTACGGAGAGGGCCCGCGGGCCCGCGATGCCCCCAAACCCACTCCGACTGTTTAAGGAGTGGGGGGGGGGGCTTGGGCTGAGAGCACTCATGAAATGTCGGCACTCCCGGACGCTAACCTGCATGGCGGGATCTCCATGATTAAAGAAGATAATTAGGCGTATTCATGGACATGCTTCGGAAGGAGGGGAAGAAGCTCTGTTTACTGCCAAGGAATTTGTGCTGCTGAGGGTGAGAAGTCAAAGCTGTATGTTATCTGGAAGAAAGATTGATGGGGACGTAACGAGAAGGGAAGCGAACTTTTTTATTTTTTTTCATATACTCTACGAGTTACTCCATACCTTCCCGGACGGGACGTCCTTGTTTGTTTGGAACAAATGAGAGATAAAGAATACCTGAGTGAGTAATGAACTTTATAAACTATTTTATTGAGCATATCCTTTGAAGTTGGAAAACTACTGAAGAGAGAAGCCCCCCTTTAACTGGATGGTCGGAGTCCCTGGAATGCGCTCGGTGGATTTATGGTTGTGACGCACTTTGAATTTGAACAGCGATCTGAAGCTAAGTTCAGCTACAGGGCAAGGAGAGCTACAAACTTATCAAGAGTCTAAGCTGTAAATTTTACAAAGATCGGTGGTTTAAAAAATAAAAAGCTTAAGAAAACGAAAGTGATCTAAGCTTTTTAAGATGGCGCTGCTCCGTGTTGAAAGACTGGCGCAACAGGACATTCCAGACAGAAGATATATGGGGGGGGGGGCAGGACGATTAAAACTCACACAGGAGAAAGAATATATGTGAACTCTCGTTTGATACTTATTTCAGCAGCTGTGGAAAAATCGGATGAATGAAGAAAATTTATTTTAGTGACTGGTGGGGAATGATCGGGCTTATTTTGGATTTTGAGAGAAGATTTGGACTTTAGAAAAAGACGGCAGTAGACGGGTGCGAGGAATCCCCAAATTTTTGAAGCATGGGAACTCCAGAAAATATTATATGATTTGGCATAATATTCGGTTTAATTGATATGTATTTGTATAATTCGAAATAATGAATGTGATATAATCGTGTTTTAATTGGAAAATTAATAAAAAATAGATTATAAAAAAAGAAATATTATGCTGATATGCAGCAACGCCTTGGAGCCGTCGTGTCTGCGGCTGTGCCTTGCCTCGCCCTCGCCCGCCCTGCCACCCCCTCTCGCCTGCCCGACCCTCCCATCCTCTTACTGCAGAGTTCCAGCATCACAGCATCACCCAGAGGCACCCACAAATATGAGTTATCCCTCTCTCTATTTCTTCCTTCCTTCCCTCTTCCATCCTTAATAAAATACGGGGGGGGGGCGGAAAAGCCCCACATAGAAAGCCCATCAACATGGGGGGGGGTGACTCTTTAAAATACAGTACAGTCGTACCTCGGGTTGCGAACACCTCGGGTTACGAACAACCCGGGTTACGAACTTCGCAAACCCGGAAGTATTTTCGCCGTGCGTGTGTGCGCAGAAGCGCCGCATGCCTTTGCGCATGCGCAAAGCGCAAAAATAGTGGAAATAGCGCTTTGCGCATGCGCAAAGCGGCGGTTCGGGCCCTTTTCGGGTTACGAACTTTTCGGGTTACGAACTGTGACCCGGAACGGATCGCGTTCGTAACCCGAGGTACCACTGTATTTACCAGTAATTGGGGGGGGGGAGATGCACCTAGGCCTCTAGGAGTTGGCTGCTATGCCTAGGAGTAGGACAATTCAAGAAAGCAGAATGATGCATATGCTATGGCTATATATCAATAGAATCATAGAATTGTAGTCGGAAGCGACCACAAGAGTCATCTAGTCCAACCCCCTGCAATGCAGGAATTTTTTCCTAAGGTGGGGCTTGAACCCACAACATGGTTGAAATATTATGCTGATATGCAGCAACGCCTTGGAGCCGTCGTGTCTGCGGCTGTGCCTTGCCTCGCCCTCGCCCGCCCTGCCACCCCCTCTCGCCTGCCCGACCCTCCCATCCTCTTACTGCAGAGTTCCAGCATCACAGCATCACCCAGAGGCACCCACAAATATGAGTTATCCCTCTCTCTATTTCTTCCTTCCTTCCCTCTTCCATCCTTAATAAAATACGGGGGGGGGGGGCGGAAAAGCCCCACATAGAAAGCCCGACCCTCCCGTCCTCTCCAGCCAAGCAGGGTAGCCGCCGATGCTGCCAGCCCCAGAAGCACAAGGTGGCTGCTGCCGCTGCCGCTGCCCCCGCCACGATATCATCAGGCCTGCTGGCCCTGTAGCCCCGCCCACGTTCCCACTTCGGGGGCCCGCCCCTGAACGACCATGGCTTGCCCCCCCCCTAGTTTTGATCCTGGCTACGCCCCTGGCCAGCAGTTCTCTATGCAGCTGACAGGTCAAAGCCAAACTGTGAAGAAAGCTAACATAAAAAGAAGAAGAAAGCAAGCAGCTTCTTTCCAAATTTGAGTCATGGGAGGCCTGGATCCAACTCAATAGTATTAATGTACAGTGGTACCTCTACTTACAAATAACTCTACTTACGAATTTTTCTACTTACAAATGGAGCTCCGTCCGCCATCTTGGATGCGGTTTAGATAGGATTTTTTCTACTTACCAATTTTTAGATAGGGTTGCTTCGACTTACGATTTTTTTCTCCCAATGCATTCCTATGGGATTCGACTTACAAATTTTTTCGACTTACAAATGTGTGTTCGGAACGCATTAAATTCGTAAGTAGAGGTACCACTGTACTGTATGTTGTTTATATTGTATGATGACCAATATAAGTTTTAAATTCTGCTTTGGAACATTCTACAGAAAGTTTTTAGATTAATAAATAACTCCTAGGTACCAAAAGAGCATCTCAAGGTGTATTGCTGTCCTTACAACACAGTGTTGATTTTGCCCTTAAATGCACGGCAATTTCGTTTCAGTGGAATTTTGGGTCAGTCGTCGTCATTTATTGTGCTTTCATTGCTGGCCCAACATGATCAACGTGCAATTTGTCACGATTTGGATATATTTTGTCGTCGACTCTTTTAAGGGAATGGCGGAATGATGTCCTCGCTCTGGCTGATTTCTCTGAAACCTACACAGGTTGTGCTTTAGAGAATGTTCTGGAACAAGCACTGGAAAGCACAGCTGTGCAATCCTACCAGAGCCGGTTGATGGCAACAAAATGTAGCCTGGGGGAAAGAAGAGCAACAGAATAGCCTCTTGGGGCAGCTGTCACCTGGGCTTCAGGGAACAAAGGTAGCCAGGTAGCAATTAGCAGAGCAAAATCTATGCCACACACACACACACACACACACACACACAGAGAGAGAGAGAGAGAGAGAGAGAGAGAGAGAGAGAGAGAGAGATTGCTAAATCAGCTGGTACACTGGAGCAATTTTTCCACTTTCAGTAAATATAAAACATTCACTGTCTGTGTATAATTTGTGATAGTAATAATTTGATTCCATATCAGTATTGTTTAGTTCCCTGGTTGCTATATGCACGGCTTCCTGATCCACCAAGGATTTAGTCCTAACATTTTCCAGAACACTTGGATTCTGATTAATGAACATGGCCCATTAGACACTAGGCCCCTTTTCTTAGCAGTCAACCCCACGAATATAAACTTTCAGCTTGCTTCACCCCAGATGTTTTCTCGACTGTCTGTTGCCTCCACAAAACACTGTGTCTTGCTTCCTAATTAGTAAAATCCAAATGCGGATTCAAGGAAGTGTATGACATTTTTAAAGCTATGGTGCCAGCTAGTGGCGGAGAAATGATATACAGAGCTACAATCACAACCTTGACATTTATATAAGAATACAGTACGTTTTTATTTGCATCATGATAATGTGGCATTAAGTTTTATTTGTCAGTTATCACTACATTGTACCAGAGGGTGGGGTAGGGGAGAGCAGAGTGAAATCTGGTGTCTGCCATCCTTTTTCCTTTTTCTCTTGTGATCGGATTTAATTGGGGATTATTTATTTGAAATCTTCATGCCGTTATTTGATGGAGAGATTGCCTCATACATCAGAGCATTTACTGGTGAGGTCTTTTCATTTCTGATTTTATCTCTGTGGACATTGCTTGCTGTATATTCCAAACTACTGTAGCACTTCACGAGATATATTGTATTTCTGGTGAAATGCAGTAAGTTTTAACATGGTGCTTTTAAAAAAGTCATTGAGAATATTTCCTCTTTGAGAGTGTATCTATCCCAACCTCTCGAACTGATTCACTTGTGAACATAAGGAGAGCTATAAAGTAGCTAATAAAATGGAAATGTCTGCAGTGGGTATTTTTTATATATATATAAAAACAGATAGTACATTGAGTGGAAATAAGGATCTAATGCTTCAAAGGGGGGAAATACGCGCTTTCCTCATCTACCTGATGTTTGTTTACTGTATTTGTACTGTAGTACTGTATTTGGGTCGTGTTTGGGGGGGAAAAAAACATGCAGGGAAACCGAAATTACACTGCTGGTATTTTGTGGAAAGAACAAGGAGTCATCGGCAGGTCATCTTTTCTAGTTTAATTAAGCAATAACTGATTTTAGAGGAGCTGTGGTGAGCTCTCGAATACTAATAAATAAGGCCAGGGACTGAGGCGTTACTTTCGTTAAATAGTGGGAGCTGTTTATAACTCTATTACTTACTGGCTGGAATCAATTATTATTACTGATACTCTACAAATAATTTATAACCAAAAGCACAGGGAAGGCTGTAAAGCAGAACTTTTCTTTAAATGTCACATGTACCGATGAAGGTCAGCTGTCGCGAATAAGGACACCCCAGATGAACGCACTTGCAATAACATTTTGTGAAGACAGATTGAGTGTTAGTGACAGCTACCAGCAGCAAGCCGAGCTGGTGCAGTCCTTTCACTGGTTCAATGAGATGAAGAGAAAACACACGAGGATGCATGGCATTAAAAAAATAAAAATAAAACAATGGTTGTTGTTGAGGGGTTTTTTGTGTGTGTGTGTGTGGGGTGGATGAGGAGCAAGGCTTGGAACTCCTAGGGCCCTTGATGAGATTGCAGATACCAAGAGATAGATATTTGTAAGGGATAAAATTATTCGCGGTGAAGGAAGTCCGGTTGTTTACACTTCAACGAAGCACACTGCATTGTTTGGAGTTTTCACACAATGTTTTTAAATGTTTTAAACATCTTGGCTTAAATTCATGCTATAGTTGGTAAGGCAAGATAAGACAATCTATTTGTTTTTTTGTTTGCTTGTTTGATATTCCTCATAAGATCTCAGGGCGGTTCACTGAATAAAATACAGGATAAAAGCAAGTAAATAAGTAAAACAAAACAGCAAAACAATACCCCCTCCCCTTCCCACAGACACATTTAAAAGGCCAGGGCCGTCTTAAGTATATTTGGCGCCCTGGCGCCGTGGTGCAACGGATCCCTCCGGCGCCCCTGCCCTGCCCCGTTTCCCAGCGCGGCGGGTGGGCAGAGCTGTGCGGGCGGCCGGAGCTGCGCGGGCGGGCGGGCAGGCGCCCTGCGCCACCCAGCGTAGCCATAGGGCCGGCCCTGTAAAAGGCTGTAGAATATTAATCAGCCCAAGGCCTGGTTGAAGAGGAACTTTTTCGCCTGGCACCTAAAAACAAAGAGTGAAGGCATCAGGCTGAAACTTCCTGGGGAGAGCCATTGTGGTGTAGTGGTTAAGAGCAGTGGACTCGTAATCTGGTGAACTGGGTTCGCTTCCCCGCTCCTCCACATGCAGCTGCTGGGTGACCTTGGGCTAGTCACACTTCTCTGAAGTCTCTCAGCCTCACTCACCTCACAGAGTGTTTGTTGTGGGGGAGGAAGGGAAAGGAGAACGTTAGCCACTTTGAGACTCCTTAAGGTAGTGACAAAGCGGGATATCAAGTCCAAACGCCTCCTCCTTCTCTTCCTCCTCCTCCTCCTCCATTCCACAAACAGGCAGCCACTACAGAGAAGGCCCTTGTGTTGCCACCCTCCGGACTGCACATGGAGGAGGCACACGACTTAAAATGCACCAGTATCACCCCCCCACACTGTGTTTCAACTCACATTGTACACACTGGAGAGGGTGTGTGGATGTCTTCACCTAATGCACCGTGTCTGTTTGGTTTCCCTGCACCTGCAACCCTCTCAACTCCTATTCACAAAGCTGTCATCCACGCATGTGCTATTTTCCACGCATGCGCAATGGCCACCCCAAAGGCGCACTCCTCAGTTTAACAGCAAAGTGAATGTATCTGATGTTTCTCAAATGGATGGAAGCTGGTTGGAGAAACAGTGAAAAGCGGTGTCTCTCAAGAAACTACAGGATAGATATGGATTGTGGCTAATGTCGTGTGTTCAAACAATGGTCACACAAACACTGCCTAAGCAACGTTCCAAGGAGCATCACCTACTATAATTATAGTGTGATATTCAGTGTTAGTCAAACTCATAATAGGGCCGTTTAAGTCATTTGGCCATTGATTTCAGTGGGTCTGCTATGAGAATGACTGGTGCTGGTTATCATCCATGAGAGCCCCAGCTCCTTGGGTGTGCAAAGCACTCATTTTGCAGCCATGAAAATCAGCATTTGTACATTGGCTTCCATGAAGATGTGAACGGCAGCTTAAGTGCTTTTCAGACAGTGTTGCTTTTATTTTCGTAAACAACAACGAAACCTGTGTTAGCCTGCATTATTCCCATTTCACAGACTGCGGATGGCAGGTAGCAATTTGCTCATCCAAATCCCAGCTGAGGAGGACTTCTGTTATGTACTAAACTTGAATCCTAGAACAATAGGCAGGTAGGATCCTAGAATGCAACAACCTGATTAGCCTGCAGGAGCAGCCCAATCAGACCCCAGGAGGAAGTTAATAAGCCTATTAGGCCGGTAGGATACTAGGATTCAACAACTGGCAGCCCAATCAGGTTCCAGGAGGGAAACATAATCAACCTATCAGACGGTACTTCATTGTGTAAATAATGTATATAAAGCCTGAGGTTCGGGGGGAAATGTAATCACTGTTCCTATGAGCTGAAATAAAGAACATGAAATTACTACTCTACTCGAGTATATTCCAACATCCCAGACCAGTATGTTGACTATTGTTGGTGGAGGGTAGGTTTGATGCCACACACAGGTAAAACACACATTCCAATACTTTGATCCTTCCACCACTCGGTGGATGGCACTCACAGTGATGGTACCTGGAATTCTGAGTGGGGAAGACTTTGTGACACACACAAAAAGCCTAATAAACTGTGCACTAGGGGGGAACTGCTTGGCCTATAATCTGGAGGGAAGAGCTGGAGGTTTTTTTTTGCGGAGCTCCCCATTAAGAGATGCAAGTCGGTATGGTTTGCCACATCTGTCAGGAAATAGCTGCAGATGGCTTGACTCATTAGCTGACAGAACTCCCAGTGAACAGCATCAAAGAGTACTGGGACCTCACTTGACTAAATGTGAAGGCTGCCTCCTGTTTAGCATCATTACATTTTCTCTGGAGTCAGATCCTTAACGGCTTCTAGGGAACCCAAGACGTACTTTGAAAAGGCAGTCATGAGGTAATCCTGCTCCATCAAAAGTAGCAGACACGGCGAACTTAAACAGAACGAGTACATTACCTTTATAAAAGCACGAAATACAACTTGCCGCACTATCTTTTAATTCCCTTTTTAAAAGCTTCTATACTTTCCTCCTCATGATAGTGCCATTAATAATTGTACAGTTGTTTTGGAGTAGCATTTTAGCTTCTTCTTTTTTAGAGGAAGACGTCACGCTTTTTAATACAGCAGGTACTGGTTCCTCAACATCTTTACGCTACACTTTTTGTTTGTGATGAGCAGGCAAGAGGAAATTGTTTTGCTGGGATTTTTGTCACTCAACTTCTCCTGGGAGTCCAGAAGAGGGAGCTCACATGTTGTTTTATAACGGAAGGTTTGGGTCAAATGTTCACGCGCTGGGCTTTTGTTTGCGTTCAGACTTGGAATATATGACGGCTGCATTTTAAAAACAAGCCTTAAGATACCCGCGGGCAGCAACTTTACAACCCTTACCTAAAGGCAAGCCTTGAAATTTAGGCCCTGGTTGCCTTATTAAGAATGACGGAGGTGATACTTTAATTAGTTTCAACGGGGCCATAGAAATAAATAGGCATTTATCTAAAAGAGCTGATCCAAACAAACAAAATGTGCTTTTAAAAATGTATCTCAATTATAGGTACAAATGGCTTTGAAGAGATTATAGTTATTGCTACACACACACACACACACCCTTTATATTCTGTGTGCTTGGTATATATGTTTTTGCACCTGATAAATTTCAGAAACAGATTGAGGCCATTTAAAATGTAGAGCGTGATACTTCTCTGAACAAACACCATATGACAGGTGGAGAGATCTCTGCAGGGTATAAAGCAGGCATCCCCAAACTTCGGCCCTCCAGATGTTTTGGACTACAATTCCCATCTTCCCCGACCACTGGTCCTGTTAGCTAGGGATCATGGGAGTCGTAGGCCAAAACATCTGGAGGGCCGCAGTTTGGGGATGCCTGGTATAAAGGAACCCCACTCTACCCCAATTCACACACACATGGACAGTCACACTCAGCAGCCCCCAGGCCCATCCCAACTTATTTTAAATTTGTCCAGAATATTTCGACTGTGTGCATATTGTGAAAACACTGAAGAAACCAATATACATCAGACGTCCTTAGAATTTTGGGCTTTCCCCAAAATTGGGGTGTCCGGATTTTTTACTTCTTGAAATATGGCAACCCTATTCATGACCCAAATCTCACGCCCAGGCAAACTGTTTGCCAACAACTTGCTTGCACTATCTAGAACGTCCTGTTTGAAATATTAAGTCCCAATCTCTGGAAGTGCCCAAATTAACTATGGCGTAGGAGTTTGTGGATCACAGCCAGGCTTCCTCAAACTCAGCCCTCCAGATGTTTTGAGACTACAATTCCCATCATCCCTGACCACTGGTCCTGCTAGTTAGGGATCAAGGGAGTTGTAGGCCAAAAAAACATCTGGAGGGCCTAGTGCATTTTTTTTTAGTAGTTAAGGTGCCAAAAGGCCTTTTTGTTTTTCCTAGAACAGACTAAGGTGGCTACCCACCTGGAAAACAGGTAAGGGGCTCTAAAATCAACTTCAAGTAAATATTTACAATATATTTTGTGATTTTTGTGATGGGCTTTTTGCAGGCGGAACTCACCGGAACTCGGTCCCAGCACCTTTCAGGTGGGCACCTTTGACATTCTAAGAGAACAAGGGAGGGCAGTCGTGGCGAGTTCTGGCACCTTGTTTCCTAGAAAAATAGCCCTGGTTATATTTTCGGTGAAATATCCTTTTCAGCGAATTAATTAGTTTTAATGTGTGTGTATTCTCTGCCCTGGGACCTTCAGGTGAAGGGTAGATTACAAAAAAGCTCTAAATAAATAAATAAGTAAACAAAACTCTGCAGATTAATAAAATACCATAAAAGCAGCAACTGGGGAAAAGAAGTGCTTCCACTTAGTACGCAAACCTGGTGCCAGGTAAACATTTCTGAGGATGGCGTTCCATAGCTAAGATGCCGCTACAGGGAAAGGTACGTCCCTAGTCTCTCACCTGGTCTTGTCTTACTTCCAAAGGTGGAAGAATACATAAAAGGGCCTTTGAAAAAGATCCATGAAGCACCATGACAGGCAGGTTTGTATAGGATGATGTTTTTTGTGAGCTGCAGATGAAAAGTGGGATAGGTAAAAGTGGGATAGGTAAAGGGACCCCTGACCATTAGGTCCAGTCGTGACCGACTCTGGGGTTGCGCGCTCATCTCGCATTATTGGCCGAGGGAGCCGGAGTATAGCTTCCAGGTCATGTGGCCAGCATGACAAAGCCGCTTCTGGCGAACCAGAGCAGCACATGGAAACACCGTTTACCTTCCCGCTGTAGCGGTTCCTATTTATCTACTTGCACTTTGACGTGCTTTCGAACTGCTAGGTTGGCAGGAGCTGGGACCGAGCAACGGGAGCTCACCCCGTCGCAGGGATTCAAACCGCTGACCTTCTGATCGGCAAGCCCTAGGCTCAGTGGTTTAACCCACAGCGCCACCTGGGTCCCTTGAAAAGCGGGATAGAGGTGCCTTAAGAAAGCCACGAGGAAATATTCCATGATTGTTCTTTTATTTGTGGGAATAGCTCAGAATACTACCGGTCAATTCTGTTATTGACTCATAGAGGGAAGATCCACAATCTATATACCTCAGAGGTTGAATGTGAAATGATTCAAACCTTTTTCTGAACTTTGGATTTCATTCTTATTAGTTTTTGTTTGTGTCATGGCTTTAAACTTCATTTTAAATGTGTATCAGCGGGTTGTTTTCAGCATTATTACACTCTACGCTTGGTTAGGCCAGGCTGCTTGATTATCATTAAAGTGTTATTTATTTCTCTTTTATTAAACCCCATTTTTACATTCATGTTACAGGTTAATTTATACTTTTATTTCATGCACTGCTTGGCTTTACTGATTAATATGCCCCATGGCATTCAATAAAGCCAGGCTGTGGTGGAAATAAGGAGTGGTATTAATTTCTAACATTGCTATAAATTTGCCTTAATAAAACTAGCTCAATAACACTGCTGTAGTAATACAATGGATGCTTCCAAACTGGTAACAAAGTCTCAACTGAGAGAACAGCATAATGTTCCCTCCCAGAATTCCACATTGCCCTGGTACATTTTTTTTAAAAAAGGAAACCCCAAATTTGTTGGACAATAGTGTTTCCTCCTCTCTGCCACCTGGTTGAGCTGAAACAGAGCACTGAATATTACGTTAAATAGGATTTGAAAAAGCACCCGTTCTCTGTAAAGATGGCACAGTATTTTTCAGCAAAACCTGCATTAAGAAGCAAGAAATGTTATGTAGAGCTGGGGAGCCAAGAAGGGAGAACGGAGTCTTCCTTCCTTTTCGAAAGCTGTAATTAGTCTAGAATTAATTTACATGTGCCGTATAACTGATGTACATGGCCCCGTACAGGAGGAGGAGGGGAAGGCTTGACAGATTTCTTCTGATGCCTAATAAGTTTTCATTGTGTGTGTGTGTGTGTGTGTGTGTGTGTGTGTGTGTGTGTGTGTGTGTATTCTTATGGAGTCCCATCAAGTACAAAGCCTTATGGTTTTAGCTGGTATAGTTAATGTGTTTTTAATATGGCAACCCTTCCTCTAACAGCCATCAAAAGAAAAGTGTTGAGGGGGAAAATAGGCAGCTATTCCTTAAAAACCCTGCTTTAAATTCCTTATGTGAGCAAAAGTGCTTGTTGACTTAAATTCAGCTTTAAGCATGTGGTGGTGCTGGCTTGAACGACTGGGAAATCTACCTGCATCATTTCTCAGTGACCCATTCTGGTACCCACCTGCCCTGTTTCCGCCATATCCTGCTTTCAGGCCACGAGACGGGGGTCCAAGCCCAGAAGCAGCCGCTTTTTCAACATTTCACAGGCAGGTGATGATATCACATCGCTAGGAACACGCACGCCAAACAACTATCAGTCCAGTTCGCAACCCAATTAAGCTGAAGTACTTGGGTTTAAACCAGTCTAAGTCTCATTGACTTTAATAGAGCTAAATGAGCTATTATTCTGCTTTAGTGGGTTGGCTGACCCGCTGCACTATTTATTTCCAGCTTGTAACAAGCGGAAACGAAAATATTTCCATTTTGTATATCCTGAGTTCTATCAGGGAGAACAAATGGCATATGCATGGAAATGTCACTTGAGGAGACTGGAGTGCCAAAGCTTTTCCAGCTTTGGTAGGGTTCGGGAATATTTCCCTTTGCATTTTGGTTTCTAATTTCTGGAGTGATCAGAACCAGTGTTTGCATTACTGAAAGGTGGCTGCATATAGAAAGCTATAGACCAGGGGTCGGTAACCTAAGGCCCGTGGGCCACAAGTGGCGCACGGGGGTTGTTTAACCGGCCCCTGAGCCGCCCGCTTGGTGAGTCCCTGTGCACTGTGCTAAACCGGCGCAGCGTGGCACGGGGACTCACTTCTGTGGCGGCGGAAATTGTGCCTACGCAGGTGCAGACGCTGGAAGGGAAGATTTATTTTGTTTTCCACTCCAACAAGTAAGCGACATGTGACTAAACCAGCAGTGGATGGTGTGGGGGTTGCATTCCCCTGACCTCCCGCCAGTCACGTCACTGCTGCCATGTGCTGGGAGGTAGAAATAAGGTGGTGCCAGGGCTGGTTCAACTGCAGCTCAGCACGGAGACTCAGAAAGGAGCAGTAAAGCTGATTTTTTTAATTCAAGGAAACAGAATACAAACAGAGAACCCTATGGGCAAGACTGGCCCTGGTGAAGCAGTGGCCAGAACTGATGATCTGGGCCTCCCTGGCCTGCTATTTACCCAGCAGTCTTAAACTCCATCAGGGAGGGGTTCTCTGTACTCTTTGCTCTGCTACATACTCTTTGCTCTGTGACCTTGAAGACAAGAGAGGAGGGCAGCTGAATACAGTAGGACCAGCTGGCTCCTGCGAACTTGTTGCAGCATCAGCCCCACCTCCTTCTCAGCATCTGCAGTGCTTTCTGCCTCTTCTTCTTCTCTTTCACTTAAGCCTGTTGCTTGTTCAGCATCCAAACAGTCTGCCCACCCTCTTCCTCCTCTGACGTGTCTTCTGTGTCCCACCACCACTCTCCTGGCCCTGAGCCTTCCTCTTCTGAAGCTTCCCTAGGGGGGGTTCTCCAGCTGGAACCTCCCACCACTCCTCATCGTCCAGCTAGTCCATGGCAACAAAGGTTGGCATGGTGCAAATGTGCCAGCAGAGTCAACCTGGCGCTCCCATTGGTGCATTTGCACCATGCTGAACATAGCATCCTATAATGGCTGGGTGGGAGAATTTATATACCGCAGGATATCAGCACATAACATGAACACACATTTTAAAGGCAGCTCTTAATCTACTTGACATCCTGGATTTCTGATAACAAACATGCCCTCTGATGCAAGTGACTAGGAATTTGGGAATTACTACTACTACTACTACTACTACTACTACTACTACTACTACTACTACTAAATTTCTAAACTGCTAAATGCTAAAAGAGATTTCTAAATGGTCTACAAATAATTAAACAGACATTAAGATATGAACATCCGTAATGAAAATACACAGTAAAATATCACAGCAATTAAAACTGGGAACTTAGGTTGAGAGTTCAAAAGTATGCCTGCGAGAGAGAAGGTTGGGGTAGTATCCTTTCATTTTTTACACCGTGTGTGCGCAAAGTTTCTGCATCAGTGTCACGTAGGTAAGTTCTCTTTCTATTCATTTATATGTTTTCATTGGTGGTGAGAGAGGTTGGCGAGTCCAGGGCATGGTTGGTTGATTTCCGTTGGCTGCAGTGAGTTTTGTAAGCATGTATGTGAGAAGGGAGGGGCTCGTTGGGTCAATTTAGCAATATCAATTCATATGCTGATGGTGGGTTCTTGTTGTTATCTTGTTGGGCTATAACGTCAGTGTCTCACACCAAGTAGAAAAGATTCTATGGACGGAAAACTGAGACGCTGTATTTACTTTTGTAATTCAAGAAAACCGTTAATAATAATTATTTTTTTTACAAAAAGAGAGCAGGTAAAAAGTCCAGTCAAAGGCAACTATGGGGTTGCGGCGCTCATCTCGCTTCAGGCCGAGGGAGCCGGCGTTTGTCCACAGACAGCTTTCCGGGTCATGTGGCCAGCATGACTCAACCGCTTCTGGGGCAACGAAACACCGTGACGGAGACCAGAGTGCATGGAAACGCCGTTTATCTTTCTGCCACAGTGGTACCTATTTATCTACTTGCACTGGCATGCTTTTGAACTGCTAGGCTGGCAGAAGCTGGGACAGAGCAACAGGAGCTTGCCCCGTCACGGGGATTCAAACCGCCGACCTTCTGATCGGCAAGCCCAAGCGACTCAGTGGTTTCGATCACAGCGCCACCCCCTGTGCACATGTGTGCATTTTCAAAAGTTGATGGAAGGCCAATACAGATGGGGCACCTTGAAATTCAACAACATGTGGCGCTTTGCAGCCTTTATATTGCTTTGAGTGTGAAGGTCAGAAATAAGTCAGGCTCTTTGATAGAAGACTATACATTACAACAGTTCACAGGTGGGAAACCTATGGCCTTCTAGAAGGTGTGGGTCTTCGGATCCCACCACACTTGACGAGTGGCTATGTTGGTTGGGGTGGATGGGAAAACTGGAATCCAACAATATCCTGTGGGCTGCAAAAAAGGGGTGAATATTACAACACAATGCTATACATGCAGGGCATTTCCATTTTAATTTCCCTTTTACGGGTTTGTGGCTAAGGTGTTGTATATTGGGAGTGAATATAAAAATTAAATCATTAAAACCTAATGGCTGAATTAGCTGTCAATGCCATTCATTTTTATTTTTATTTTGCCAGAGGGGAAGTAATATGTAACTGGGCACTTACATAGACTTGTACCAACGTAGAAGTTTTTATTATAAAAGAAGTCACCAGCATTGCCATCAAAGGATGGGGGAGAAATGCTTTGCATTTAACGGCAAACCTACCTCAGTGGATTAGTTCTGTAGGTTCACAGATCACTTTAACCTACATTAATTTCCTAAATTTCTGGTTTTTGCTTGAATCTCTCCCACAAAATGCTGACCACCAGGAGGTGGCTGTTGACTTCCAGAGATGCACTGTGGCTTGGCAACCCCTTGGTTTTGCAGTCCCAAGCAAGCAAAAGAAGCATGTTTACTGATCCCCTGCTGGGCCACCATATATGGCCAGTCAATCAGAAGACCACAGGTTCCTCCCACCCCTGCTACAGATTATGGGGGTTATTCTGTATGTTAGAGCTGTCCTTGGAATCAAAGAAATCTGGGTTTGAATCTCTGATGAGCTATGATACTCGTTTGGTGGCTGGTGGCCTGTCACTCCCTCCCACCTCAAAGGATTGTGACGAGGATAAAATGGGATGATTCACATCCATGTTGCTGGAAGTCTTCAAAGGAGGGGCAGGATACATGTCAGGGATCCAACCTGGGACTTTGGGGATGCTTTGCCACTGACCTACAGCACTTTCTGTAAGCAGGGGTGGACTTTGGTATTCTTTTGCAATATGGCGTCCTGTGTTAAGCCAAAATTTGGCACCCCAAAGTGGATCTTTTAAATTATGGATCTTCTCTCAATTTTGTGCTATCTCAGCTCTGTGCCCTATGCAGGGGAACAGCCCACACCGCCCTAAATCTGGCACTGTCCTAAATCATATCTCTCCCTCCCACCCCCATAGATGAACTTTATTTCCTTGGATGAAGGATGGAATGAATATTTACCATCCCTCCCACACATTAAAACCTAGTTCTCAATGAGGAGGCAAACCTGCTTCTGAGCAGAAATTGCCTTTGTTCACTTGTTGGTCCCATGTCCAGAACAGAAATCAACCCAACAAATATGATCTGTTGTTGTTGTTGTTGTTGTTGTTGTTGTTGTTGTTGTTGTTGTTGTTGTTGTTCATTCTACACATGATACACAAATGATGAGTCCTCCCCATTTGCATGGTGCTTCCTTTGCATTGCGATGAACGGTGTGGAATGATTAATTATGTAATTATATAATTATGTAAAATTCATCCGCAGCCGACAGCGAGATATAGAGTGCAGTTCTGTTGCGAGCTGAACCGCAGCAGAATGGAAACACTGCTGCATGCAGTGAACATAGGTCAGAATGGAAATCGATGCCTTCTTACAGCCCAAGGTCTCCCAGAGGTTGTTGAACTTGAACCGGCTGCTAGTGTGGCTAATGGACTGCTGGGAAATAACAGGAGCTGTATCCCAACAACATCTTTGAAGACTACTGGTTTCCTATCCTGGATCTAATGCATCTCACTATGAATATGATCTCACTCCCTTAAATGGATAATCTTTCCACAGTTCATCTCAACGTTCACACAGAGCCTTGCCCTTGCCCCAGAGTAAGCTGGCCTGTCGTCAGGTTTCGTGATGGCAGCTTTGCCCAGATCTGCCTAGCCCAGCCTCACCGGTTGATGCAGCAGTTCTTGGAATCAGGTCACGAACTCTGTTCTCTCCTCCTACTGTGCACCTGAGGGATTTTTCCTTTCGAGAGGAGTAGATCACCGGAGCCGCAATGACATTTTCTGGGAACCAAAGCCTCCCCCCCGCCATTCCCACTGTTAAAAACACACAGCCAACTTGCCTTGCAACAACTTCAGCCCTTTGCCCAGCAATAAACAGCCATACACATTCAGCAGTTGCAATAATAAAATACAATATTTTATGGATGTGATAACATTAAAAAGAGAGATTGAAAACTGTTTAAGAGGCTTCATGGTTCATAACCAGGGATGCTCTGCTGATATTATTTCCATGTCTCCATCCTTTATGCGGCTTCCTTCGCTGGGCCCAGCAAAAGACGTTCCGCCGCGCCAATTAATTTATGAGCCACATGGAAGCCTAATAGCTTCCGTTCTCTTATTTCTGCTGATTTTGGGGCTTATACGTATGATTAGATATTTTATTTTTCGGTTTACGCGCTCTGCAGTTTACGTGCAATAACGACACGAGGTAGAGAACAATTGGGCAGCCGGCGAAGCCATGTGCGTTTTCTAGCCACAGGGTGGCACCATTAGCTGTTGCTGTAGGTTGCCGTATTGACCTTTCTCCTCTCCTCTCGCCTGTGAAAAAGTGGACAACGGAAAGACTTTCCCCCCTCGGAAGCTGCGGAAACAGCTCAATAGATCAATGCTGCTGATGGGTAATATTCGCCCTTAAGACCTGTTAAAAACCTGCAATAAATTCGGTGTTGCCTGATACCCTATTCATAAGCAATACAATTGCAGGGAAGGGAAGATCATTAGAGCAATATTGCACCCGTAGTTGATCTCCTTGCCTTTTGGTGCAGGGCTGATAATGATGCTGGCGGTTTATTGGCTGGCTTTGCGCATTGCTGCAATGGAGCTTTGAATACCCCCATCATTGGGTAGGGAAGGGGTGGGGGAAGCCAGGCACATCTTGATCTCTTGTATAGAATCCCAGTGCCTTTATTAGCTTGTTTTTAGCCTGTTTTATGCCAGATCTTATGTTTTATTGGGGGGGGGGTTGGAACACCAGGAATTGGAGAAAGCGATATCCAAGGGGCAGAGACAGTGGAACTTCTGCTACTATAGTTTTTCTGCCTGGTTGGCTGGAGCTGATGGGAAAGGTTTGCCTTCCACTTGAGCACAGATCAATATGGCTACTAGACACAATGTCTATCTAATACCCGGTAATAATAATAATAATAATAATAATAATAATAATAATAATAATAATATATTTATACCCCACCCATCTGGCTGGGTTTCCCCAGCCACTCTGGGTGGCTCCCAACAGAATAAAAAAAGCAATAAAATATCAAACATTAAAAACTTCCCTAAACAGGGCTGCCTTCAGATGTCTTCTAGATGTCAGATATTTGTCTATTTCCTTGACATCTGATGGGAGGGCGTTCCACAGGGCGGGCGCCACCACCGAGAAGGCCCTCTGCCTGGTTCCCTGTAGCTTCACTTCTCGCAGTGAGGGAACCGCCAGAAGGCCCTCGGAGCTGGACCTCAGTGTGCGGGCAGAACAATGGGGGTGGAGACACTCCTTCAAGTATACAGGGCCAAGGCCGTTTAGGGCTTTAAAGGTCAGCACCAACACTTCGAATAATTAAAGGTAGGTAGCCGTGTTCTGAAGAAGTGTGCATGCACACGAAAGCTCATACCAAAATAAAAACTTAGTTGGTCTTTAAGGTGCTACTGAAGGAATTTTTTATTTTACTTCGAATAATAATAATAATAATAATAATAATAATAATAATAATAATACCCTCCAACATTTCTCCAAAGAAAATAGGGTCACCCTATTCAACAACAACAACATCAACAACACCCTGCCCATCTGACTGCATTGCCCCAGCCACTCTGGGCAGCTTCCAACATATATAAAAACAGAATAAAACATAAAACATAAAAAAATCCCTCTACAGGGTTGCCTTCGGATGTTTTCTAAAGGTTGTATAGTTATCTCCTTGGCTCAGGGGTCGCATAACTCCACACCCTCCCACAATTCTATGATGAAAGTAGGAATATCCTAAGGGAAAGCGGGACATTCCGGGGTCAAATCAGAAACTGGAATGACTTCTGTAAATCTGGGACTGTCCCTAGAAAACAGGGATACTTGGAGGGTTTGATCTTCTGCCTCCACTGTTTGAGGAAATATTCCTCTAAGTGCTGGTTGCTGGCGTGGAGGGTGTTAGTTGGCCACTGTGAGAGCAGGATGCTGGCCTAGATGGGCCTTTGGCCTGATCCTGCAGCCATGCTGGCATTCTTTCCGTTCTTCCTTGTTTCTTGGCTGAGAGCAATTCCAGAGAACAAGAAGTCTTGGTGCTGTTGATCAGGACAAGGAACTCAGATTCAGTCTCGTATTCAAATTGTGACAGTTCGGCAAGATTCCAATCCTTTCTGTTTTCTTTGATTTTCTGTTCAAAACGCAATTACGGTAAACAAAGCAAAACAAAACCCCCTGCTATGCTGGAATCTAAATGGGCAAGATGATCTTTTAGCTATCCTAACACTGAGGCTGAGAAAGAAGCATAGCTGCCAAGTACCCCGTTTTCCCCGGGAAAACCCCTTTTTTACTTACCTTTTCCCGGTGGTCCCCCGTATCACTTCATCTCCCGTTTTTCTCCGTTATTTTCTCCTGCCGGCGGCCATTTTTTTCTTTCCGATTTGCCCTTCTATGGGCACAAAAAATGGCCGCCGCCAACTTCAAAAGTCGCATCTACGCATGTCCGGAGGTGCATAGCCGCGACTTCCGGTGTTGGCGGCAGCCATTTTTGGTGCCCATAGATGGGCGGAGCGACACCGGAAGTTGCGTCGGCGCACTTCCTGACATGCGTACAAGCGACTTTCAAAGCCGGCGGCGGCCATTTTTGGTGCCCATAGAAGGGCAAAGCAACACCGGAAGTTACGTCGACGGAACTTCCGGTGCCAAATGGCTACCGGTCCTGGATTCTGCAGTCCGGAACTTGGAAGGTAAGGAAAGAAGTGATGTGGTGACCAGGGAAATCTGAGTTCAGATCCCTGCTGAGCCCTGGGATGACCTTGGGCCTGCCGTTCTCTTTCAGCCTAACTTACTTCACAGGGTGGTTGTGATGATTAAGCAGGGCGACCATGCATGCTGGCTACTCCGAGCAACTTGGGGGAAGGCAAGGATAAAGATGCAAAGGGTGCAAATCAAAATGAATACAACTGTGAAAAAGTCTGCCAGGGAAACTAACCAAACCAGTTCCTTACCCTACAGTCTTGTTCCTGCCTGGAACTTCATTTAAGGCTTCCGCAGTGCTTTAAAGCAGAACCTCACCACGGATCCGGCCATCTTCTGGGTCTCCTGGAGGCCTGCACACTGCTGCCCCAGCCATTTCCTGCAGTTCAGTGTAGCCACGAAGCCCTACTTTGATTGCAGTGCAGGCACGCGCCTTGCTAATTGCAAAGGTATAGCCTTTTAATTAAAAATCAATGAGCCTGATTTTATTGTGCCTTTCCGAGATTGATGCAGGAGAGCCACACACTTTCTTTGGATTTAATTAAAGTTTTTGGTGAGATAAATAACTGGCGCTTATATCACCTCCTTGCTGCAGCTCTTTCTTTCTTTCTGGCCAGAGGGAAAAAAAAATACTGTAGTGGGATGATGAGCAGATCCCGGGCTGTCTTACAAGGAAGCCTCTGCAGTCTTTGGGCAATTTGTGGTCATCACAAATCTGCTCATTTCCTTTCCAGCTTCCTCTTAAAGCCACAAGAATGTATCCAGGATGGGATCATCAGGGTTGTTCTAATTATCCTGCCCTTTTAACATGATGGTTTGGGAGGAAATGGCAGCACACTGCGGCATCGGCCATGCACATGGAAACAGCCTGCAGGAGATTGCCTCTGCTTTATTTGGTGCTCAGTTTTCAGTGCTCAGTAGTGAGCAACATGACATAGTAACAGAGCTCCTCTCCTTCTCAGCAGGGCTCAGCCCCAGGGTATATCTTGAAGTGGTGACTGCTAAGAGATCTCAGGCAAGGATTTAGCTGTTGCACCACTACTGGCCAAAAGTAAGAAGTGCTCATAGATGGTACGGTATTTAACTCCAAGTAGGTTGGCTAAGATTTAAAAACAGACTCAGATATTACCTTCCAAGTCCCGGACTGCAGAATCCGGGAACGGCAGCCGCGTGACACTGGAAGTTGCGTCGACATAACTTCTGGTGTCGCTTTGCCCTTCTATGGGCACCAAAAATGGCCGCTGCCGGCTTCGAAAGTCGCTTGTACGCATGTCAGGAAGTGCGTCGACGCAAC
Source organism: Zootoca vivipara (assembly GCF_965207765.1). Taxonomy (NCBI): domain Eukaryota; kingdom Metazoa; phylum Chordata; class Lepidosauria; order Squamata; family Lacertidae; genus Zootoca; species Zootoca vivipara. The sequence continues at coordinate 20,898,567 of NC_142582.1, read as the reverse complement.
TTCCGGTGTCGCTCCGCCCATCTATGGGCACCAAAAATGGCCGCCGCCAACACTGGAAGTCGCGTCTACGGGCCATTTTTGGTGCCCATAGAAGGGCAAATCGGAAAGAAAAAAAATGGCCGCCGGCAGGAGAAAATAACAGAGAAAAACGGGAGACGAAGTGATACGGGGGACCACCGGGAAAAGGTAAGTAAAATCGGGGTTTTCCCGGAGAAAACGGGGTACTTGGCAGCTATGACTCAGATACATGTTGGAAGTGTAAAGAAATGGAAGGAAACTTTTTCACATGTGGTGGACATGTAAAAAGGTAAACGTATATTGGGAAATGATTTATAATGAATTGAAAAAAATGTTTAAAACTACTTCTCCCCCCCCAAACCACAACCAGAGTCCTTTTTGTTGGGAATAAACCAGACAGAAACTCCTAGGTTTCCGAAAAGGTTACCGTATTTATGCATGCCAACCTAGCAGTTTGAAAGCACACCAATGCAAGTAGATAAATAGTTACTGCTGTGGCAGGAAGCTAAACGGCGTTTCTGTGCGCTCTAGCTTCCGTCAAAGTGTCTCGTTGTGCCAGAAGCGGTTTAGTCATGCTGGCCACATGACCCAGGAAAGCTGTCTGTGGACAAATGCCAGCCCCCTCAGCCTGAGAAGCAAGATGAGTGCTGCACCCTAGTCACCTTTGAGTGGACTTAACTGTCCAGGGGTCCTTCACCTTTACCTTACCTATTTATGTATGCATCAACTGCAGCCCTTGTTTTGTTAGCCCCAAAATGGAAAGTGAGCGATGTCCCAACTAAAGAGGATTGGCAACTTAAGTCAACAGAATATGCAGAACTTGCAGATTTAACACATAGAACAAGAGAGCAAGGAGAACATACCTTTAAAGAGTGGAAAACATTTATTGAATATATGGAAAATAACTGTAAACAGCTGAAAACGCTGGCAGCACTAAAGTAAGTTCAACAGAGTAAATAATTTTTGATGGATGTAAAAGTAGAAAACTGATTTGAATGGTTATAGTAAAATATACAGGGATGTATGATATGTATAATGAACCATGGAAGGAGAAAAAGGGAAGTCACTGGATGTTTTAAAGTTTGTAAAATGTTTATTTGGAAATGTAAAATTGAAAAGTTAATAAAAATTATTGCCAAAAACAAACAAACAAAAACAAGAGTGAGAAATGCAAGCTGATCAGCCAAAGTAGCCTTCCTTAACAGCAATAAACCACAGCACGTCAAATGACCTGTATTGCTTTGGATTATACCATTTATATCACACCCTTCCATTGTAAAACACACACACACACACACACACACACACACACACACACACACACACCAGCACCCAGGGAGATTTATATCACTGAAAACAAATGTGACACACTGTCACAACAGCTACAGAGAGGCACAATCAGATACCCTCCAAGCGTCCCTATTTTCCAGGGACAGTCCCGGAACTACGAAAGTCATCCTGGCTTCTGATTTGATCCTGGAATGTCCCTATTTCCCTCTCCATGGCCGCTGCTGCCAACTCCCTCCCTTTGGCAGCACGTAGTGGCTGCTGGAGAGCAGGCGAGGAGGAGAGGCTGCCACCAGAAAGGCCTAGCTCTGAGGTGCAGGCAGAGGGCAGGGCCCCCATGGCCGGGAGAAAAGGAGGAGCAGAGCACAGAGAGTCTTGATTTTAAAAGAAAATGCTATTCTTGCTCCTGTCTAAAAATTATATATGAAAAATGCCCTATTTGCATCTGAGCAACGTTGGAGGCTATCAATTGATAAAATAATAGGACCAGTGGTTAAAGCTTTCCTAACCAGGCAGGTTAATTTTTCTTTTAAAAAAAGTCCTCACTAGGCAGTGGAAGACAGGGAGGGAGGGATAAGCCAAGCACATTTCCAGAGGAAGATTGTTTCATAATCCAGGGGAAACTATAAAAAATGTGGGATGTGATCCATGAGAGGCAGTCAAGAACAACATTCCTTGTAATGCTAGAAAAGTCATGCGAGGGAATGTTTGGTCCAGCCAGTCGAAACTTCCTGTTCCTCCTGGCTGGAGTATCCTTCCTTTTGCATGTGATAGAAGGTGGGCGTGACCTAACCTGCCCAGGTAACAAAAGGACGAGTCACGCAGCAGACCTCTCTCTTTTTGACTTCATTCTTCGTTTGACCAGCTTCTAGCTAGGACTGCTCTGCTAGCTCTCAGCTACTAGAAGCACTGGGATTATTCCCTCATATGGGGTCAATCCACATGTACATATTTGTAACTAAGTCTGCCTTCAGGAATCTAACTGTGAATTGATGCAAGTAAACTTCTTTTATTGACTTTGAATGAGATTGTGGTGTCTTTGGAACGTACAATTCAATCTGAAGACAGATTGAAATGTATAATAGAGGCTTACAAAAGCCTCCAACCAGCTACCTGCTGTGCATGTAAACAGAGAATGTAAACAGGGCCGGCTCTAGGGGTAGGCTGGGTGGTGCGTGGCGCCAGGGCGCCGGGCCGGCAGGGGGGCGCCACGCGGCAAAGCCGTGTGTAAGCCGTGCTGCGCACTGGGCCCGCCCACCAGGGCGAGTGCGCCGGAGCGATCTCCGCACCACAGCGCCCGGGCGCCCGACATGCTTGAGACAGTCCTGAATGTAAACTCTGCTAAGTAAAGGAACTTGCTAGCACAAATTAGGGAGGATATTAATAGCCACTATTTGGGTATCCCAGACAGCAAACCCATTTCCAGGCGGTTCCCTAAGCTGTTCTCTCTCTATTAAAAAAAAAAGCCTTCCCGTTCAAGCACACTTATTCGCTGGTCAATATATCTTGATTTACAGCTTAGCACCATAGTTTCTGTGTGGTGTACAAGGAAGTTACAATAGGAAATGGCAAAACTGACCGGAAAGCTCAAGAACCAAGAAGACAAAAACTTCAAGGAAGAATGGGGGAAATTTATAATTTACTCAGGAGACCATTGTAAGCAGATGAAAACATTAGCAGGATTTTAATCTCACTTGTAACGTAACAAATATTATGGACAATATGGATAGATATAAAATACAGGTAAAGACTATGAAATAATATGCAGTTGAAAATGTAGACGATAGGATCCATGGAGGGCATGAGGGGAAATCTTGAGATTCAGAGAAATCTCTATATGGATATGTATTTGGTTTTGTTATAAAATCAAAACCATTATTATAAAATTACATTTGATTTTTGTTGTAAAATCAAATAAAAACAATTTCCTATTTTTTTTAAAGGAGGTTATAATGGGGATAAAACCAACCCATGTGTTTCAAATACTCTTACCACTTTAACCGTCATAGAGAAACCTGGGAACTATATGGAGAAATTCAATGGAGTGCTAAGGAGATTGCTCTCCTGAGTGCATTTCTGCTTGCATGCAGCAGTGTAGCTAGCTGCCCGGGTGCGCAGTGCGGTGTGCGTGTCCCGCAGCTGGGGGTGGGGCGAGCCGCCCCTGGGGGCAGGGTGCACTGCGCAAAGCCTCTCTGCCACCTCCCCCTCAGCTGTAGGGTGGCTGAGAAACGGTGGGCAGGCGCAAGCCCCGTGCTGCCATTTCAGGCAGCACGGAGCCTGCAGCTGCCCAAGCCACCACACCACTCCCAGAAGAGATGTGTAACTTGGGCACACTGCAGGCCCTGCGGTAAGTGCCGGCCCCCATGGTGTGGTGCCCAGTGCCAGCCACGTTTCGTTACATTTGTTGACTGAACGAAAAAGTTTCATGAGCCCATTTTTAAAAAATTATTTTTAAAAACTTGTATTTTTGTCATTTTGTCACCCCCCCCCCAGTGATGACACCCGGGGCGGCCTGGACCCCCCCAACTCTTCCTCTGCCCCTGCTTGCATGTTGGAATAATCTCCTGTCTTCTGTTCCCCACCCCCTGTTATGGGTGTTTTCCTGAGTCTTGTGAGCCAATCTGGGGGGCTCGCAGGGCTCATGGGGGTTGGGAGGAGATGGGGGAAAGCCCCATTGCTCTGGTGAAAGTTCTTGTGCATGTTTCTGGTAGAGGAGTCCATCAGTTGAATCTGTGCCCCATAGTTTGTTATGGGTGCTGGGAATTGTAGCTGTGTGAGAGGTCGGCACCCTTAACACTGCCTAGGATTCCTGGGGAGGGGGGGGGAATCCAAGGCTGTTAAAATGAAATGATTGCTTTAAACCTGTGGCTGTGTGGCTGTGTACCTCAGTCAAAATGAACCATAGAATCAGAAAAGCTTACTTAAAATGCCTGACAAAATAATAATAATGAGCAAGTCCTTCAACTGGGATTAGGAGGGCTTTTCTGAATCCTGTTATCTCTGCTATTTGTGTTTATTATGGGGGCAGCACAGGAGAGAGAATGTGACATAATCATTAATGCCGTTGATTTCAACTGTGATTAAAAATTCACCTCTGGGTGCCACTGTTTTACTGTCTCTTGCTCACTGACCACCTGGAAGTTTATTTGGGTTGCAGATTCCAACACACAAAATGTTTGCGGTATGTCCATGTGAAATATGATGGACTTTGATCTAGAGCAAATCTATTACATAATGAACTGGCAAATGGAAGAAGATTCTCACCTGCCCTTTAATGGACAAAGGTCATATAGTCAAGCATCCTTAACTCTGTTGACTTCAGTGGTTTCAAATATGTGTGGAATCATGGCCAAAAGTGTTTTTGTCTCTGTTGCGGCTCAAAGTTGAAATACGTAAGTCACATCCACCTGCGAATTAATGTGGGCACCTATTGAGTCGATTCTTCCATTGATTCTCATAACACAGTTGATTTAAGCAATGTTAAAATGCCAATCTTGATTTGCCTTATTGCTCATAAAGTAGTTAATCCAAGCATCTATTGACTGATATCTTCCTTCTTTGGCTGCTGTGGAACAGCTAATATCCTGAGAAAAATTGATTGGCTTGAGTGTGTTTTCCTCATCAGTTATTCTGATAACTCTTTCTTTCAGAGGAACAATTATAGCACTACTTATTTTTATTGGTAACCTTATATGTTAATCCCCAGATACACTCAAAACCCTTTACTGAGGCTGCAGTTCTAAGCACTCTTCAATGGGAGTAAGACTGCAATCCTATATCCAATTACCTGGGCGTAAGCCCCATTGAAATAAGTGGAATTTATTTCTGAGTAGACAGCAGACAGTGCTGGAAGTCCCATTGATCTCAGTAGGCCTCTTTTCCAAGTATATATGTAGATTATAAAACTACAGAGGTGTTTTTATATAGGACATTTTCAGTGCAATCCTATACATGTGTATTTGGAAGGAAGTTCCACTGAGTTCAATTGTCTACTACCAAGTTATTATGCATAGGATTGTAGCCCAAGCCCCATTAGACAGGGTAGGGCTTACTTCCAAGTAAATATGCCTACAATTGTGCTATGAGGCTTCAATCCTGTGTACACTTACCTGAGAACTATGTGTGAGTAAACATGCATAAGGGCACTTTTGGCAAGATGGATGCTGTTAATATAGGAGAGATTTCAGCAGAAAATTGTATGCACATACACTCCAGGCTTCTATTCATATTAGATGAAAACAATTTGAAACAAAAGCTATATTTAAGTCTCATGTGTGACAACAGTCAGTCTTTTCACGAGGGTGGTTGAATCCCAGAGTTTCAACTTGATTGCCTTAAAAAAAAAACCCATCTGAACATCTAATATAAAAAGCAATATAAAAAGCAGTGGAGTCTGTATTGTCCTTTTATGGGATGAAACTATGAATCCAACATGGCTCTCATCTCAAACTCTTATAACCCCCATTCTACCTGCTACACATATTGTGTCCTCCCTCAAAGAGGGCACCTGTTGCGGTGAGACCTGGCAACAAAACCCTTGTGTTGTGGGTGGGTACGATTGGATAGCCACAACACCCAATTGGTAGGTCCCTTGATGCTGGGTTCAATCTGACCAATGGGCGCTAGCCAAAATGGATCAAGGGACCTATATATGCCAATGCACGTGACCCTGAGCTTTCTCTCTTGGTCAGTGCATCGGAACACCCGCCCACGTCTCCCTACTTTTAGGGCTTGCGCATTTGACCTTGCTATGCCGTCGTGTGTTCTCTGTCGTTGGGACACGGGCACGGCAGGAATTTTCCCCACTTGGCTGATTGGCTGGTGCCATTTGGGTTTCGCCTGCCACGTAGCAAATCGCCACAACTTGTAAGGTTGCGGATAGGCTCTGGTTCAGGTGATGGGGGTGTGGGAACGCTCTCGCCATCCCTATGCGAAGGGTATTCTGTTAAAGGAATCCACGGACTCATTGGTTTGGTCAACCCTGTGAGGGGTTGTGCCCGTGCCTGAGTCCAGGGGGACACCAGGGTGGTGGACATAGCCTGTCCCCGGCTTTCTGCCATTCCAGGTGTTCACCCTAGGCTGACCTATGATGGAGCTCTGGGTCAGCGCTACCTGCCACGGTGCAGGGAGCTAGTTGAACCAGAGCCTATGCAACCACTCAATTGCTGTAATCAATAAAGTTGTGGCCTGAATTCTGCCAAAAACCAAACCAAAATTTGAGTCTTGTCTGAAATTATTTAAGGGGGAAGTTTAAAGGTCTGAACACGCAAACATTCTCTTCTGATCAGAGGTGAAATTCCCCTCCTCACAAATGGGACATCTGGTACAAATGTGCTTTAACTTAGTCCCAGATTTTCCCCACTTTTTTTCTTTAATCTGGCTTGCATTGGGGAAATTGCAGTGAAATAAATTATTTCAAGGAACAAGAAATGTAACTTTGCCTTGTTTGAGAATGTGCACTGCAGCTCCTGGAAGGAGAAGCCTGCAACAAAAATTCCCTTCGGATGAAGATGGTGAGGCAAAAGACGTCAGTGGAAAGTCTGAGGAAATTGGCAAGGAGATGGTGGAATTCAAAAGTAATATTAGCCTCATTCAACCCTTCTCTGCATGTGTCAACTACAAAGCAGAGCCTGGGCACAGGAAATGACTCACAACACCCCCCCCCCCCAAGGAACCAAAAGGGGTACAGAGATTCCTACCATCTGTTTCCTCAACTGTCCTCTAGAGGACATCGCTGGTAAATATGACGGTGGAATTGGGATGCCAGAGTCAACCAAACCCTGTTGATGCTGTGGAACAACTAAAATGGAAAAGGCTGTTTAATTTTAATTGGCTCTCTATATGTTGGTGGCTACCTCAAAGTTGGTGTGTACAGCCTGCTTTTGCACTTGCAGACATGATAATTAATGTATGCCCATATCTGGAATGAGATCAGTGGTGGAGAGGAAAGAGAACACACTCTCTCTTATCTATCTATCTATCTATCTATCTATCTATCATCTATCTATCTATCATCTATCTATCATCTATCTATCTATAATTATTGAATTCCGCCCCAATCTCTGAGTGGTACAAGATTCCAGGGGTTCCAGGCACTTAACTAGGATTTGGTTTTCATGGAATGAGGAACAGCGGAGACACATATATACAAGCGGAGCCTACGATGGAGGGGCTGACAGCATTAACACCCTATTAGGTCTTGCTTCTCCCATAGCCACGGCCTTGGATTCCAGCTGAAACCAAGCATGGCTCTGTCTCATTGACATCTGCCTGCTTCTAGCCCAGCTCCCTCACACCACTCTGGCTATTGTGTTTCTCAGTACTAGTCAGGTGAGGGAGGGGTCCCATCCCACCCCTTTGCCCTCTGGCACAGAGCAGCTTCCTTTCTTATATTACCAACCCATAATTAGGGGATCAGTGATGAATAATGCCATTTTGGAGGGACGTGGGTGACGCTGTGGTCTAAACCACCGAGCCTCTTGGGCTTGCCCATCGTAAGGTCAGCAGTTCGAGTCTGTGTGAGCTTCTGTTGCTTTGTCCTAGCTCTTGCCAACCTAGCAGTTCAAAAGCATACCTGCACAAGAAGTTAAATAGATACCACTGCGGCAGGAAGCTAAACGGTGTTTCCATGCGCTCTGGCACTCAACAAAGTGTCCCGTTGTGCCAGAAACGGTTTAGTCATGCTGGCCACATGAACTGAAAATCTGTCTGTGGACAAACGCCGGCTCCCTTGGCCTGAAAGCAGAGATGAGTGGCACACCCCATAGTTGAATTCAACTGGACTTAACCATCCAGGGGTGCTTTACCTTTTACCGTTACCTTTGACGTCATTTTGGGAGGAAAATGAACTGTAGCGGAACGGAACTGCTGCTGCTGCATACAATGAATGGTGATATAGAAAACAATGCCTTATCACATCCTTAATAATCACCCGCACAAAGCTTTTTATTAACTCTGTGGTGAGGGGGGAGAAATACAGCATGATATACCTACAGTATTTCCCCACCCCAGCATGAGTAATAGAAGCAAAGAAGGGATGGTTTAGATTAATGAAATGGCATGGCGGTAACGAGGGATTAAATAAATACACCTCCCCCAGCACCACTGGTGCAATCAAAACCAGAGCCCATACAGCTGCTTTACAGTTAAGAAAGAAACTGGTTAGGCGATCTGATCATCAATCTCCTGCCTCACATGTGGTTTGGCCCTGACTTACAGTAGAAACCTCTCCAGTGCGAAGAAGACAGATCTATTGCCAGAGAGAAGAAAAAGAGCTGGTCTGACAAAAAAAGAGAGAATATCTGGAGAGGCTTGCTCAATGCTCTGAGACGTTTTGTTTCTCCCCTTCACAAAATAGGCTTTGCTTTCCTCCTTCCCAAAGAGGCCTCATTCTGGGAAGCTTTTGTGGACACTGAACTGTGGCCATTACTGGAAACCAAGGCACCAAGGGAAAGAAGAAAAGGAGGGAGATAAAATCTCAAGGGTGCACAAAAATAACAACGCCGTTGGCCCACGCTCTTTAAAATATATTTCTACTTCAGGGTCACTTAAAGAGCACACCACTGTGTTCTCCAGGGTGCACCCTTGAGATACATAGCTGCCAAGTTTTCCCTTTTCTCGCGAGGAAGCCTATTCAGCATAATGGAAAATCCCTTAAAAAAAGGGATAACTTGGCAGCTATGTTGAGATCCCCCCCATTGTTGAATATGTGGGTAGCCAATGTGGTGCCGTCCAGATTTTGTTGGGACTACAACAGCTACCACCACACCTGATCATTGTCCATTCTGGCTAGGACCAGTGGAGTTCAATGATATCTGGAGAGGATATCATTGACTGCCTCCTTCTGGCCATTGAATTTCCTGATGGTGGACACCTGTCTGTTGAGGATAGTGAATCTTCAGGGAAAGTCTCACAGCCAGCACTGTGGAGCCACAAAGCACAATCTGGGACTTGTCCCTTCATAGGGCCTCTTTAGAACCTAAAGCAGGCATCCCTAAACTTCGGCCCTCCAGATGTTTTGAACTACAATTCCCATCTTCCCCGACCACTGGTCCTGCTACCGGTAGCTAGGGATCATGGGAGTTGTAGGCCAAAACATCTGGAGGGTTGCAGTTTGGGGATGCCTCACCTAAAGCCTTTGATTTACCAACATCCCAATCTGCTGGTTCATGACCTTGTTGACACCATGTAGAAAAAGCGAATAGGGAGAAGCCTTCCTCCTATAATACCAGAACTAGGGCTATCCTATGGAGCTGAATGTTGGGAGATTTAGGACAGACAAAAGAAAGTACTTCTTCACACTGCACAAAGTTAAACTGTGGAACTCACTCCCACAAGATGTAATGAGTGCCACCAACACGGCTGCCTTTAAAAAAGGATAAATTCACGGAGGATAAGGCTTTCCAGACTGTTTAGTTTGTCTCACCCTTGGCTTATGCAAAGCAATTCTCGTCCTGCAATAAGTATCCCTTGTTCCTTTACAGGGCAAACACTACAATTCTCTGAGCCTTTACGAAAAAGGGTCACATATTTGTTATTGAACTCTAAAGATTAAATTTATAAGAGGAGGATATGTGCCTAAAGTAAATAATAAGGCATTCACTTAGATGCAGTTGGATTTATAATATTATATTAAATTGGAGTTAGGGTATTTTCACAAATCAGATTTTGAACCAAAGCAGCAAACGTAATGGACGAGGTTGTCAAAGAAGCAAAAGTTAACAGCATGTAATGGAATAGATGTACTAAATTAGCATTGACATCTCTTAGTGGCTCTCTTAAATATACATTATTATCTGGAGAAAATGAATCCTATATACTTGTCGTGAGCATGTTGCACAGCCATATTTCAAGGGCACAATTTTTAGATCTTTCTTTCTTTCTTTCTTTCTTTCTTTCTTTCTTTCTTTCTTTCTTTCTTTCTTTCTTTCTTTCTTTCTCATTGGAAAAAGGCACTGTTAGGCTGTATTCATTTAGCTTGAATTTTCTGTTTGAGATTATTATTTTGTTTTGTTTTTGTTTAAAGACCCCCCTGCTCCTCCCCCCCCCTCTCTAGCAGAAACCCTGCTACAATACTGGGAAACTGTTTTAAGCCTCAGTTGGTTTCAGTATCAGTTGATGAATGGGATTTGTCAGAACAGTCAAAATTCGCTGACAAAAACAAAATATTCAGTGATGAGAACAATGAAATGTTCAATAAATACATTGGGAAAATGAAGGATGGGCAAGAGCACCAGGGCAAAGAACAGATTTTTGCACAGAGAGGCAAATCAACAATCCTCTTAATTGGCACGAAGCCAGTCAATTAAATGGTTGCATTTCCTTCCTAGCCCCTTGCTTGGATGGTCGTAGCTAGGCTGCTGTTTTTCTGGGCCAAGTAGGCAAGCAGGCTGTGTGTGTGTGTACATGCACACACACATATTGGGGTGTGTCTCTTTTCTGCCCATTGCGGAGGTGGGGAGCTTTTGGCTCTTCCTTCCACGGCTCTTGGCTGAATGTAAGGGTGGCTTGTGGGTACTTGGGGCAAAGCAAGTGTCTTTTTAGGTCATTGTATTAAGGTTTAGCATGGTGGAGGCTTCAAATGTTCATCTGGCCAATTTCAGTATCTGGGGGCAGGGAATCAACTTTGTTTTTCAGAAAAATAGCCTAGGGAATTCAACTCTATACTCCTATATACCTTTGCCCCATCACTGGTGGTCCAATCACCAGAGTCACTGCAATAAAGTAAATATTATCGACATCTCACAAGCTTCAAATACAGTGGTACCTCGCAAGACGAATGCCCTGCAAGACGAATTTTTCGCAAGACGAATGCGTCTTGCGATCTGATGGTGACTCGCAAGACAAATTTGTTTTGCGAAAAATTCGTCTTGTGAATCGCGGTTTCCCATAGGAATGCATTGGATTTTAATTAATGTGTTCCTATGGGCAAAAAAAGAAATTTCAATGCATTCCTATGGGAAACCGCAATTCGCAAGACGAATTTTTCGCAAAACAAATTGACTCGCGGAACGAATTAAATTCATCTTGCGAGGCACCACTGTACTGTTTTCTCACCATATAAAACACACACACACACACACACACACACACACACACACACACACACACAGTGTTGCAGAGCAGAGGCTTTGTCTGCAAAGTGCAAGTCAACAACATGGCAACATTCATGGTCATATGATTCTGGCGCCAGGGTCAGAATGATACCCTTCAGTAAATGGATTGATCATATGACATCACTGGCAATTTATGAAGGGACTGCTTACAGACACAGGCTCTGTATGGATAAATACGATAATATTTGGAATGTGTTTATACAAAATGTAGTAGGTTATTAACATTTACATAAGCATTAGGACAGGGGTCCCCAAACTACGGCCCCCGGGCCGGATGCGGCCCAATCGGCCTTCCAATCCGGCCCGCGACGACCCCCGCCGCCCGCTGCCGCCGCCCGCTCTCACGGCGCGCGGCGCAGCGGCGATCTGAAAAATCGGCAAAAAATCGCCGAAAATCCTTTGTGCGCATGCGTACGGGCCTCTCCCGACCCGGAAGAGGTCATTTCTGGTGCACTTCCGGGTCGGGGGAGGCCCATACGCATGCGCACAAGCGATTTTTGCCGATTTTTTTTCCGCCCGTGTGCGTGTGCGCATGCGCACGGGCGCGCACTCCCCCGCCCTCCGGCCCGCTGCGCGCGCACTCCCCTGCCGTCCGGCCCACCGCGCGGTCGGCGCGGCGGGCACCGGCCCGCCGCTCGGTAAGTCTGGGGACCCCTGCATTAGGATGATAACATTATACCAACTGATACAAGAATGTATGGGAATATCGTATATTGCTTTTGGAGGGTATATTTTTGCTTTTATATGTATCTCTGTTGTTGTTTTTCTCCCTCTCACTTTTCCATCTTTCCCCCCTGTATCACTTTATTTCTTTTAACTAAAATCACTTTGATAAAATATAAATATATATTTTTTAATGATTCTGGCGCCGATGACCATACCTAAAGGGTGTTTCCAGATGGTCACTATTTTCTGGGGTGGATGGGGAAATTCAGTCACATGCCAGCAAGCTCAGATTGTGAAATTATAGTTGAGTGGGAACTCTTGTGCTAGAACGCCACTTCCTCAAAAGACCAGACTTTTTCCTTAGCAATAAGGAAAGCCACACTAGAACCTGCTCTGTTTGTCAAAAGTGACTTATGGAAGGGTGGCTACTTTGGGATCCAGCCTATCATATCAAAGTGGCCCCCCACTTTTCCTGTCCTATTTTGACTGGCATTGGCTTGCCAGAGTTTCAGTCCAAAGTATTTCCAAGTCCAACTGGAAGGTGCTAGGACAGGGGTCAGCAAGGTTTACCTCACCTGGGCTGGTTCACTCCAGTGGAGATTCCTCTGTGGGCTGGATTTCTGGCATCTGCACAGGCACGATTTCCAGCGCCGTGGAAGCAAGTCCCCGCACCACGCTATGCCAGTTTAGCGCAGCGCGCAGGGACTCGCCGAATGGACGGCTCAGTTTGGGAGCGGCTTGTGGGCCAGTTAAACGACCCCTGTGGGCCACTTGTAGCCCATGGGCCTTAGGTTGCCGACCCCTGTGCTAGGGATTGAACCTGGGATCTTCTGTGTGCAGAGCATGTGCTCTCATATCTATCATCTCTATCTATCTATCTATCTATCTATCTATCTATCTATCTATCTATCTATCTACCTATCATCTATCTATTTATTTATCTATCATCTATCTATTTATTTATCTATCATCTATCTATCTATCAGCTCTATCTGTCTGTCTGTCTGTCTATCTCTCTCTCTCTATCTATCATCTATCTATCATCTATCTATCTATCTATCTATCTATCTATCTATCTATCATCTATCTATCTATCTATCTATCATCTATCTATCTATCATCTATCATCTATCTATCATCTATTTATTTATCTATCATCTATCTATCAGCTCTGTCTGTCTGTCTGTCTGTCTCTCTCTCTCTCTCTCATCTATCTATCTATCTATCTATCATCTATCTATCTATCTATCTATCTATCTATCTATCTATCTATCTATCATCTATCTATTTATCATCTATCAGCTCTATCTATAATCTATCATCTATCTATCATCTATCTATCAGCTATATCTGTCTATCTGTCTATCTATCTATCTATCTATCTATCTATCTATCTATCTATCATCTATCTATCTATCTATCTATCTATCTATCATCTATCAGCTCTATCTATAATCTATCAGCTCTATCTATCTATCTATCTATCTATCATCATCTATCTATCTATCTATCTATCATCTATCTATCTATCATCTATCATCTATCTATCATCTATTTATTTATCTATCATCTATCTATCAGCTCTGTCTGTCTGTCTGTCTCTCTCTCTCTCTCTCATCTATCTATCTATCTCTCATCTATCTATCTATCTATCTATCTATCTATCTATCTATCTATCTATCTATCTATCATCTATCTATTTATCATCTATCAGCTCTATCTATAATCTATCATCTATCTATCATCTATCTATCAGCTATATCTATCTATCAGCTCTATCTATAATCTATCAGCTCTATCTATCTATCTATCTATCTATCTATCTATCTATCTATCATCTATCAGCTCTATCTATAATCTATCAGCTCTATCTATCTATCTATCTATCTATCTATCTATCTATCTATCTATCTATCAGCTCTATCGCTCTATCTATCTATCTATCGCTCTATCTATCTATCTCAGCAGTAACATGAGGTCACGTATATGGGTGTGTCTATGGGATGGGACCAGAACTTCTCAATAACCAAAGCAAAACTTTGAAATATTTTTGAAAAGGAAACAGGAAATAAGTTCAGGCATATAGAATATGATACGCAAACCAAAGTCATATGAGTTTAGCTATGCATTGATTTAGCTTTAGAGACGGAAAATATAAAATTCAGGCCAGGTTCTCCCAAGCTTGAAAGGCTTGGTAGTTAGGAGAGGATCCTTGCAACTTGGAGGGCCTAGACCAGGCATAGGCGACCTTGGCTCTCCAGATGTTTTGGAACTACAACTCCCATGATCCTTAGCTAACAGGGCCAGTGGTCAGGGATCATGGGAGTTGTAGTTCCAAAACATTTGGAGAGCCAAGGTTGCCTATACCTGGCCTAGACCAAAATGAGTCTTAATGCACATACAGTGGTACCTCGGTTTAAGAACAGCCCTGTTAACGAACTATTTGGTATACAAACTCTGCAAAACTGGAAGTAGTGTTCTAGTTAGCGAAGTTTACCTTGGTCTACGAACAGAAGCCGAACTGTGGAAGTGCACCGGCGGTGGGAGCCCTCATTAGGGAAAGCACGCCTAGGTTTAAGAACAGCTTTGATTTAAGACCAGACTTCCGGAACAGATGAAGTTCGTAAACCGAGGTACCACTGTATAGTCATGGAGAGTTTAAGGAAGTTAGAGGAATGGCAGGGACTTTATGGCATGAAAGATGATGAAAGAACTAGTCAGCTGGCACAAGCTAGCAGCATTTTCCTATGCACAACCCCATGTGTGCCAGAACCTCCACAGGGAGACATCTGGCAAATCTGTTTTCGTTTTCATGTCGCGTCTCAGAATATCTGCAAGCCGACTCTGATCAATGAAATTGTGGAATCTTTGCTTCCAATGATTGCTAACGGAAAGCTACAGAAGAACATCAGGATCAGTTTTGCTTTAGTTGCCTTATTTTGAAAATGCAAACCATCAACAGTTGATTAGAAAATTGGCTGTTTCCTTGCAATTAACGCTCAATTATCCAGCAATAAGTTTTTTTGATAGTAATTTAGAGCCTTGATAGCCAAGGATTAAATCTCTAAATTATCCCGATGAAATGCCTAGCTTTTAATTTTTAATTGTAGATGGTACGAAGAGGGGGAAAGCCACACGAAAGCAGACAATTTCAAGAGGAGACCTGTCGTTTTAAATAACTCCATTGACTCCTGGGAGCTGAGGCTGTTGTCAAAACATAATAACCTGGGGGCGGGGGAGAGAAAAGTCAGGCAATGCATATTTATAAACAGGGAAATCATTTTCAGCTGAAGGTTGGTCTCTAGAGATCACCACACTTTCACTGCAAAACAACTCTTGCTCAAATCCGATATGACCTCAGAGCTCTCTGCTGTCCTAGCATTGTACCCTTATCTGTTAAGATGCTAATTTCTTCCCCTTTGACCGCAGGAACTGATTCTGAAGACACTAAAGCAAGGCAAAGTGATTAAGCATATAATTATTGGACAACTGACATCATCCAGTGGCAGAGTTCATATTTACCTGAGGTTTTTCCAGTTGTCTTTGCTATTATTAATGGATTCAAAAAGCTCTTTTGTATCATGAATGATTTGACTTGGGTGATACACACGGGCAATGCTTCACATGCTCACTCCTCCAAGAAGCAAAGACAAGAAGAAAATGCCACATTTTGGTGCTAATAGATCCTTTTTTTTTCTTTTTGAGGGAGGGGGCATGCCTGATTTTCACCTGTTGAAACATGCTAGCACAGAGGTTGGTGATTAGATTAACAAAATAGTAAAAAAGTAGAAATTTGAAAATCACTAGGTTGCTGTCTTATTTCAGGGAAGATAAACCGGTACCATATTAGGGGGATGCAAGCATTAGCTTTAAATACAGACTTTTTAACGGAAGTACTTTCTCCCTTTGTTTTCTCCGTCTGCATTTATTTATTTTACTTATTCCTTACAATTCTCTCTTGCCTTTCTGCCTATGAAAACGAGCCCCCATGGCAGCTCACCATGGCTATAATACCAATAAAAGCAGCAGGTCTTAAACGATAAATATTTTAAAATGCAGCAACGAGAACAAAAGCTGACGGTAGGTAGCAGCATTAAGCACAGCAACCAGAAGCTGAACGTTTAGCAGAAGCATTTCTCAGCAAAATTTGCATTCGCTTTTCTGGTCCATGGAACTCTTTTTGAAAACAGAGGTGGGGGTGAATGTTCCAAAGACCTACAAAGCATCCTTAGGACAGATTTCTACACATGCGGCATTATTAACAGGATCAGGAACGATGTTGTACTCTCCCATCCCTGCTCTGAATCAAAAGCTGTTTTTGATGTCTGATGAACTTCACCATTGGCTAATATTAATAGCATCTTACATCTCTATATTACAGTACTCCTTGCCCTAAATTCAAGTGTCCCCTTTTCCCAGGGACAGTCCCAGAATCACGAAAGCCATCCCGGCTTCTGATTCGATCCCTGAATGTCCCCATTTCCTCCTCCAACCAGTGGCGTAGCAAGGTCAGGTGGTACCCGGTGCAGAAACTTTCTTGTCACCCCCCTCCACATTGAAATCTAGTTGGACTCCCCAGAGACTGCGATCTACTCACAGTATAAAAATATTGGCTGTTATCTACCCATTGTCATTGCCAGGAGTTGTTGAGCTTTTTTAAGGGAAGGATTGACCAAAGTTGCTGAGCTTTTTCCAGAGAATGATTTGCCAAAGTTTTTGAGCTTTTTTTTTTGGGGGGGGGGTTACAGGGTTTGGGTGCTGACTTGAGGGAGCTTCTACTTCTCTCCTTCCCTCCACCCTCCACTTGTTTGCTCGCCAGCCTCCTTCCTGTCATCTGCCTGCCTGCCTGCCTCCTATAGCAGCCTAGGAGTGTGGGATTGTCAAAACAAAGGGGGACGTCATGTGTCCATCTATGTTATCAAAACCATCCATTAACCCTTCCTTAACGTTCAAAACCATGCGTGTAGATCCATCTCAAGTATCAGAAAACAGGCAGGATGCTATTGGACCACGGTTCCCATTGTTCCTGACCATTGTCTATGCTGACCGATGCTGATGGGGCGTTGTAGTCCAACAGATATCTAGAAGGCACCACACTGGCTATTCCCGATCTAAAGGAAACCAGGATATTATTAGGTACAGAATTTACTGTGCATGCTTCATTAGGCTGTCAGACATTATGTACACACAGAAAAAAAGTGGCAAAAAAGAGAACACACACATACAGAGGAAGAGTCGGGGGGGGGGGAGCGGGAGAGAATCCTTTTCAGGATTGTGAAGCAGATGTTTCCTTGACCCAGCATGAGAACCCTCTGGGGGAAAGCAAGACTCCTCTGGAGTCCAGGCCGCACCTGCCTGCTGCCGTGTTTGTCATGATAGATAGATAAAGGAAAAACTGACTCAGCAATGATACTTACACTCTGTCTCCCTCCTCCCTGCCCACCATTTCCTTTCCTTTAGTTAGAATTAGTAGATAGATACTCAGATTAAAAGCCCCTGTCTAGATATAAACAATAACACTGATTAAATGGGATCATTTGGCCAAGGGAGATTTGGCTGGGTGGGTTGCCCATTTTTCATTCAAATGCTCCAGCTTAGAGAAGTAGCTTCCAGCTCCGAATAGATTGAATCACCATTAACTCACTGAAGTAGTATATGGAAAGAAAGATGAACATAGAAATGCAGGCTTCCTCTGAAGGCAAGGTCGCTATTTGTCTCAGCACGTAGACAATTAAATGGCATGGTTTATTTTGGATTGTCCATTGATGGCTCTATAATCTCACACGACAAGTTGCTCCTGACGAACTGCAGGCAGCAAAAGGCCAATGCTCTTTTCACTGAATGCCACTCTCAAAAGTGTTACTCATACTCATTGGCATACCTGATGGGTGGTTTCTGAATGAATGGGCATATATATTTGCCAGGATCACAGCAGGGGAGATGGTAAAACTCCTCTATCCACCATGTCTGAGCTTCCGCGGCATCTGATACAGTGGTACCTCGACTTCCGAACGCTTCGACTTCTGAAGGTTTTGACTTCTGAAGTCGGCAACCCCGGGAGTCTTTTTGCCACGTGTGCGTTCTGCGCCCCCGTTCTGCGCCTGCGCAGAAGCAGCGCGTGCGGTCTGCACATGCGCAGAAGTGCAAAATCACGCTTCGCACATGCGTGGTACGGGCGCTTGGACATCCGAAGACCTCGACTTACGAAGAGCGTCACGGAGTGGATTGTCTTCGTAAGTCAAGGTACCACTGTATTTGGGTCTCCTGCTCTACCCCCCCCCCAATTATACTATATCCAATAATGCATCCAGTATAATGTGTAGTTTGGGACTTTGGTTTCAGTTTTATGCTAGGCATATTTGTGGTGCCTCCACATGACAAGTACAGTGGTACCTCGGGTTAAGAACTTAATTCGTTCTGGAGATCCGTTCTTAACCTGAAACTGTTCTTAACCTGAGGTACCACTTGAGCTAATGGGGCCTCCCGCCGCCGCCGCACGATTTCTGTTCTCATCCTGAAGCAAAGTTCTTAACCCGAGGTACTATTCCTGGGTTAGCGGAGTCTGTAACCTGAAGCGTCGTAACCTGAGGTACCACTGTACACTGGACAACTGGATGAGAAATGTGTTGCTTAACAGATCTGTCCTTTAGCTGTGAAAAATAACAGGAGAAAGCACAAACCCATTCTTGCAAATGAGTGAACAGAACAAAAGTTGAATTAGATGTGCTCATTCACTTCAGTGGAAGGGGCTTTTATCAGGTTCATATCTAACTGACATGGCTGTATATTATTATTGTTACTTACACCTGTCAACTTATCCTCAGAAGAGTGACACTCAAAAGTGAGCATTAAAAACAAGGACAAGCAATCTAGAATTCACTATGCGCTTCAGCATTTTTGTTTGGTTTTTGCACGTACAGTACTGGATTCAGTTCAGATAGATTTGAATTCACTTGCATCCCGTTGGGAACAATAATGCAAAATTAAATTCGCAATTCCCATTGATTTTGGTGGGCTTTGAAGCCCGCTGAACTTTCTTTGTTGCGCTTCACATTTTAAGAGTGCATAATGTCAGTCTCTGTCTCTACAACTGCAAGTCCAATAAGCTTTTTAAAATGTAAAGTTGAAAGTTGAAATTGTTGTAATTTCTAGGGCAGGAGGGAGACAAGAATCCAAGTCAAGGAAAAAGAGGAGACATAGTTTGGTTTTGTTCCAAAATAGTAATTTTGTAGGATTCGGCAATGCATATAAAAGCAATAAATATGCAACCAGCCCATAATTAAGTGGACTCCTGTGCTTATTTCTGATATTTTACACTATAGTCTTACGGATGGTGACACAAGCCCAGTTACAGAACCCATGAGATTACAGAATGCAAGCTCCATGGGTGCTCTGATGCAGGTGAGAATATACTCTATTTGCACACTGCTACTTTTGTAGCTAAAGGATTTCATCTTTTGGTTCATCTTTTGGTCACAGTGCTCATGATTTCGTATCTTACATTTTACAGTATTGACCCTAGAGAATCTCACAATGGAACTATTAAGGGCCGGCTTTGTGATCTGTGGAAATGATCCAAATGTTATTTACAAGAAGAACACTAATATTAATTTTAAGTTATGGCACAGGAGTCACTAATTGAACCCTGTTCTATTTCCACTTCAGAAAAAAATGACCCTAGAAACAGCGTGAAGTTAAAACCTGTAACAAGGCGGGGGGGGGGAGGAATGCAAATATAATTTAAGAGTGCCAATTTGCTGTGTAATAAAGACAGGAGCATGAAGCACTTTCGAAACCAGATAAGGAATCTAACGTTTGATGATCCCCCATATAATTTAACTCCCTATTAGTGTGAATTGGTCTTCATTTCAGTCCTTTATAACTATTACAGTTTTAAAAGAAACAGAAATAAAATCCCCACATTGTTTTTCTCCCTACAACATCGTTAGGCTATAATAGTTAAACTTTCCAAGTTTGTAATGGCTAGAAAAAAGGGCTCATAGATTTTAAAGACAGAAAGGACCCCAATAGTTATGTTCTGTGACCTCCTCTATAGCACGGATCATCTGCGCCACAAATTTGTGGGTTATAGGAACGTCTTTCGAAGAGATGGGGCTTGAAATCTGCATTGTTTTATGGATGACAATTCTCAATTTGTCCAGTCCATTCAGTGGAGGCACTGAGCTAGATCAGGACTGGGGAACCAATCCCCCCCCCCCCGATGTTACTAGTCTCATCCCTGATCAATGGCCAAGCTTGCTTGGACTGACGGGAACTGGAGTCCAGGTTCCCTACCCCTTCATTAGATCATTGTTCTACGAAAAGCACAAGGGGCTCGTTCAACAGGAGACAGGAACCACTTAGATATTCTAGGACTGCAGAAAGGTCATGTCTCTTCTCCCCACATGCCTTGCACCAGGAGTAAGACAAAAATGGATTAAATTCCTTCTTTTTCTTTAGAGCGGCCACACTATGAGGAAAAGGGAAATGGTAGATTTTTGGAGCGCAGAAAGTGGTCACCAAATTTGGAGCACAGTAAATTCTGTTATCATCATTTTCTGGATTAAAAAGGTAAAGGGACCCCTGACCATTAGGTCCAGTCGTGACCGACTCTGGGGTTGCGGCGCTCATCTCGCATTATTGGCCAAGGGAGCCAGCGTACAGCTTCCAGGTCATGTGGCCAGCATGACAAAGCCTCTTCTGGCGAACCAGAGCAGCGCACGGAAACGCCTATTTATCTACTTGCACTTTGACGTGCTTTCGAACTGCTTGGTTGGCAGGAGCTGGGACCGAGCAACGGGAGCTCACCCCGTCGTGGGGATTCAAACCACTGACCTTCTGATTGGCAAGCCCTAGGCTCAGTGGTTTAACCCACAGCACCACCAACTTATCTGGAAATTGCTTAGTTTTTCTCTCTGTTCTGTTGGCACCTGTGCGGAGCACAAATCTTTATCACTGTAGAGGCCAGGATGCTGGCTTTATGAATATTTGTTTCTTTCAATCTGCACAAGTCCCTGAGTTTTACTGGGGCTGAATGCCTGCCTGTAAGCAGCTTGAAATCGCCCTCATTACCCATTGGGTTAGTGCAATTATGTTGGAGGATGAAGCATTTTATAAAACAGGGTTTCTATTACCTCCACTCTTTTCCTTAAGCAAGCAGGTGGAAAGGGAGCAGTACCATTTTCCAGCCCTGGAAAGAACAAATAGGAACTGCCACCACTACTGCCTTTGTCTATCATCTCTCTATACAGCCCGTCTGGGCATGTCAGGTGGGTGGAATTTGGAAATCAGTTGCCATATTAGTTATCTACTTACTTAATAGAATGGTTCCTGCTTTTAGGCTGCATGCACACTGTGCAGTAAAGAACCTCTCCCAAGGAATCCTGGGAAATGTAGTTATGGGTAATCAGAATTGTAGCTCTATGATTTTGTCATAGCTGCCAAGTTTTTCCTTTTCTCGCGAGGAAGCCTATTCAGCATAAGGGAAAATCCCTGTAAAAAAGGGATAACTTGGCAGCTATGGATTTTGTGTGTGTGTGTGTGTGCAAGTGCGTGCTTAAAAACATATAATGTGTGTGCATCTCTAAAGTAAAGTCTTGTTTTAAAGGGCCTTCTCGGTAGTGGTGCCCTCCTTGTGGAACGCCCTCCCTTCAGATGTTCAAGGAAATAAACAACTATCTGACTTTTAGAAGACATCTGAAGGCAGCCATGTTTAGGGAAGTCTTTAAGGCAGGCATGGCCAAACTTGGCTCTCCAGCTGTTTTGGGACTACAATTCCCATCATCCCTGACCACTGGTCCTGTTAGCTAGGGATGATGGGAATTGTAGTCCCAAAACAGCTGGAGGGCCGAGTTTGGCCATGCCTGCTTTAAGGACTGATGTTTTTAGATATGTTGTAAGCCACTCAGAGTGGCTGGTGGGTATCTATATATATAAAAAATGTAGGCATTGCGCGCGGGGAGGTCACAGCCTTTCTCCGTAACTGCTGAACCGTAATGTAACAAATTTGGCCACAACATTCCATGCCCATCAGGGAAGGATCTGGCATAAATCCCCCCCAAAAAACCCCACACCTTTCACACTTAAAATAATGATTAAACAAAAAAAGTGGCGCCCAAATTAGACGTCACCACCAGAAGCTCTGAAGACTCCAGCAGCATCCAATAGAAAGGCAGATCGCACGCTGCTGCCTCCAAAGCTGCGCCGCCAGATGACACCACAAAATTCCACAGCAACCAACTGAAAACAGTCCTTTTGCAGCAACAAGGCCCAGCTTTTTCAATAGGCCGCAGCATTGCCAAGCAGGGAAAAACAAGCACAATAGGGCCTTTCACAATGGGGAGCGGCACAGGGATGAGGCACAACAAAAGGAGGGGGGAAAACACATAGCCATGGGGAGGGAGGTAGGACCCTGAGTTAGCCAAAGCAGTGTTGGGGGGGGGGACATTTTCAGGAACACGCGTGGGTGGGGGAGTATTATTTTTGAAACTTACAGTAGGGGAGTCAGGGTTGGGACAGGGCAGGTGAGGGGACTCTAAAGGGAGACTCTGAAGGGCCATTTAACAGAAAAAGGTCCATTTAACACAAAAGCCCACAGCAACGCGTGGCCGGGCCAGCTAGTAGATAATAAGATAATAACCATAACCATAACCATAATAATAATAATAATAATAATTAAATGGAGGCTATTATGTCTCAAATGAAAAAGCCAATTTCATCCCTAAAATGTAAGTGGGGGGAAAGCAATGATTCCTTTGGGGCAGGACTCTAACTGCCCTTGCCCTCACATGGGTTACAATCCTAGTCTGAAGAACTAGTTAGCATTTAGGGCTCTTAAGCAGCCACCTTGACAGCCACATGAGGGTTGGTAGGCAAGTAACTTAATTCTTAGTAATGTGGCCTGCCTCTCACACACCACCAGTTGACCTCTCTCAAGTGGTCAGATTTGGCCCTGAGGACTCCAGTTGCAGAGCCCCATTTTTACATGAGTTTTGGTTGGCGCACCTCATTAGTATATTTTCCCCACAACATGTCCTTGGCATTTCCATCTGTGTAAAGAGAGATTTGTTCCTCACCACCATGGTATATACATTCACCAAAAGAAAAGAAAAGAAAAAAAGGTGTCTCAATCTGGGAAACATTAAACTATTGCTGTGGTGTATTTGCAGCATATTTGAAGGTCCACATTGTTAGTACATAAAGCTGACTGGTAATGGATAGCTCACGGAGTCGAGTGGCTGGTTAAAGTTGCTAAATCCGGAGCACACTTAAAGGCACCCATGCGCCACCTAATCACCGTTTTTCCAATGGGGTTTAAAGATTTTGAAATGCACGAGAGATCAGGGTGGCTCTGTTCTTTAAGTCTCAAAACAGACGCAGCAGCAAGAGTTAAGACTGAGTTTTAGAAATGGCCAACGCTGATGGATAGTGCATTCTAATTTATTAGCCTCCCTCCATCTACCAGACATAACCACATTAGGATAGATTTTGCATCTGATTTTAAGCTTTGTAAGAGCCACCAACGGTATTTTTAAGGAGGCTAATTTCTCTTGCACACACACACACACACACACACACACAAAATATTATTATTATTTTCTTTTTAAAATGTGAACTGTTGGAATACTTTGTTAAGGCTCACTTCCACTTTCCCCTGAGAAAACCTGAGTAAGTGTCAGTCGAGGTTTCCGTACGGCTCTCGGGCGGCGGCAGCAAACTGCTACATACAACTCATGTGCGGTGTCGCAAGCATGCACTGCACGTAGCGATACTGCACTTGTGCTGTGCATAGCGGTTTGCAACCGGGGGGCCGCTGGAGCGCCGTACAGACAGCGGTGGGATCCCTCTGCCACCGGCAGGAGCCGCTTACGACAAGCCAGGGCCCCCCCTCCCAGCCTCCCTCCCTCCCTGGCTTGCCATAAGTGGCTCCTGCTTTGCCGCTTTACAGCGAGTCAGGTCGGGGCAGATGGGAGCCACGGCTCCCCCTCCCTTCCTTCCTGGTTTGCTGAAAAGCGGCAAAGCAGGAGCCGCTTACGCTGAGCTGGGGCCCCCCTCCCAGCCTCCCTCCCTCCCTGGCTTGCTGTAAGCGGTTCCCGCTTTGCAGCTTTACAGCAAGCTGGGGAGGGAGGGAGGGGGACGGATGGGAGCCATGGGACTCGAGAGGATGCAGCTTTGCCAGCACCCTGGCAAAGCAGCAAACTCCCCCCCCCCGTCTCCCGACAGCTAAGAGTACAGTACTTGGGAGTTGCAGGGGTGGGGGTGCAGAGACGTAGGAAGGGGGGGTGGACATTCGCGCATGCCTGCGACTCTCAAGCCTACCCTGAGCTGTCGATGGGGGGTGTGTGTGTGACAAAATAAATTCCGCACCAGGTACCATCTGGGCTTGCTACACTTCTGATGAGCCTACACTGACCAGAATGGGGCCCTGGCCTGATGTTTCCTTCTTGTTAGGAAACATTTGGAAGTACAGTATGGATACTCCAAAGTGGCTGTATTCCCCTGAAGGTCAGAAGGTCAGTCACTTTGAGAATGGCAGGCAATTAGCCACTAGCGTAGTTTCAGCTGACAAACGTGCATCATAATATGAGACTGAATAGAGAGCCTTCTTTGCTCCCCCATCCCTGGTCAAATTTGTTGATACGTTTGTTTGCCCGTCTGGTTAAAAAAAAAAAAAAGGAAACAAATTACTAACGTTGTAGAAGTTTGCTGGGCTTGTGTTTTTTGGGGGATAGCGGCCTCATGGCCAGCCTTCCGTGGTCTGTTTGTAGAAAGTGAGATAAGAGTTGGGGAGCTGCAATGTGATGAAACAAGACTATAAATCATTGGTTCGGAAGACAAGTTAAGCTTATCGGTGTGAGTGGTGATGTAAAGGAAGGACCCAGAGGCCTCTTCCTTGCTGGACAGAGAACAAACAGGAACATTTTCAAATCAAAGGTAACTTTATTCAGAAGAGTTGGGAATGCTCAAGAACACAGATGACGAACCAGCTTTTGGGTATACAGAACATGTTTTGGCGGCAGCGGGGGACACACACTGACAACGACTTTATGACGCCATGGCTAATTATTCCTGCATAGTTATTTACATTTAGAGTGAGGAGAATTCACAAAAGACAACGTGTATCGTGATCAAACTAAGCCTCTTGGTGTATATTGTGCTCTAGGTCAGGCATAGGCAACCTTGGCTCTCCAGATGTTTTGGAACTACAACTCCCATGACCCCTAGCTAACAGGGCCAGTGGTCAGGGATCATGGGAGTTGTGGTTCCAAAACATCTGGAGAGCCAAGGTTGCCTATGCCTGCTCTAGGTCTAGGAGGCTTAGTTCGGTCAGAACCACATTACCTCAGGGACTGCCTCTCCCCATATGAACCAACCCAAACCCTGTGATCATCATCTGAGGCCCTTTGCCATGTTCCCTCTCCACAAGGGGTCTAGAGGGGGACAACATGAGAGGGGACAACCTTTCTGCAGTGGCTCCCCAGGGAGGCGAAAATGCTTCTCTAGAATCAGGCCTTTGGCTGATTAAACAATATATGGCCTTTTAAAGGTTATCGTTTTTCACTTGTTATGTATTTTGCGTTCTCTTTTTGTATTTTTATGTTGCAAACTGCCCTGTGAGTGTGGTATACAAATGACAATGGTGATGCGAATAATGAAACTGATATAACTGGACTGCCACCCTCATCCCAAGATGCTGAGTTTGGTCACAATATCTTGAGAGGCAGCAGGGCTTCTGCCAAAAACCTGGCAAATCACGCCAAAGTGATATTTTGGTCCACCATCTTGATTCAAAATGGCAGTTGGTGGCCCAACACCAATGAAAACACCCCCCCCCACACACACACCAGGAAGTCTGGTGCCAAGTTAGGCAATGATATTTCAAGAGGCACCCAAATGCATAGAGAACAAACAACTGGACAATCCCCCCCCCTCAAAATATATACTAGAAGAGGATGACTTCTTTTGGCGGAGCATGCCGAGAGTTCAGTCTCTGACGATCAGTTGGCAAATGAGGGCAAGACCTGAAATCTTGGAGGGCCGCTCTCAGTCAAATAAGGCAGTATTGAACCCTGTCTATGACATGAAGCCAAGCTGTAGCCACATTCCAACCACGCTGGGAAATTTTATTTGAGGGGTGGGATATAAAATTATAAATAAATAAATAAAAAATAAAAAATAGATGGTGCAAGTTTTTGCCTGGGACGTAGCAGCTTCCCATATTCCAGATCCGAAATGCCACTGTTTGTTTAATCCCAAAGGATTAATTTCCCCCCCATAAACTTGCAATTGAAATTATATTGTGGATGAAAGCAGGGACTCTGTTTAAATTACCCAATTGGAGCAGCGGAGTCCCAGATCCATTCAGGGGGATATATTGATCTAAGTAGGCACGCACAACTTTCTCGTGCTCTGTTTGATTTCCTTTCACGGTTTTTTGATAAACCGACAACCAGATACTTCTGAAGATTGTGGCTGGTGGACAGAGGAAGTTATGCTTTCACACAAAGAACTTCATAAATATTGCAGGCTCCTTGTCTCAATTTTGCCTGTCTGCTTTTTGGTTTTAGGGAACCTGGGTACCAGATGCTGGGAGAGGGGAGAGAGACTTCCTGGCAGAACCCCAGCTCTGCAAAAGAGAAAAACGCTTTGCAGAGAATGATGAAGCGTTAGCCTCCCAAAGTTTGGAATCATTACAGATTTACAACCAACGCATACCCAATGATAATTATAACATACATCTATTATGTTCTAAATGAAATAGGTTACCAGGGAGGTGACTGAAGGATTTTGTATCCCAAACAATGACTACTCAAAGGAAGAGAATATGAAAAAAATATATGTCCAGTTTGAGGAATGACTGAAACAGACCATAAATGGGCATCTCCTGCTTTGGACATTCATGAACTCGAGGTCCACCAGCTTACTGAAACGCCAGGAAAAAATGTTTTGTTGGACAATAACGAGCGAATGGAAGCCAGGAGGTGTCCATGGTTTTCTTTTTTTATTGCTTCTGTCCCCGTTCATTGACACTACTTTATTCCTTCAAAAGGTGGGACCTGCCACACAGTTTTGTTTGGATTTAGCATTGGGGAAGCAGTACTTACCTGACCTCCTGTTGGGGTTGCTTACTGGGGGTGAGAGGGGCATGGTCCAAGCAAACCAGCAGGAGTGACAAATTGGACCAGCAGGTGCTGGCCTCCCCGCTGCCTCCCTCTTTGCCTTCTCCCTCCTAGTAAGCACCAGTTTTCTTCCTCTCTGCATAATAGTAGTTATTTTATCCATTTCCTGCTTTTTATTTTTTGCCAAGTGCGGAAAGCTGCATGTGCATAAGTTAAAAGGTAAAGGGAAAGGGACCCCTGACCATCAGGTCCAGTCGTGACCGACTCTGGGGTTGCGCGCTCATCTCACATTATTGGCCGAGGGAGCCAGCGTACAGCTTCCAGGTCATGTGGCCAGCATGACAAAGCCGCTTCGGGCAAACCAGAGCAGCACATGGAAACGCTGTTTACCTTCCCGCTATAGCGGTTCCTATTTATCTACTTGCATTTTGATGTGCTTTTGAACTGCTAGGTTGGCAGGAGCTGGGACCAAGCAACGGGTGCTCACCCCGTCACAGGGATTCGAACCGCCGACCTTCTGATCAGCAAGCCCTAGGCTCAGTGGTTTAACCACAGCGCCACCTGGGTCCCTCATCTATATCTATGTCTATATCTATATTGTTGTTGTTTAGTCGTTTAGTCGTGTCCGACTCTTCGTGACCCCATGGACCAGAGTCTGCCAGATATATCTATATCATCTATATCTATATAATATTGGGTTGGACAATGGGAAGAAATAACAGAGTATGGCAAAATCCCCATATCCATACTGGGAGCCCCAGGAGCTTACAGGCATGTGACACTTCCATTATTTTATTTATTTATTTAAGAGCATTTCTCGACTGCTTAATATTTAGAAGCAGGACTTTTTTCCCAGCTGGAACTCTCGAACTCAGTTCCAGCACCTCTCAAGTGGCTGCCATTGCCATTATAAGTAAGAGAACAAGGGAGGTGTTCAAGGTGAGTTCCAGTACCTCTTTTTCTAGAAAAAATGGCACTGTTTAGAAATCTCCAAGTGGTATACAAAATGCAGCAGCAGCAGCAGCAGCAGCAACAACAACAAAAGCAGTCGGTCTTCTGCGGTGCCATTGGCAGGAGGCAGGAACCTTAGACGTTCAACTGTGTGGGTGAACTTGCCAAGCATGGCCGAGGAACAAGCTCAGCATGAACAAATCCTTATGAAGGCATTCATAAATGTTAAGAAGCAGTTCTTTTATCACAATCTGCGTAATGGAACTGTCAATAGAAATACGCCGTGCAAATACAATAGAGAAATCTATAACGGTTGCCGTGTAGTAAGGAAATGTTAGAGTTAATCCATTGCCATCTGTCTCCATTTTCTAGACCGCTTGGTTGAACGCCACAAATATGAGCCAGACAGATGCTTAGTCAAAATTGGAGGGAATTCAAGCTGCAGCGGTTGATGAGAGAGAAGCTTGGAAGTTTTGGCTGAAGCCTGCAAGACACTGGATATGGAGGCAGGGGCATGCAAAAGAATTTGAGGTAGCCCTTGCTGGATGCACAGCTGAAATGAAACCGGAAATGAGCTGGAAAACCAACTTGGATCGAGACATACTGTATATGACTGGTAGAGGAAGTACCATGGGCATGTCGGGACTTCAGTCCCCAATTGTTTATTTATTTAGCAATTATGAAGATGTTGAAGGGTGGGCCATTCGTGGCAGGCTTCCCTTGCCACCATTTTTAAAATTTGAATTGGCCTTCCCTTGGCACTTCAAATTGCCTTATTTTAAAATATCCTCCATTTTAGAAATAGCATCTTGGCTCCAGTTGTTGCAATTATCAGTGAGGTTTCTTTTTAGCAAATAAAACTGTCTTACTTTTTGTTCACTATCTTCATATGAGGCACTTGTGAAGTCAGCAGCAATTAGAATAAATATAACCACTTTGTAATGATGCTGTGTACACACACACACACACACACACACACACACACACACACACACACATTAGGGTTTTCGCTGGTTCTTTTTAGAAGTCTGCTTCCTCACCACTGAATTTATTTTGGCCAGAAAATCATGAGCCTTAGGGATGGGTGGCTATTAATTTCAGTTTCTCATTTGTCCAAGCTTAAATTTCCTTCTCTACATTTCCACATCAGTTTGAGATTTTATTTTCTTTAAAATGTCCTCCTGAAAATTCACCAGCATTTGTGTGTGAATGCCTCCTGATAAAGATATTTTTGTGTGGAATTTCTACTAAAATTCATTTTTGCATGCCATTTTCACCAATGGATGCATGTTTATGTATTTGTATTTTCGTACACATTACTTTGCTGACGAACTGCACTGTAAAACTTAGAGAAGTGCACATTTCAAAAAATGGCTATGTTTGGCCTCATGTATTTTTTCAGGAAGTGCAAATCAGTAATCTGCGATGTTATATTATTTTCCCTCCAATATTCAATGTGTCCACGACAGTAATGGGTATGATTTTCATGCTTGCAACCATACTCAACCTTCCTGTTTTATTACACCAGTCTGATATTTAATTATTTTAATGGTATGTTACTTTAAGTTACTTTAAGTTACCCTTAAGTTACTTTAAGTTACCCTTAAGTTACCCTTAAGTTACCCTTAAGTTACCCTTAAGTTACTTTAAGTTACCCTTTTTGATTATATTCCTTCATGCTTTTCTTCTCCTCTCTCTTTGTTGTTAAATATATCTTCTTCTAAGTTGTACCGTATGTTCAGAAGTGAGAACTGTCCCTGTACTACTGTGTTTAAAACCCAATAAAAATCTATTCAAGAAAAGAAAGAAAGTGCAAATCAGGTAGGTTTGCCTTTAAATGCTGACTGAATTGAATTTCTCCCCAGCTGGAGTGCCCCCTTGCATAAAGTAACAATGCCTGCCATGTTGCATACCCTCCAACATAGGTAAAGGTAAAGGGACCCCTGGCAGTTATGTCCAGTCACGAACGACTCCGGGGTTGTGGTGCTCATCTCATTTTACTGGCAGAGGGAGCTGGCATTTGTCTGCAGACAATTTTTCCGGGTCATGTGGCCAGCATGACTAAGCCGCTTCTGGCAAAACCAGAGCAGCACACGGAGATGCCGTTTACCTTCCCGCCGGAGCGGTACCTATTTATCTACTTGCACTGGTGTGCTTTCAAACTGCTAGGTTGGCAGGAGCTGAGACGGGAGCTCATCCCATCACGGGGATTCGAACTGCTGACCTTTCAATCGGCAAGCCCTAGGCTCAGTGGTTTAGACCACAGCACCAGCTGCGTACCCTCCAACATATTGAGTCCCCAAACTGGGACGCGGGTCTAACCGGCCATGATCCCTCATGAGTCACATGACCCACGTGAGCTCATGGAGCACAAAATACATGGCTTTTGGGGGGGACTGTGCTCTAGTATGAGAGCAAAATGCATGTTTTGGGGCACTGCATGAGATTGTGCCCCCCCGGCTTTTTTGGGGCAAAATCACAGCATCTAAAATGGTCGCCATGCTCTCTCACAAAAAAGGAATGTTCCAGTTTTACTGGGACACTTGTGGGGTATGGGCAATGGCACGGCTGCTCTTGAAAAAGCCTTGGACCCAGAGGTTAATGAGAATGCTGCCTGGTTGCAAATACAGTAGTACCTTGGTTCTCAAACTTAATCCGTTCCGGAAGCCCGTTCCAAAACCAAAGCGTTCCATAACCAAGGCGCACTTTCCCATAGAAAGTAATGGAAAGGGGATTAGTCCGTTCCAGGCTTTTAAAAATAACCCCTAAAACAGCAATTTACCATGAATTTTACTGTCTAACGAGACCATTGATCCATAAAATGAAAGCAGTAATCAATGTACTGTACTATAAAATAAATAAGACAGTATTGTAGATGATAAAAATCATCACTAATTTTTTTTCTTACCTGCACTGTTTGCAGGTAAGAAATTGTTTGGGGGGGGGGGCTTTATCCATTTCCTCAATCCATCAATCAATCAATCAATCAATCAATCAATCTGTAGCTGAACTGGGTTCCACACAGTAACAGAAACAAATTACCCAAAAAAAACCTGAAAACAAAAATGCAAAATAAATAGCAAAAACAAAAGCACCAAACTTAATCCCTCCTGGAAGTCCGTTTGACTCCTGAAATGTTCGAAAGCCAAGGTGCAGCTTCTGATTGCTGCAGGAGCCCTGGAAACAATAATATTTTATTGATTTTTGCATAGTAAAAAGAACCCAGGGCTCCTGAAAACAATAGCCGACAACCGCATAAGTTGTTAGGCTTCGAAAAAAACATTCGAAAACTGGAATACTTACTTCTAGCTTTTCGGCGTTTGAGTACCAAGGCGTTTGAGTACCAAGGTGTTTGAGAACCAAGGTACCACTGTAACCCCTTTCCAGGAAAGTACTTGAGAGGGAGGGGGTGACACTGTTGATAGAAAGCGATAATCTGAAGCCATACCATAGCAATCTGGCTTCAGGACTAGGCTTGGGACTTAGGTCTTTGTCTGTGCTCACTCCAGAGGAGAGCATGGCTAATTCACCCACACTGGGTGCTGAGCTGAGAGGGCACCGCAGAGAGTGCCACAACAATTATGTAGAACAAAAGGTGAGAGGGGCCACGTGCCTAATTTTGGCATTGCACAAGACACCACTGAAATTTGAAAGTCTGCCAGTGATGGATGACCTCTGTTGGGAAGTTTTCGAATGTTATGATTCTTTTATGCTTTTATTCCACGATTAGGTTTTACATAGCCTTATTCAGATTTGCCTATATTTAATTTCATTTTAATATTTGTTAAGAGAGGGATATTTTTCAAAAAAGAAAAAAAAGGAGGGGACATGTTGTGAACTGCCAGAGAACTCATTGGGGGTTGCTTGTGAGTAAATACGCATAAGACCGTGTCCTAAATTAAGGAAGCCGTTTACTCCCAAATAATTCTTGCAGAATGTACCTAATTTGTATTGTATTTTCTCATGTGAATTCAACCTAAGTGAGCTACATGCTCAGGCTCTACAAAGGCTGCCAAACGATGAAGCCGGCCGAAATAGCCAGCTGTCAGGCATTCATCAAATCTTGGACCATACCACAACTAAATCAGTAATGTCAGAAGAGTATTATTGCTGATCGATGAGTGGACAGAGCAAAGCTAACTTAAAAAAAAAACTTTGGGGTGAGAAAAAATGTGATGCCAATTTTATACATTAGTAATTGAGCAAATTGAGCAATTTATTATTATTTGTGCCTCACTGTTCTATTTATAGGATGGCTTCACAACTGGAGAATTATAAAAACAAAAAATGCCGTTATCAAAAAGTTTAAAACATATTAAAACGCTGCTACAAATAAACTAAACTCTAAAGTGCAATGCAAAAAACAGCAGCAGCAGCAGCAAAACTTTAAACATGAAGTCTGTGTTTGGCATCCATTTGGAACACACGGCAACAATCACATGGGGAAGACCTATATATGTCCAACCCAAATGTTCACGGCATTCACACGTATATGAAAGGCAAAATGAAAAGGCCTGCATCAAAGAATTTAGAAAATAATTTATTTTTTTAACTGCACAGGCAATTCCCCATTTACATGGGGGCTACATTTTGAGGCTTGGAATGGATGCTCCTACAACGCTTCTTGCCGCCATTTCCTCTCCTGCTTCATTTACCTGCAGGACGACCACAGTGCGATTGTATTGCAATGACCAGATCATTGCAACCCACCACCAATCTTTTGGGTAGATGGTGCATATGTGCTGATGTGAAAGAAAGGTCAGTCGGGCTGATCCTTGGCTCAGGACCCGAGCGTTGGCTTCTTCTACCTGTCTCCCATCAACGCTGGTCCGGTTATCAATAGCTGCACAAGATATATGACCAGTATGCAATGTGACCAGGGGATGCTTTACTGTGATCAAACGAACAGGGCTGGTGCAGGGTTGCGGGTGGGGTGAGGGAGATCTGGGAGTTCCACCACTCTATATCAGATGAGTTTTTGAAATAGAAGTGCAGTAAATCAAACGCTTGCTTTATGCGTGTCATTTTGGCTGCCATCTGTAATATAGGCGATGATTATTAATTCAAGAGGAGATAGACTGCCAAGGTCACATTGTGGAGGCTTTTAAATACGCCCCTGATGGACAGCCTGCCCCCGTCGAAATGAATAGGCTGGCACCGCAGGAATGTTTTGAATATTTTATATCCAAACAGAGCTAAGTCGCACAAGGCCAAAGCCTACTTACGAGATGTGGAAACCAAGCCTTGTGAGGAACGGTTGGGGGAGCTTGGGTATGTTTAGCCTGGGAAAGAGGAGACTGAGAGGAGATACGATAGCCTGCCATCTTGGGATATCTAAATGGCTGTCACATGGAGGGTGGCACAAACCTGTTTTCTCCTGCTCCAGAGGGTATAGGGTGCCATCTTGAATAAAATGTTGGGGTGGGTGGGTTTCCAGGTGAGCCCCACCCTGCATAGTCAATCACAAGATGCAGCACATGCACACCATTCAAATGGCTTTGCCCATCAACTTTGGGGACCCCTGGCCCCTTCAGATGTTTTATTGGGGAGGCGTAGGGACCTCGGCCCCCAGGAGTTGGCTCCTATGGGAGGGTAGGACCTAAACCAATGACTTCAAGCTATAAGGAAATTCTGATTAAACTTCAAGAAGAACTTTTGGACAGTAAGAGCTGTTCAACAGTGGAACAGACTCCCATGAGAAGTGGTGGACTCTCCTTTCTTGGAGGTTTTAGAGCAGAGGCTGGATGGCTATCTGTCATGGCTGCTTTAGTTGATATTCTTGCATCGCAGGGGGTTGGACTAGGTGGCCTGTAGGGTCCCTTCCAACTCAACAATTCTATGATCCTATCTTGTTAAAACCTTTTAGCAGGGAATATTGGGCAGAAAAGCAATGAGCATTCAGTAATTCCTCGATGGTTTCTCTCTGACAGAAAACATCAGGTAGCTCAAGTCACCAACCCATCAATAAGGTCTCCTCAACCACAACCCACTTTTTGAGTATAAACTTTTCAGTTTGGAAACCACAGCGCAGTGCCTTTCAATGAAGGGGAACCCAGGCAAATTGCCATGAAGCAGTATTTTAAGTAAGGGTGGGAAACCTTAGGCCTGGGGTGAATGCAGACCTCCAGGCCTATCTGGTCCTCAAATGTTTTTGCCTGTCTAGAACGTGTCCTTGAACTCTTGCTGGCCTGGAGGGAGAAATATCTCTCTGTGTATATTTTTGCATGATGGGCTTGTAGCCTATTGTACAAGAGTTATATCCATTTTTCCTGCCCACTGTTACCTCCAGTCTCCACCCACTACACCTGGAATGTGGCCTCCAGGAGGGCAATACCTTGGTACCTCGGTTTAAGTACATAATTGGTTCCGGAAGTCTGTACTTTACCTGAAGCATACTTAACCTGAAGCGAACTTTCCCATTGAAAGTAATGGAAAGTGGATTAATCTGTTCCAGACGGTCCGCGGAGTACTTAAACTGAAGCATACTTAACCTGAAGCAAACTTTCCCATTGAAAGTACTGGAAAGTGGATTAATCCGTTCCAGACGGGTCCATGGAGTACTTAAACTGAAAGTACTCAAACTGAAGCGTACTTAAACTGAAGTAGTTTGGATTTGATATCCCGCTTTATCACTACCCAAAGGAGTCTCAAAGCGGCTAACATTCTCCTTTCCCTTCCTCCCCCACAACAAACACTCTGTGAGGTGAGTGAGGCTGAGAGACTTCAAAGAAGTGTGACGAGCCCAAGGTCACCCAGCAGCTGCATGTGGAGGAGCGGAGACGCGAACCCGGTTCCCCAGATTACGAGTCTACAGCTCTTAACCACTACACCACACTGGCTCCTTTTGGGTTTTTGTATCTTATATTGTTATAATTATTTAAAAATCCTAATATGTGCATTGTGGCAGAGTCTCCACACGTCTATCATGTGAAGGTCTTGAATGACTATTTTCTCAGAAGCGGGCATGTAGCAGCAATGTTATCATATGATCATCATTGTCGTAAGTTTCTTTCCTTTCCACTGGAACCAAAATAGCTAGGTTTTGCTCTGGTGGGGAGTAAACAGAAGCAGGGCTGCAGCAACTGAGACCACCCACTGAAATTTGTACTCGTCTCCCCCACAAAAGGATGCTGTTTATGATCAGATTTTCCAAAGTCAGGAAAAGCTGGATCAAATATTTTAAAAACTAAAAAGAATGAGATGGCATTTTGAGGATGACAATGTGGGATGCAAAAAAACCTTGTTGACAATAATTGACATCAATTCCAGAATAAACTCCCATCTGGAAAAAATACATTATTTTATTGTTTTGATGGTATTTTACGTTTTATTATACTATCGTATTTCATTACATGCTGCCTTGATATCTTCTATGCCCGGACGGTCCAGAAATATTTTTTTTAATAAATAAAAATAAAATGAATGCATATAGGAAGGTGTGTGTGTGTGTGAAGAGAAATTAATGATACAGTTCTATTTCAAAATACACCTATTAAATACTACATGGATGGTGCTAACTTGGTGGATAACTAGAATTCCCATCCTGCTGCGGAGGGTTACAGTAATTTTAATTGTATATATTGGAAGCTTGCCAGTGTTAAACATTTTAACTGCTGCCACAAATGCAGAAGTGTTTCTTCCTCCTCCCTTCCCTCCCTCTAAGCATTCTTAAAGGGCTTCCACGAAAAACAGACCAATGGAAAGGTAATAAAGTAAGCTTGGCCTTTTGGAAAAAGGAAGGCCTGATTTATGTATGTTTGGTACATGGCTGATGCAAGGTTTAGTAATTCATGAACTCCACTCCCCGCTCCATCAGCGCTTTCCTTGTCCATGTGGCCTCCTCGTGCCTCCAAAGAAAACAAAGGGTTCCCAGCTAGCAGATTCTGGCTGCACATAAACTATACATATAAGGCACATTTAAAGCACAGGGTTCGCCTCCCCCAGAGCTAGAATTCCCAGAACTTTTAACAAACTCCAGTTCCCAGGATTCTTTGTGGGTGGGTGGGGAGATGTGCTTTAAATGGATGGGGCTGGATACAACTGAATAGTTACACCAGTGGGAGCAAACACAAAGAGTGCCACTACTTCCCCCCACTTTTATTCCCCTGCAAGGCACCACATCCCCTGGGGTAGCTCTGGATGGTGGTCCGGAGAATGTGATCTCTGCAGCACCCTGCTAAGACAACTGAAAAGTGAACATATTTCAGATGGACATAGGAAGCTGCCTTATACCAAATCAGACTTACTGGGACAGTGGTGGACCTTGGGGGTCTCAAATTTCAGCAGTGCCCCTTGCAACACCAACATTCGGTGCTCCCCTGCCTCTCACCTACCACTCTGCATCATAGTTGTGACATCACCTGTGGCGCCACTGAGGTTCTGTGCCCTGTGTGACTGAACCAGTTGTGCCCCCCCCTACATATCTGCCTCTGATTGGGTCCACATAGGTCATCTTGTCTCTGCAAACAGCAGTCATGTCTTGATCTAACTGAAGATGCCAGGGATTGAACCTGTCGACTTCTGTCTATAATTCATGTATTCCATCCCTGATTAATGGCTCTTTCCCTGTGTCTGTCATTAAGCGCATGGCAACCTACTGTACACGTCCAACTCCATCAACTTCAACTGCCTGAAGGCCTCCTGTTCGCTGAAACAATTTCACTCTTTCTCCCTTGCAGTCCCTTATGCCTGGAACTCCTGCCAACATATCTCTCTGAAGCCACTTATTTCCTTTAAACATCTCCTCAAAACCCACCTTTGCCGTAGCGACTATGGGAATGATTCATGAGCTAAAGTACTCTAGTCGAGGAAAATCAACTGTAGGTGATCTCCAGCAAAAGTCACCCTTGGAATAGATCCGCTGAGATCAATGGACCTACTCTGAGCCCGAGAAACATTGGCTATCACCCATATTCTTCCTCATCTACCCCTGCCTCTGTTTCCTCTGTCTATTTTGGACTTGTTCACAACTTGGGGCAGGGAATCCAAGTCTTATGAGGAACAGTTGAAGGAGCTGGGTATGTTTAGCCTGTAAAAGAAGAGACTGAGAGAAGATATGATAGCCACCTTCAAATATCTCAAGGGCTGTCATATGGAAGAGGGAGCAAGCTTGTTTTCTCCTGCTCTGGAGGGTAGGACTCAAACCAATGGCTTCAAGTTACAAGAAAGGAGATTCCCACTAAACAGCAGGAAGAATTTTCTGACAGCAAGAGCTTTTTTTTGACAGTGGAACGGTCTCCCTTGGGAGGTGGTGGACTCTTCTTCCTTGGAGCTCTTTACAGCATAGGTTGGATGGCCATCTGTCATGGATATTTTAGCTGAGATTCCTGCATTGCAGGGGATTGGATTGGATGACCTTTGGGCATCCCTTCCAACTCTACAATTCTACGATTCTATGATAATCTGTCAAAGCCACTCTTTCTAAAGATTCAAGCAAGGTAGTTTCATCTGTAATCTGGAGGTTGTGTGCATAGCTGAGATGATGACGACGATGCCACCATATTGCCTTTAGGAGATAATATTAAACGTAGAAGAAAGTTCCAGAATGCCTTCCGCTGTGGACTCATGGTGTGGTTGTAAAAAGGCGTGTTCATGCAGTGCTCTTGATCCAGGTTCTTTACACAGACACTATCGTGTTTGGAGCTGCCCAGCCTCCAAATTATGGCTGAAACTAATCTGGAGGAGTCTTGACTGGATTCAGTGGAAACTTTTGCCAAACTGCATCATAAAGGAGAGGAGTTGCATAATGGCTCCTGAGGCGTCCCCTGGAGTCACAACGTGCTTTGATATAGGAAACTTCCAGCTGTTTGCTCTTTAAGCTTAATTAGGATTGGATTTTTGTGGTGGAAAATGACATATAATGATAAAGTGTTTGTTGTAAGTTACTTTTTGGTCGCTATATAAAAACCAATAAAAAACCCCCTTTCTTTCAACGAAAACAGAAATGTTGTTGAAAGCAACATCCCAACACTTTTTTAAAAATTGGTTTGGAACCCCACATACTTGATTCTTTCTTGTAAATATTTGTGGTTCTGAATTTTTGGCAGACATAGCTCGACTTAGGTGTCCCGTTCCAAGAAACACAAAGTTTTGGGTGCAAGGAACCATAGAGAGTGCATTAAACATAATTGCACAGCCGCCGCAAAAATGATCGTCGATGAACATATTGAATTTGTTCTAAGCTCTACTGGAATGTTAAAGGTTTGCCTGGTGAAGATTCCCAGAAATTAACATGATTTACCATCGGGGCTTCCTTTGGTTTTGATCCTGCTGTAGGATGATGTGTTTTCCCTAATAGCGCAGAATCTCTCGTTAAGTTCAGGAAACAGGATATAAGGGTAAGTCAGTTGAGCCAATTTATGGGCATAATAAAACAACCCCTATTACCTTTGGCAGTCAAGGCAAGACAAGGTGAAACACAGTGTTGTAAAGTTATTATGACAAAAGAATTTAGTATTTACCTGACAAAATTGAGTAAAAATACTGCATGTATTTCTGAAGCAGCATTTCAGACATTATGAGGTAAAATTAATAGCAGTAGTCTATCATTTGTCCTGTTGTACAGGGATATTTCAGAGTACACTCAAAGCCAGAAATGTCTGCTATTAAATCATTACAAACTACAAGGCTTTTTTTTTTTAAAAAAAGTGTTTCCTAATGTCTGCTCAATGTCAGCTCTTGGCTGAACCAAGCCAGGGGTGTTAACAGCTGGGGCACCCTCTCTATCCTCCCCCCCCCATCTATTCTGCTTCTAAATTAAAAACAAATTTAGAAGCAGAATAGATGTTTTGTCTATTGAAAATGTGTTCATTGTAGGGAAGGCAATTGGCAGCATACACAGCTGCTCTCGACAGTAATTAGGCTTCAGAAGTTAGGGGCAGAGGGAACAAGGAAACAGAATCCGAACTGACCAAATATGATTCATTTTGTGCGCTGGTGGGACAGTTTGAATTCTGCACACACCACACACCAGTCAAAGCCTTTTGTGCACATTGCATTGGAAGAATCTCAAAAGAAGCAGTGCAGTATAGCAGTTAGGGTGCTGAACTAGGACACGGAAGACTGGGCTTCAAATCGCCACCGAGGCATGAAGCTCAGTGGACATCCTTGGGCGAGTCATCTTCTCTCTGCAAAGCCTACCTCACAGGGCTGTTGTGAGGCTAAAACAGGGTTCGGGGCAAGCATGTGTGCTAACTTGCGCTTCTCATACAGAAAGGCAGGAAGTCAATGCAGGGGTGTAGGGAGACGGTGCGACACATGGGGCGGCAAATTGCCATGCACCCGGGGGCGTGGCGTTGCTACGTAATGACGCATGTAGCACCGGATCCAGCGCATGCGCAGTCAGCACGGGGTCACGGTGATGTCACCCGTGTGAGAGTGGAACCCCGTAAGGGCTGCCGAACATGTGCGGAACACCGTGGAGCCGCCGCGTGCCAGTGGTACCCCGAACAGATTGCGCATTTGTGGGCGGAGGTGAGGGGCGGGCCAGGGAGGCCAAGTGTCTGTCACCCCCCCCCAGGGCATCGCTCGGGGCAGACCGCCCCCCCGACCCCTGCTTGCTCCGCCCCTGAGTCAATGTAATAAATGCATGGAGCTATGCTAAGTCTTGCAGTAGACTCAGTGGAAAGGCCATAGCTGACTTCGTAGAATCACCAACAAAGTATTTTCATACAGAAAACTGCTGGTACTTGTTACAGAGTTTCCCCATGAAAAAGCTTGTTTGCCAGTTCTCACCTCTCCATCATTTTGATCTCTTTAATTTCACTGTCAGCTTTGCCATTTCTGTAATAGTCCATTATTTTCAAAAGCTATTCCTCCTTCCCTGGAACCGTCTCGTCTTTCCATTTCTGTGCATATAATATTCCAAATGCTGTTGTCACATACATAAATAGTTTAATCATCTTCTTTGGAAGCCAATTGTTTAGCTTTCTTAGAAGGCCTGTGATCCTGATGTTATGCGGAATGTGATGGCCAACTCAGGAAGCTGATATTAGGTGCCACAAAAGGCAGAGAATTGTTACTCATTTAATTGATTGTTCTTTTGTGCTGCCAGGGAGGTGGTCAGAATTAGGAGTGGGGGAGAAATCTGATTCATTCCAAATTTAGAGGCGAACCTTACTAAATTCTCATTTCCCAAAGCAATTCGTGAATCACAACACCTCCGTCCTTAGAAATTTGCTTCTCTGAATTTTGCTGTGCCATTTTCCGGTCAAGTCATACGTACAATAAATGCATACACTAGGCCAGGCATACCCAAACTTCGGCCCTCCAGATGTTTTGGACTACAATTCCCATCATCCCTGACCACTGGTCCTGTTAGCTAAGGATCATGGGACTTGTAGGCCA
Organism: Zootoca vivipara; assembly: GCF_965207765.1. Lineage (NCBI taxonomy): Eukaryota > Metazoa > Chordata > Lepidosauria > Squamata > Lacertidae > Zootoca > Zootoca vivipara. The sequence continues at coordinate 20,858,066 of NC_142582.1, read as the reverse complement.
AAACATCTGGAGGGCCGCAGTTTGGGGATGCCTGCACTAGGCTATAATGTGCACTGAAATGCTCATGTCTGTGCAAATGGCATGCCAAAATGCATTGTATTAGGACAAACTGCTGCACAAAAATGTGTACATTATGCAACATTGTTAGACTAGATGGGCTACTGGCCACATCCAGCAGGCTCTTTTGATGTTCTGGGTGAATATCCCTGGAGAAAGTGTTCCTGCAAGATAGTCTTTCTCTGGTCTCCACCTACCTTGCCTCAGACAGCATGGGCACCTAGAGTAGGCTCTTCACTCTTGCCACTTTGGAGCCTTCTAGAAAGCAGCAGGGAGAAAGGGGATACAACAGAGTGAAGAAAGAGGGGTCAAAAACTACTTATGAGTTACGAAAATAAGAAAACAACCTCCTTAGGGAACAACCTCCTCAGTTTCCCCTGACCTCCTTACAAGGAGCAAAATACAAAATCTGCTAAGGATTAAAGCCTTAGCTTTTGTTCAAAAGCAGGTTTGTTTCCACCTTACCTATCAAATTTCGCAATTCCTTTGCCTATTGCTTACCAGCTGTCGACCCTTGTGCCAGAGCGGGATAATTGCATCATGGACCAGTTTAGCAAAGGGTTGAGAAACCAAGGAAGAACTGCAGGGACTGTACATCTGTTGCAGAAGCTAAATTGAATGATAATATGGATGGCCTTAGTAATTTATTTAGCAGACCAGAAATTAGCATGGGAATGGAGATTTAGTTTGTTAGTTGGATGTCCTCAATGCTGCCTTCATTAGCTGCACATTGTAGCTGAGGGCGGTTGGCATGTTCCTGGCCATTTCAAAACACATTTTCTACCCTGTTGCCTTTAGCGGACTTCGTTCGCTATGTTCACATGGATCACTCAGGGCTTGAGATGGTTTTGAAGCTTACGTAGGTGTCCCCCTTTCAGATGTATTGTGGAGTGAATCTGACAAAGTCATTGTACATGTAGGATGACTTCTGCTCATGAGTGGTGGGGCTTTCCTTCCTGTGTTTACCTCCATATCCGCCATGATAGATTCAGTGAAGTAGATTTTTTAAAAGGTGAATTGAATCCCTGTGGCATTAGGGCAAGTTACAGCTCTGCACCTGCTGCCCTTCAGTGAAGATGAGGATTCTTAGATTCTTGTCAATTTTAGCTTTGGCTCCAGTTCCTTCTTCCAGCAAGGGGTCTGTCTCGGATGGATCCCATCTCTTGCTTCTCTAAAACAGGCAGGGAACTTGCGCATAGCTGCCAAGTCTCCCGTTTTCCCCGGGAAACCCCTGTTTTTAAAGCCGTTTCCCGCTGTCTTCCCAAATGGCGAAATATCCCATAATTCCCCCGGATTTCTTCCGGTGCCGCTCTGTCCATGTCTGGGCACCGGAAATCGGGCAGCGCCGGCACCGGAAGTTGCTTTTACGCATGCCTGGACATGCATAGAAGCGACTTCTGGTGCCGGCGCTCCTGATCCCGTATTTTTCTAACCGGGACTTGGCAGCTATGAACCTGCGGCCCTCCAGATATTGTTAGACTGCAGCTCCCATCAGCCCTAAACAGCCTGGCCAGTTGTCAGGCATGATGGGAGTTGTAGTCCAGCAACAACTAGAGGCCTACAGGCAAGCCACCCAGCTCTAAATAAAGCAAGATGATCAGGGGTTGTTGTTGTTCATAGCTGCCAAGTTTTCCATTTTCTCGCGAGGAAGCCTATTCAGCATAAGGGAAAATCCCTTAAAAAAAGGGATAACTTGGCAGCTATGTTGTTGTTGTTGTTGTTGTTGTTGTTGTTGTGTGATTTATTGGCATTCCTAACTGCTTGGTGACCCTAGCCATGCGAAGGGTAGAAAACCCACAAAAAATATACATTTGTTTTACTTTAAAGAGCTGGCAAACCAAATTCTGCAAAACCTTTTAACAGATGCATTTGTGGTTGTTTTGCAGAGCTGGAAGGTCTGGCAGAGGATTTCGTTTCTCTTGCCAGGCTTCTGTTGTAAAACTAGGCAGAGGGAACATGCTGAAAGGATTAATCTGGACACTACTTATTGGCAGACCAGTCCCGTGGATTTCATCGGGGTCCTCTCAGTGGTTTGAAATTTGCATTTTAAATTAATGCGACTTGTCTGGTTTAATTCTATAATTGCCATTAAGGAAAAAAAACCCTTCACTTTTCTAGGTGCTAAATACAGTTCTAGGAGAACTGGTTTTGCCCAGTAGTCACTTTGCCAAATTTTATTTGCCTTGGCACAAAAACCCCCACAGACTTTTGCACTGCATAATTGCTCATCATGCATTCAAGGCGGGTGGGCAGGGAGAGAGCACTTTGCACTTCATATGTTACTGTAATACCTTTTCTGACAATGTAAGGGCCAAACTTTAATTGCATAGCAAACACCTACATCTGTGTTTGGTCTTTCTTTCCCTCTCTGGGGGAGTAGTGACTATTATCTGGGGGGCTGCAGCATCCAGGGAAGACTAGCTATGTCATACCCTCTGACATCTCTTTGATGAAAATAGGGACATCCTATTCCATAATAAAAAGAAAAATAATACTTTCATTTATACCCTAGGCTCAGTGGTTTAACCCACAGCGCCACCTATGTCCCATGCCTAAGCATAGTTAGGTGTATTCTACTCTCGCTGTCTTAGGCTAGTATCCAACCAAATAACTGCATGAGCAGAACAACTTCCCCTTGCCCAATGGGACTTTCTTCTCTCTCCTCCCCTCTATGTTCCCCAAACTTCTCTGGAGGGTTGGGGTAACCAACAAATTTAGATGGCAGAATCATTGGCTTTAAACTCAAAGTAACAGGAGCCTGCCCCACAACACTAGAGAGGTTATCCTACATTTTATTGATTCTCCACATACAAGTTGGCCAACCACCACAACACATTTTAGGCATTGGTTGGTTGGTTTCTTCTGGCTTCCGTGGTACGAATGTGTTCATTTCATTTTGTTGCACCAGCTCTCAGTTCCACACACTGTCGGTGTGGTTTTGTGAAATGATCCTTTTAAAGAGTGTTCCCATGACAATCTGGAACTTGGCTAAGAACTGCTGGGGAAAGCCAGTAGTGTGAATCTATGCTGTATGCTTTTCTGTACATACAGGATTTGTAATGGATTGAGAACTGCCACACAAACGCACAGATTCTGGAGCTTCCGATTGCTGGATTGAGGACTATGAGTGTATTTCCGGTTATGGTGGTCAGAGACAATATATGTGCTTAGGTCTTCTCTCCATAGTGGGGAATCTCAAGCCAATGATAATTGTCCTCACATGGAGAAATATATGTATGTTCATCCCTACCTGCATAGGGCCTCTTCACATGGTCACCAAACACATAATACATGGTATAATACAAAAGGGATGTGGGTGGCGCTGTGGGTTAAACCACAGAGCCTAGGGCTTGCCGATCAGAAGGTCGGCAGTTCGAATCCCCGCGATGGGGTGAGCTCCCGTTGCTCGGTCCCAGCTCCTGCCAACCTAGCAGTTTGAAAGCACGTCAAAGTGCAAGTAGATAAATAGGTACCGCTACAGCGGGAAGGTAAACGGCGTTTCTGTGTGCTGCTCTGGTTTGCCAGAAGCGGCTTTGTCATGCTGGCCACATGACCTGGAAGCTATACGCCGGCTCCCTCGGCCAATAACGCGAGATGAGCGCCGCAACCCCATAGTCGGTCACGACTGGACCTAATGATCAGGGGTCCCTTTACCTTTACCTTTACCTGCATAGGGCCTCTTCACATGGTCACCAAACATATAATACATGGGATGGTGGTGGTGGGCATCTTCATTGGGATGGGGCAGGCTGGTGCAATGCCACAAACACTTCACATGCGCATTCAGAGTGAAGGGTTTCACGGGAACCCCTGCAGCATCAGCCATCTTGACGTGCCAAAATGTTTTCGGCCAACCCTTGATCTCCCTCTGTGACCAGAGGGAGGAAATTTTACGGAACTGCATAAAGGACTGAACCTCATTGCTTGTATGCAGTGTGTTACATTAAGATAAACATTACAAAATGACAAAGTAACTGGTATTTAAGATGTTCTACAGTTCCCTACCAGAGAGGAATGGCAAACCAAGCTGATGGACTACGCCGAAATAGCAAAGCTGACTGGAAAGCTCAGGAACCAAGAAGACAAAAACTTCAATAGAGAATGGGGGGAAATTTATAATTTATTTAGGAGACCACTGTAAGCAGATGAAAACATTAGCAGCATTTTAATCTCACTTGTAATGTAACAAACACTATGGATAATATAGATAGATGGAAAATATAGGTTATGAAATAATATGCAGTTGAAAATGTTGACAATAGAACCCAGGGAGGGGATGGGGGGAAGTCTTGAGATTCAGAGAAATACGGATATGTATTTGATATTGCTATAAACTTATATTTGTAAAATTAAATAAAAATGATTTCAAAAAAAGAAGGAAAAAAAAGATGTTCTGCAGTAAAACATCGAGCTCATTCTTGTAGTGGAAAGAATTCATTTATACATAAGGTCCAGATCCGGAATTCCGCTGAACAACTCTAACAGTGCATGCAAAGATTTGCATGAGCAGAGGATATTTTTACTCAATTGAATGTAGCTTGTTGCTCCCAGAGGTGCCATCTCCTAGGGGCGAGCCCTTGTGGCCCCCACAATGTCCAGAAGTGGAGGAGGAGGTGGAGCCAAGTGTGGCACCAGGCTGGCTCCTCCTCCTCCTCCTGTGGAGGGAAAGGAGGCAAGAAACAGACCCAGGCCAGTGGCAGGAAGAGGAGCCATGGTTATTGAAGCTGTGGTGGCACCATGCTGCCACGTTCAGCTCTGCCCCCGGCTCCTCCGATGTCCTGGTGTAATGTGCAACGCCATGCGCTGCACATCATCACCCCCCCATTCTTCTTCGGAAGCTGGTTGCTCCTGCTTGCTTTGAGGTATCCGTGTTTAGAGTCCTGCCGAATTTTCGGTTGTGGAGAATTTGTCTTCCATTTGCAGTAATTCAAAGGTATAAACACTTTACTGGGGGAGGGGAGTTCTCTTTCCATTGAAATGTGGCGTGCATGAAATCAAAGAAACCCAACCACGGAGTTACTTACTGCCCAAACGTAATATGGAAGACTCAGTAATACAAAACAAAAGGAAGTCTCAATCCAGCTCCCATTAAAAGCCTAATTTGATTTCTGTGGGAGCAGACTTATGTCCTAGCCAAAAAATGATGGAAAACAGGAGGGCTGAGTCTATAGGGACCTACAGCTGAAAAACATTATGAGCATGTGGGCAGCTACACAGGTGTTATAAAACTGCTGGTGTTGAGGGACTATTTGATTAGCTAATTACCCTTGTAAAGGAGCAACTGAATCTGCGCGAAAACTCCCTCGGATGAAAGCTCATCATGTCATTCTAGCTTAAAATTATCTCTCCAGAAATTGCAGTTAAAAATAATTGGAGATTTTGAAAGCAAACCCGCTTCATTAATACTACCAAAAAAGAAAGAGAGAGAGAGAGAGAGAAGTCAACTTTTTGAATTCCTCCCTGGTGGTCTAATATTATTAAATTCCTCCTTTGTTTTTTGGTTTCCCGCCTCCCCCCCCCCCCAGTACCTTAGTTTATTGGAGAGAGAAAAAACAATTATCTGTAAACGTAATTTTAAATGCATGGTAATAAAAATAAATGGCACAGCTCTGCTGCTGCTCACCTAAATCTTCTTCCCTGGTGGTCTGGTGGTATTAAATAATCTCTACCACATGTATTCATCATTTGCTGACAGGCAAAGAAAAAGCCCTCCTTTACCTTTTATTATCCACCAGATGAATACAATGTAAAGTAAAATAAGTGGGATGGATGTTAGGGAGGGATACTTCAAGAAAACCTCAGAGACCCTCCCTCCCTTCTACTGCATTTCCCCTTTTGATAATTGAATGGCTGTCATAAATATAGAATGGCATTCGCAGTTTATAGTGTGCACATTGTGCATGCACCACATCGCAAGGCTTGCTACCTCCACTCCCGGAAACAAATTAAGTGGAGCAACGAGCATTTTCCAAAATGCTACTGGATGGTTTTTCAACACCCTGCTGCTGTTTTTGCAGGGTTGCCTTTCACAAGCCTTCATTCCGCAGCCTCAGTATCTGCACTGCACCGGGGATAGGATTGCCAGGCTGCAAACTAGAAAATGTGTTTATGCCGTTATATGCCCTGATGCAGTGGAAGTGGAGGCAGCTGTTTCTCCAGTGTGTGACACACCTGGATTGCTTTTTTTTTGCTTGTGCAGATGGGGAAGAGGACATGTGGCAAGGCTGAGAAAGGAACAGGGTGGCAAAGGCTCTGCTGCACTGGAGAATTTTAAAGCATGTTCTCCAGGTTGCGAGCTGGTCATCCTACTGGGATGACTGAAAGCACACTCTCCTCCAGATGAGTGGAACAGACTATGGCTGCAATGTGTAGAGCAGCTTGCTATGTGAATCACAGCCATTGCCTGCACATTTCCTACTGGGCATTTGTGGCAGCCGTTGGTGGGGACATAGAGGAACTTCATGAGAAAGTGGCAATTCCATAGCTGCCAAGTCTCCCGTATTCCCCGGGAAACCCCCTGTTTTTCTAGCTGTTCCCAGCCGAAAAAACAGATTTTTTTGTTTCTTCCTGGTTTTTCTGGCGCGGCGGCCATTTTGGAACTGGGTGGAGCATGCTCAGAAGCGACTTTTGATGCTGCTTTGCCCAGTTCCAAAATGGCTGCAGCGCGACTTCTGGTGCGGCAGCCATTTTGGAGCAGGGCAGAGCAGCATCAAAAGTCGCTTCTGAGCATGCTCCACCCAGTTCCAAAATGACGGCAGCGCTACTTCCGGTCTGCTACTTCCGGCCCAGTCCCTTATTTCCCAGGCCCGAACTTGGCAGGTATGCAATTCACTTAGCAAATGTAGATGTATAAGACTGAATCAGATAAGTGCTGGAGATACAATGAGGTTGAGGGAACGTTCTTTGGTATGTGGTGGACCTGCAAAAGGGTAAAAAAGTACAGTGGTACCTCTGGTTACACACTTAATTCATTCTGGAGGTCCGTTCTTAACCTGAAACAGTTCTTAACTTGAGGTACCACTTTAGCTAATGAGGCCTCCCGTTGTCGCCACGCGTTTTTTTTAAAAAAATCATTTTTATTAAAATTTCCAAATTAACAATCCAATTAATTCACATTACATATTCCAAATTATATATATGCATATCAAATAGTCTAAATATTCTGCCAAATTATAATTTATTTTTGGGACTTCCCATGCTTCAAGGTTTGGAGGGCTCACCCTCATCTCAGTTTTACTGCATTCCCAGGTGTGTCACACATTGGAGGTGTGTGTGTGTGTGTGTGTGTGTGTGTGTGTAAAATAACAGAACTGAGAAAGAAACAGATGGGATATGGAATAACTGATTGGCTCAAAATTGGAAAAGGTGTACGACAAGGCTGTACATTGTCTCCCTGCTTATTTAATTTATATGCAGAATTCATCATGCAAAAGGCTGGACTGGATGAATCCCAAGCTGGAATTAAGATTGCCGGAAGAAATATCAACAACCTCAGATATGCTGATGACACAACCTTGATGGCAGAAAGTGAGGAGGAATTAAAGAACCTTTTAATGAGGGTGAAAGAGGAAAGTGCAAAATATGGTCTGAAGCTCAACATCAAAAAAACTAAGATCATGGCCACTGGTCCCATCACCTTCTGGCAAATAGAAGGGGAAGAAATGGAGGCAGTGAGAGATTTTACTTTCTTGGGTTCCATGATCACTGCAGATGGTGACAGCAGTCACAAAATTAAAAGACTCCTGCTTCTTGGGGAAAAAAGTGATGACAAACCTAGACAGCATCTTAAAAAGCAGAGATATCACCTTGCCTACAAAGGTCCATATAGTTAAAGCTATGGTTTTCCCAGTAGTGATGTATGGAAGTGAGAGCTGGACCATAAAGAAGGCTGATCGCCGAAGAATTGATGCTTTTGAATTATGGTGCTGGAGGAGACTCTTGAGAGTCCCATGGACTGCAAGAAGATCAAAGCTATCCGTTCTGAAGGAAATCAGCCCTGAGTGCTCACTGGAAGGACAGATCCCTGATGCTGGAAAAGATGGAGGGCACAAGGAGAAGGGGACGACAGAGGATGAGATGGTTGGACAGTGTTCTTGAAGCTACCAACATGCATTTGACCAAACTGTGGGAGACAGTGGAAGACAGGAGTGCCTGGCGTGCTCTGGTCCATGGGGTCACAAAGAGTCGGACACGACTAAACGACTTAACAACAACAACAGCTTTTGATTCCATGATTCTGCAAAATCCTGGTCACTCAAAACAATTATAATACACGAGTCTCTTAATCTCAGAGTTGTGGACTGGAGCTCCATGTTGGGCAACAAGATTCCTGCATTGCACGGGGCTGGGCGAGATGACCCCCCCCCCACGGTCCCTTCCAACTCTACAATTCTATGATTCTATGAAATGAATAAAATAGTGTGATATGCTGAGTTCCATCCAAGCACTTTGGTGATGCCATGGTTTTTGCTCTTGTCAGTGTCCCCCCTCCCCCAGTAAAATCAGTACTGATACTCACCATGAAGTTGTTACCATAAGTGCCACAATTTTTACCCCAAAATAAGAGAGGTGCCGGTACTATGTACCCTTGAGTACCCCCTGAAAAAAGCACTGGTTCTTGTTAGCACAAATACATTTCATCCAAACAGAATAAATGAAAAAGTCTGACAATATAAACAGCTTGTGATTGGAAACATGTGCTTTAGGCTGCTAATAGAATGATTTTGTCATGCAGCCTGTGTGTGGCAGAAAGAGAACTCAAAGGTCCCCCCCCCTTTTCTCACTCCCAATTGAATTTTTATTAATAGTTTCTATTTATATGGCATTTATTTTAGAGATCTATCGAGGAACAAAAACCAGATTAAAACATTTTGGAGGTGTTGTTAAGAACCCCTGAGGGAATAAGATGTAATTTAGGAGAAAGATCTATTAGGAATCACATTCAGCTACATGATTTTAAAAACATGTCTCCTTTTTTTCCTTTTATGCGGATGCTGTCAAAGTGACTCTTAAGGAAACTCCTGGGCAATAAATGATTTACGAGCAAGTGATAACAAAGTGTTTTATTATGCTCATAACATTTGCACATGGTAAAGACTGTAAAAGTATAATAAAACCAGCCTTTGCGCAATTCTAATTGATAAATAGTTTCTGTTGACTTCTGAAGGAAGCCTGATCTAACACAAGGGATTTGTGTCAGACTTGGTCTGGTAATACAAAAGTTCCAAATCAGGCTGGTGGACAGGATTGGAACTGTGTCCAGGGACCAGTCACATGGGGATACAGGCTTACAGTGCAAACCTATGCACCTTTACTCAGAAGTAAGCCCCACTCTCTTCAATGGGGCTCACCTCACCCCCATATACGTTTGCATAGGCTTGCAGCCTTAGGACCAAATTAAGCATTATGTTAAAAGCATTTTTATAGGATCCTTATAGCAGCTTGTGTCTCTTTCTTAATAAAAAGTTTAACCTTTCCTTGCCGTGTGGGTCTGTCCTTCCATAGCTGCATTTCGTTAGGAAAGAGTTAGGGCTAGTCCCTAATGCCCAGCCCAAGACATTTTGGCACCTGAAGCGAACCACAAAATGGCACACACACACATTGCGAGGGAAGAAGGGATAAGTGAAGATCGACATCGGGAACAAGGCAGGGGGGAATATTCCTTTTGAGGAGGTTGGACCCCTCATTTTCTACATTCCATTCATGAGTCTCATCCCAACTGATTTCAGTAAAACCTATTCAGTCATGTTTGCTATCCTGTATTAAGAGCTCAAGATCTCTTTGCTTGTTTCTCATACCCTGTGCATTAGTGTAGAGACAACTGAAACCATGAGTCATTTCTCAGCACAATGCAGCCTCTGCCCCCCTCCAAAGGGAGCCACCTGCACCACCACACGCCTCTTCCTTCTCTGAGGAGCAGCAGGAATCGTTCTGTGCACTGCACCTGCACTTCCACCTTGATGTCTTCTGAGTTCTGCAACTGCTGTTCTTACCTCTGTCTGAGAATCAGTGTCCAAGATGAGGGTATGGAATCAATTTTGCAGCTCCAGAGGCACAGCATGACTCCTGACAGTCCTGCTTTTTTGTGTGTCACATTCCTCCAGGAGTTCGTCTCCTGCATTGGGTGATCTTCCTCACCCCCGGGGGCACCCCACCTACATCTTTATTCCAGGACAGTGCACTCTTGTCTAGCAAAAGCTTTCTCATCTTGTCTGCTAGCATGATGTGTGGATTGGTGGGCCTCAAGTTCCTGAAGGTGTAGTTTTGCATGTTCTCCGTCAGGAAGACAAACGTGGCACAGGTTTGCAGCTCCCTCACCATCCATGTCTCTTGGTCCTACATACACTGTGAGACAGCACTCTGGGTTCCCTCTCAAACTCCTCCGCTAAATGTGTCCTGGTCACGAGAGCTTCACCTGCTGGATTTATTGCTGCAGAAAATTCAGCCTTCACTGAATGAGGGGTCCAGGATCCGGCATGTGGTGCTGCTGCCTCCATTCCTATGGCTAACCGGTGGTGAGGTCGAATCTAGGTATCTCAGGCATGCACTGCTTCAGTGGCCTTATAGTCTATAAATAGAGTGGTCTATAAATATGTTAAATGCATCGATAAATCTGACCAGCTAACGTTTTCAGCTGGCATTGCCAGTAATCAAAGTGCAGAGAGAAAGGGTAGGTGTGTGTGGAGGGGAAGAGAGAGGACACAAACACTGTTTCTGCCTTCCACACAGCTTGTTTGACTTTTTTCTTGTTTCAGGAATACTTATATGCTGTTTTTAATAACGTGAATGTAACACTCTACTTCTTTCATGGTAGTTGTGGTTGCAGGAGAAGTAGGACATAGATATGAAGCAACATGAGCTATTTCAAACCATGTGTATTTTGCACAATGTATTTATGCTTGTGATTCTAAGTTGCTGTGAACAAGTTTTTAACATTGTGTTATCATGGTTGCAACCTGCCCTGGGACCTTAGGGGGAAGGGTGGGTAAGAAACAACAACAACAACAACTCCACATGCTCAGTGTGGGTCTTCAACATTCAGGGTGAAGGATAATGAAGGCAGAAAAGACCCGAGGTATAGGGAGGGAGGGGACAGCTCTCCTTGACAGGTGCGGGAGTTTCAGATGGCCTTCGGCTACAGAAATAACACGGGACACCTGCAAACTGCTGACTCACTAATTCCAATGACATTTCATTCTCCTTCCTCTCCATTATTTCCATTTTGGAAAAAAATCTGTTAGCCCAAAGAGTACAGAGCCCGTGTATGCTACCTTGTACTGACCAGCTTATTTTTCAATCCATCATTTAATTCCCTCTTTCCCAATGTGCATCTCTACATACTTTATTGCTCGAAATGACCTTCTGCTTGCATATGCATAGCTATTAGAGTAAGCTGGGAAGCCACTGCAGGTATCTGGCACTCAGCTGATGGGAAAGAATCCCTGGTACATGCCACATCACATGCAGAAGGTGTGTTAGTGTGTGTGTGTGTGTGTGTGTGTGTGTGTGTGTGTGTATATATATATATATATATATATATATATATATATATATATATATATCAGTATATGAATGTTGAACATTAGGCTTTTGGCATATTTGGAATGGTTCCTTCGGGGGCAAACATGACATGGCGTAAAGGCAGAGAGTGTACCGTGTTTCTCATATTATAAGACATGTCTTATATTTATTTTTTCCTCAAAAAAACACACTATGGCTTATTTTCAAGGGATGTCTTATTTTTTTCCTCCTCCTCCTGCTGCGGCCGGCATTGCTGCTGCGCCCATCACTATGTCTTATTTTCGGGGTATGGCTTATATTCCTTGAATGCTTAAAAATCCTGCTGTGGCTTATTTTATGGGTATGTCTTAAAATATGAGAAACAGGGTATGTATGAACTTAACCATGCTTCGTTTATCTTCCGGTTGCTATTTTTTTTGATGTTCTTAATGTTGTTTAATAGATTATAAATGCTGTATTGATTTGTTCATCATACATATGACCTTTCCTTTAATTGTGACATTTAGGCATGTTTTTCAGCTGTTGCTTTGTTAGAGGTGCTTTATAGATTGCAATTGTTTCACCGATGATTCGTTAACTATTCCATAGGAATTATGCTGTGTTTGTGATGTTTTATTATGTTCTATCATTGTTATTTGTTGCTTGTAAGCCGCTTTGGGATTCATCTGAATGAAAAGCGTCATACAGATATAATAAAACAAATCAAAATAAAAACCGGACGTGATAAATCTGCGTATATTTTTCAAAAAATAAAATGTCAATGGCGTCCTCTGGGTCTCACCATGTCAGGTCTGTTTGTGAGGTCTGAGATGTCTAGAGACGTGATGAGAGAGTCAAGCTACAGAATAAGATATAGGAGAATAGAGAAGATAGAAATAGCATGCTGCTAAATAAAGCATCTAGCTAGAGAAGGGGCTTTTCAGCTGACAACAGGAAAAAAGTAGTAAACAAACAAGCCAACTCATCACAGACAAGCAGGTGTTGGAGTCCCTTAACAGGAGATAAAGGCGCAAAAGCTCAAAAAAACAAGGCCAGAATGAGGAAGGTTTTTTAAAAGTTTGTTAACTCTCTTTCATTTCCTCCGCTCCAAGGCCAAACGGAGCCTGTGGAATGCTAGCTATTCCCTAGCCCCTTTCATGTGCTACTCGTGTGAAGGGGCAATCATGGGAGTAATATGGGGAGTGGCCTCACCCATGGCACCAGAGACGTTGGCTGACCCCACCCTGAGGCATCTACAACGTTATAACACGGTTAGTTGCAGGAAAAATGTGCATTTTTCTCTACCCAAATATAAATTGCAATCTACTTGAACTGAAATTAAGTGGCATTTCCTGGTACTGTTACTCAAACATCAGCAGGTCCTAGATGTTTTATGGGAGGAAATGGAAGGTGATTGGTTTCCCCTGGCCACCTGATTTCATGGCTTGGAGAGTCCTGGTCTGGAATCTGGGGTTTATTCTAGTGCCTTCCAGTCTCTGACCAAGGTGGTACAAGAGAGAGTGAGAGATTTGTGGCTGTCAGTCAGGACTCCACTGCTGAACCCTGACAGAGAAGCGGTTATCGCAGTGTGGTTGTGGTGGTGGAAGAGGAGACCACACACCCCAACAATCTTAATAAGTCACAATCGGCGCACACACAACCTCTTTGCAGTCCCAAATGTGGGATGCCAACCAAAATTCCGTTATTTCAGCTTGCTTGTCGCTTATAGTTTCACCTTATAAAAATGTACTTTGGAGCTGTCCACACACCCACACACGCACACCATGTTTCTTTGTGATGTTTCTTTCACACACTGCCCCCTGCCCCCTGGAAACTTGGGATGGGAAGAAAAATAAAAAGAAAGAATTGTGTGGCAAAAGCAGAAAGAGCTCTGAATGGATAATAAAACATTTAGTGCTTTTCAATTAACTGTTCTGATGATTAGTACACTAGTATATTATAGCATAAAAACCATGTCTATTAATTTTTTTGCAGCCATTATCTTGACTGTGATTTACTCACCTCAAATAATTAACATCGCTATTAAAAAGGCGGATGCCCTGAGTAGAGTACTGAGAGCTTCCTTCTTCGTCTTCTGAGGGTCACGGGCAGGGCTTGAAAGAACCACAGGTGGTGGGCCGAGTATGCAGGGAAGCTCTGAGGGTGTGTGACAAGCTGAGCATACTGGAAAGAACAGGAAAGGTAGAGGAGGAAAACCCACAGAAACCAAAGCATGTTGGTTTTATTTTTTTTTAAAAAAAACAAGAAGCTAAGACTAGTTTTGGTACTAGCTGTCAGGGAATCGTTTCCCCTTCCTTCTGGTTTAATCTCAATACTGGGAAAATTCTATTTCCCTGTAAACATCAAACATTGGGGAACATCTTCATGGTGCTGTAGATGATAAATACATGTATGAATAGATGTTCCCTGGAGTCTTCTTTTCCCCTCCTGAGGCAGCAAAGCATCCTTGTTTCAGGTTGCAATGGCAGCTTGAGGGCAGCATTTCCATCTTGAAGAACAGGTCTGTGGCTCCTCCTAAAAATATGAGTCTTAAAAGCCTCGAGGAAGCTGCAGACATGCACGCGCCGTAATCAAGAGGAGAAGAGACACTGAAGTAAAGCAAAGAGCTGCTTAGGAACCGGGCTGGAAAAGTTAACAGGATTCAGGGGAAAATAAAGTGGGCCATCATCGAATCTTTGCACCGACTATGTATTCCATTATTTTTATTTTTCTGTTCTATGGCTGAGAACATGCCATACATCAAAAGCACATGTAAAGCACATATCTCTCCCCACAAAACCACAAAGAATCTTGGGAACTAGAGATGAAGTGTGTTGGGAACTGTAGCTCTGCGAGAAGTACAGTTTTCTTGGATCTTTGTGGAAAGTCATGTGCTTTAAATGTATGGGGCGTGCCGTGCTGTATCCTCAGACTGGAGTCATATGCTCACCTACCACAGCAGGAGCAAGACCCACAGCGGGAATTACTTCTGAAGAAACACAGGAGATGGAGCCACATTTTCTATTGGCTTCCTTTATTCTGGAGTGGGAGATCCTTTGCCAGCTTGAATGCTACATTTTTTTCCTGGGCAACCTCCAGAGCTCACACTGACGTTCTTCTTACTACAAAGGTCTCCACCATCGCTACTGACATCTTCAGATTAAAAACAGATGCACGCACACACAAAATAAACCAGGACGCAGATGATAGGAATGACCTCTGCCTGGAACCCTGAACAGCTGTTTCCAGACCAAATATGATGCTAGATATCATAATAGCCTGACATTGCATAATAATGGTTCTATGTTCCTAATCTTTCTGTGGGGCCAACACTATGAATGGGTGGTGCTGTGATGTAAACCACTGACCCTCTTGGGCCTGCTGATCAGAAGGTCGGCGGTTCAAATCCCTGCGATGGAGTGAGCTCCCATTGCTCTGTCCCAGCTCCTGCCAACCTAGCAGTTTGAAAGCACGCCAGTGCAAGTAGATAAATAGGTACTGCTCCGGCAGGAAGGTAAACGATGTTTCCATGCGCTCTGGTTTCTGTCACCATGTTCTGTTGTGCCAAAAGTGGTTTAGTCATGCCGGACACATGACCCGGAAAGCTGTCTGTGGACAAACGCCAGCTCCCTTGGCCTGAAAGCAAGATGAGTGCCACAACCCCATAGTCGCCTTTGACTGGACTTAACTGTCCAGGGGTACTTTACCTTACATTTTTACCTTATGAACAGTCTCCGTCTCTGACTGCACAAACTGGGGAGTCCATAGTCCTCCTGATTGCATTGAACTGTTGACGATCTTGGATGCCAGCTCCTGTAATCCATGACCTTTGACCTCTCTAAGCAGGACTGATAAAAACTGGAGTCCAATAGTATCTGGAGCATCAGCTGAACAGCTCAGTTAGTGGTGCTGAAAATGTCAAGGTTGCAGGTTCGATCCTCATAAGGGACAGCTGCATATTCCTGTATTGCATGGGGTTGGGCTAGATGGTGCTCAAGGTTACTTCCAATGATGATTCTAGGATTCAAGATAACGTACCGGTAGTTGTTTGTATACCATATTTTAAAAGTGTAGACTTGGCACCATTTCCCCAGTTCCTGAATTCTTCTGCACACTGGTACTTGGGGGGGGGAAGAGATTAATGCTAATCAATTAGTGACTTCCCAATTTTAATTAAATCCTTATGGTACACAGGGTACTGATACTGGTGTAAGTCTTCACAAAGCTGAACAATCAGTGCAGTGGATGCTTGGAGAAAGGTATTGGTTCTCGTTTTATTTTTATTTCCAGGAGTGCTGGCAGGAATATTAATGAGAAAGTACAGTAGGATTTATTGTACCTGGGGAGTAAGATAAGAAGCTTTAAGCCAGGTTGCGCTCCTGAATGTGCTCAGTGCCGTTTAGTCAATGGATGCCTGCTTGGTATTGAAACAGCCAACAATAAAACAACTAGGAGGAAATAGAGCCACAGTGGGGGGTGGGGAGTAGGGGAAGGAAATGAACTCCTAGATTCTAGAATTTTCAAAACGTTGCCAGCATGATCTATATACTAAAAGATAGCATAAGCTAAGGTTTAATAATTTAAAATGCTTTTGTACAGTTATACAGCAGATTTAACATCAAATGAACCAAACAGTAATGCTGTTACATTATTGGACCCAAAAAAGACAATACTTTTTTTTATATAAAAAAAACACTTCCTAGGTTGTAAAACCAACAAAGATTCTAGTGGTACCCCAAATACTAATACATATATTCTGGCACAACCTTTTACATGCCCTTCACTCATTATGTCAGACGTTGAAATCAGTGTCATTAAAATGCCATTTTATTTATTTAAAACAAACAGTTACGAGCTATTCAAAAGTTTTCTACTCTTCTTAAAAGGTGTCTTGATGCGATATTTTTGCACGGGGCAGGCAGGCAGGCGGTGGGGGAGGTGGTGAGGGGGGGGGAAACAGGAAAAAAGCAATCTCTAAAACACTTAGTAAAGCCTTTAATACATATTTGGCTGTGCAAGTTTCACACTTGGGTTCGATTATGTGATGAAAATAGCTTATGGTGAAAATAATGAAGTACTAGGACCCTAATGAAACCATTAAAGATCTAATAGTCTTTTTACAGACTCATTTTTTAAATACCACAGCCCTTTTTAGTATGACACACAAAACTTTAAACAGTTCCCCTCAACATTAGGGTAATCTAGGAGACGGCTAATTAGCAGTAGCTGACTGCAGTAAGCCAAACCGTGAGGTTAACGCCAGTGCATTTTTATCAACGTATTGGAAAAGGATAAGCATTTTCTTTCTTTTTTACTTAATGCTACTTAGGCTTGCCAACCCTTTCCCTTTGATGGCGGATGAGACCTTAGAGCTGCGATTAGCAGAGAATTATCTGGTGCTGCTTATCTCTTCAAGTAAACTGAGCTCCCACCCCCAGTAATTCACAAAATGGAATGAGTTTGCTGTATGGGCGGAACAGGGCCAGCCCAAGACATTTGGGCACCTGAGGCAAACCACAAGATATCCCCCACCAGGGAAGAAGGAGTGAGTGAAGATCTACATCCAGGAACAAGATGGCGGGTGAAGTTTTCCATCGGGAACAAGGGGGCGAATCAAATCAAACTTACCTGACAAGTGAAATGGGAACCAAAGGCAGGGAGTGGGTCCTCCATTCTGAATCATACTAGGTGGGTGTGGAGCCCAGGAGACCCCAGAGGGCAGCCCTCATCATTTTCTCCCTAGGGGTGGGAGGAGAACAGCAGCACCTCCTATTTGCGGACTGTCTCGCCAGAGTGGTGCGTGCTCTAGTTATCTCCCGTTTGGACTACTGCAATGCCCTCCACGTGGGGCTACATTTGAAGCTGAGCCGGAAACTACAACTAATCCAGACTCCGGCAGCTAGACTGGTGACTGGGAGTGGCTGCTGAGACCATATAACTCTGGTCCTGAAAGTCCTACGCTGGCTCCCAGTATGTTTCCCAGCACAATTCAAAGTGTTGGTGCTGACCTTTAAAGCCCTAAACAGCCTCGGCCCAGTATACCTGAAAGATCGTCTCCACCCCCATCGTTCACCCCGGACACTGAGGTCCAGCTCTGAGGGCCTTCTGGTGTCTCCCTTACTGCGAGAAGTGAGGTTACAGGGAACCAGGCAGAGGGCCTTCTCGGTAGTGGCACCCTCCCTGTGGAATGCCCTCCCATCACATGTCAAAGAAATAAACAACTATCTGACTTTTAGAAGACATCTGAAGGCACACCTGTTTAGGGGACGTTTTTAATGTTTGATGTTTTGTCGTGTTTTTAATATTCTGTTGTGTGCCGCCCTGAGTGGCTGGGGAAACCCATATGGGCAGGGTATAAATAATAAATAATAATTATTATTATTACCCAAAAATATTCAGAGATGGTGGGGTCTACTGAGGTGGTGGCAGATCTGGCCTCCAAAAAAAATGCACCACAGCTATTGCTGTCATTGTGGCAATTCAGGAGTGGATGATTCATTCCTTGGAGGCCATATCTGCTACCCCTGGATCCTGTTGCCTGAGGTAGACGCCTCACCTTGGTTCATGGGTGGGCCGGCCCCGGGGAGGATGCTGTCTTGGAGATTTTTATAAAATCTGCCCCCACCCCGCAAACTAAAAAGCTAAGTGATTTGGTCACTAATGGTCATAAGTAAGAGCAACAATTGGAGCCAATTCAATTACTAATGGGATTGATTTATTAATTATAGGAAATCAAAGTTTCCCCTCGTACCTAAATGAGACCAATGTGGGGACAAGCAAATCCCATTCGGAAGGGAATTCCATAATTGTGTGGGCCAGCACCAAGAATGCCCTGCTTTGAATTCCTGCTTGGTCGAGACATGCTAGAACCTCCTTCTTTGGAGGTCTTTAAGCAGAGGCTTGACAGGCATATGCCAATAATTCTTTGATGGTGTTTCCTGCTCGGCAGGGGGTTGGACTGGATGGCCCTTGTGGTCTCTTCCAACTCTACGATTCTATGATTCTAACAAGCAGGGCATCTTCAGCAGTCTCTGGAACACTGCCAGGGAGGAAAGTAAAAGTACTGCCCCCTTTTACTCATTTGAAGTGAACATAATAAGCTTTATCTACTTATTTATTCATTATAAATTAAAATATTATATATTTCTGGAATGTGAGTGGCAAATCACACAGTCAAAACTGTGGCCCAGAATTTCCTGATAGAGCTCAGGCGACTAGTGAGAAAATTGTGGGGGGTTTTTAATTTAAAAATATCTCTCATAAGTGTGTGTGAGTGAAGCATACATATGACAACAAACACACATTCACCACAATGTAATTTGTAGTGTGGCTACGTGCGCTATAAAAATGTTCATAAAGGGATGGAGGAGAATTTTGATTCAGTTCACATTTGAAGATGAATCTAGGTAATCAGCACTTCATGGAACAATGTGAGAACCGTCACAAAGCCACCCTTAAAAAAATTGGACTCCTCTGAATTTCGCAATGCATTTCTCTAAGCAAGTAATGCATATAATATAATATAATATACATATGCAAAATGAACACACCAAAGCAAAATGTGTGTAAAAATCCCTACGTTCAGAAAACTGACATGCAGCAACAATGCATTATATTAGGGCTTGGGCAGAATTGCATACAACAATGCGCAGAAATGTGAGGTAAAACGTTGGTGAATTTTCACGGGGACTTTCCAAAAAAGTTGCAAATTGCTCTGGAAAGGAGAAGTGGGTTTTAGACTGGAAAAACGAGCAACCGAGAGAACTGAAATTGAGCAGATCACACACCCTAACGTTCCGGAATGGAAGATAATTATTTGGGTTTCCTGATTTTTCCCCAGCAATCCTCCCCCCACCTCATTTTTTCTATTGATCAACAACGTCTGGATAATACTGGCTGGTAATTAATGTTCCTCCAGGTGGTGTATGTTTTCTTGAACTACTAAGCTTGTCTAGATAGGCTATGAGGTGGTTACTGAGAGGAGAGGTTGCTTCTTGCATGACAGACACCGAACTGGCTGCTCCAAGAGCATGGAAGATACATCAAAACATCGTAAAAGTGGCTAGACTGAAATTTTAGAACCTTCGGCTTATGCAGCTCCTTATTTTCATGCGATGCTTTATTGCCTCTTTCTTTCTTTCTTTCTTTCTTTCTTTCTTTCTTTCTTTCTTTCTTTCTTTCTTTCTTTCTTTCTTTCCAGAGCCCTTAACTGGATCTCACCATGCTTTGCCCTAGGCATTTATCACATTTCCCTTTGACAGAAGAACAGAAAACAGCATTTGTAGTTTACTCCTAAATTGATTATCCTTTTTTAGAAAGTCTTAAAGTTCTGTGACAGATCAACAAAAAGAGCCGCAGAAAACTAATTCCTTTAAAAAATATATATGAAAAGAGGAAGTTGTGCAAAATGGGGGCAATTAATCTTGCAATAAAATAATTGTTTACAGTTAAAATTAATGTAACATGCATTCCTCAGCAGATAATAAATTATGGGTTTTCTCATTAGCATTTGAATTGATTTCCTCTAATTTCTGAGGAACACATGAGCATGTGACTAGATTAAGTTTAATTGGGCTACAGCTGGTACTGATTGGGAGTGGATAAAGGTGGGAGGTTTTCTGACTCATTGGCTGCCTCCATATTGCTTTCCATTGTCTGCATCCCTCTTCTCGTTTCGGCTCCCCTGCTCAGGGACGATAAGAAAGGTTGAACCAAAGTAACAAGAGTATAAAAAGGAAAAGAGAATCCTGAGATTTCTAAACGACGGGGAAATGTGACAAAGGGCATTTACGGGAGTTGCTTGGTTTCAAGGGCTGAGCGAGATTCAGAAGAATAAGCCTTCCTCTTGCATTTCAGAACACCATATGGCACAGGGCGGCGTGCAGAAATGAACATTTGTAAACAATAGCCTTACTCCAGACTCAAACCTCACTGATGCAGTGAAATGTACAGATGCATTGATTTCTCAGGGTGCTAGCTGAGGAAGGTTGACTCTGTGAATCCCAGTTTCTTTCAGTTTCTTTCCATTTTTCAGTTCTCCAGTCATGCGGCGTTAAAAGTCTTCATGAAAATTCAGTAGCATTTCAGTGCACGGTTCTCCTAATATAGACACGCTTGTCTGCAGATTTGCCCATTACGTACATTTTTGCAAAGCCACTTATCCCAAATTTATACTTTTTGCATGTTATTTTCACTAATACTTCAATTTTTACTCTAAGTACAGTCGTACCTCGGGTTGCGAACACCTTGGGTTACGAACAACCCGGGTTACGAACTTTGCAAACCCGGAAGTATTTTCGCGCGCGTGTGTGCGCAGAAGCGGCGTGAGCCTTTGCTCATGCGCAAAACGGCGGTTCGGGCCCTTTTCGGGTACGAACTTTTCGGGTTACGAACTGCGACCCGGAACGGATCGTGTTTGTAACCTGAGGTACCACTGTACATACATTTTTTGTACACATTACTTGGCTGGATAGCAAAATCTGGAAATGTGCGAATTTTGAAGGGTGACTGTAGATTAGATAAGTATGCCCTACTGCTTGCCTTGTGAAGTCAGTTCTCCAAATGGGCTGATTTAAAACAGGAATGTAGAACTTTTGGATCTTCGGGTGTTGTTAGACTCCAACTCCCATCAGTGGTTGAGACCAATACAGTCTCCAGGATCTTGATTGTGAATTTCAGACCCAGATTCAATCCTGCTTTACCGCATGCATTTCCAGGATTCATTCTGAACCAAAATTGTGAAAGTTTTTTTCTCTTTTAATTTTTCTTTCTTTCTTAGCAGCACTGAGTTGGGTGAATACTTTCTAAAAGGTATATGTGCCCCTCATGAATTAATCACCCTTTAGATTAGAGAAGTAGTTTATTTATTTTTTAAAAAAGGTCAACTAATTGCTGGCTCAAAACATAATGTGTGTAATGTAAAATAATGCTGATGTATTACTAGTGCTCTTCAACCTCTGGTTTCCAGATGTTGTTGGACTACAACTCCTATCATCCCTGACCATTGGGATAATGGAAGTTGTAGTCCAACAATATTTGGGGACCCAAGGTTGAAATACACTGCCTTAGAGTCAGGGTAACCAGAATGCTGTTTATTGATTATAGCTCGGCTTTCAATACCATCCTTCCGGACATTCTCATCGGAAAGTTAAGGGACCTGGACCTTTCTTCTAACACCTGTGATTGGATTAAAGACTTTCTGAGAGATCGGACACAAAGAGTGAGGATTGGACCTGTTACATCTACCTCCCTGAAGCTCAGCACTGGCACTCCTCAGGGATCCATGCTAAGTCCATACCTGTATTCGTTGTATACATATGATTGCATTTCATCTGACCCGTCTACTGCAATTATTAAGTTTGCTGATGACACCACCATAATGGGTTTAATTACAGGTGGAGACGAATCTGCGTACAGAGGGGAGGTTCAAAAGGTATCCACATGGTGCTTATTGAACAATCTGCACCTAAACATTGGCAAGACAAAGGAGATGGCGTTGGACTTGCGGAGGAAGAGAGGTGAGCTAGCCCCGTTGTATATCGGGGGGGGGGGAGTCTCTTCCTTATATACCTGGGAGTCCATCTTAGTGAAGACCTAACATGGAAGGTCAATGCAGCCCAGGTGGTTAGGAAGGCCCAACAGAGACTTCATTTCCTTAGGGTCTTGCGAAAGAACAAGGTTGGACAGCAACTGATGATTTCCTTCTATCGGTCCACGATAGAAAGTGTTCTCTCATACTGCATTATGGTGTGGTATGCTGGTTTGACAGGGACCCAGGTGGCGCTGTGGGTTAAATCACAGAGTCTAGGGCTTGCTGATCAGAAGGTTGGCAGTTCGAATCCCTGCAACGGGGTGAGCTCCCGTTGCTTGGTCCCGGCTCCTGCCCACCTAGCAGTTTGAAAGCACATCAAAGTGCAAGTAGATAAATAGGGACCGCTCCGGCGGGAAGGTAAACGGCGTTTCCGTGCGCTGCTCTGGTTCTCCAGAAGCAGCTTTGTCATGCTGGCCACATGACCCGGAAGCTGTCTGCGGACAAACGCCGGCTCCCTCGGCCTATAGAGCGAGATGAGCGCCGCAACCCCAGAGTCGGACACGACTGGACCTGATGGTCAGGGGCCCCTTTACCTTTTATGCTGGTTTGACAGCCATGTACAGAGTCCCTACGGAGGGTGGTGAAGACAGCACACGATATCGTGGGCTGTCCCCTGAGTCCGCTAGATGTTATCGCGGGAGACCGTTGCCTCAGAAGAGCGAGGAACATTTTCAGGGATGACTCACACCCTGGCCAGCAACTTTTTAATCTCTTGCCCTCGGGCAGGAGATATAGAAGCATGATAAGCCGCACCAACAGGTTAAAGAACAGCTTCTACCCATGGGCCGTGAGGCTGCTGAATGGAAGATAGCAACATTGCAGCTGACGTTCAGGGTTGGTGGTCGTATGACAGAGTGTAACAAGGACTGAGAGATTGTGGGGGGGGGGGTTCATTTAATCTCACTGTAAACAAGTGGTACAGTGACAATAAAGTATTTCTATTTCTAAAGAAACCTTGGCATATGTGCTCAAGGATTTCTGCACTTACATACAAGAAAAGCTCTCTCTCTCTCTCTCTCTCTCTCTGTGTGTGTGTGTGTGTGTGTGTGTAGCTCTGAAAATCAAAATGTGTATGCTGTTTTCCATAGTAGTTATTTTCGTTTCACAGCGTATTTTAAATATGTATTATATTTCATCACAGCCACTCAGCATTTAGGCCAGCCTTTCCGCCTGTCTGATCTTTATCAGGAGAGATTTCAACAACTGTGAACTTAGAAGAGTAACATCTTCAACATCTTCTACCCTGTCTTTGAGTTTCTGTCAAACTGTGATTTTAAAAGAATGTAAAATTAAAAAAACAGGGTGCAAGGTTTAAAGAAGACCCACCCAGTAAGAGGAATGTTGTATCTCTAAACGCTTCCTTCCTTTCCACTGATGGTTATCTAGTGGTTATATATGGCCAGGTGGCGCTGTGGGTTAAACCACAGAGTCTAGGGCTTGCTGATCAGAAGGTTGGCGGTTCGAATCCCTGCAATGGGGTGAGCTCCCGTTGCTCGGTCCCAGCTCCTGCCCACCTAGCAGTTCGAAAGCACATTAAAGTGCAAGTAGATAAATAGGGACCGCTCCGGCGGGAAGGTAAACGGCGTTTCCGTGCGCTGCACTGGTTCAGCAGAAGCAGCTTTTTCATGCTGGCCACATGACCCGGAAGCTGTCTGTGGACAAACGCTGGCTCTCTCGGCCTATAGAGCGAGATGAGCGCCGCAACCCCAGAGTTGGACTCGACTGGACCTGATGGTCAGGGGCCCCTTTACCTTTATATATGGCCAACTCATTTGTAATCCATGGTTGACAAACCCTGATAGGAAGAATGGAGCATCTCTTGCTTTTCCATCTCTCTCTCTCCATTGTTGTTATATCTAACCTTCATTGAATTAACATGAATCCCCACATGAGTCTTGGGAGGAAAGTGTCATGCTTTGTTGAAAGTCATATGGTGGCAACCTTCAGCGAGAAGCTTTTAATTTATGTAAAAAGACAGGGTTCATCTCTGCTGAAATGCCATTCGCTTGCTGTTTTAAAAAAGCCACATTCAGCCTGCAAACTCATGCAGTTACTTTGGAGTGAGCCCCATAGAACTTGATGGGACTTACTTAAATACACCCACCCACAGGGCCGTGCTATTATGGGTGACCTTTAATTCATTGAGGCAAAGTTGGAGTTCGCTTACAATACCTGTAACTTCTTATTTGACATTCTGCCATGGTAGCAAAAATTAGGTCAGTGCTTAGGCAGAATAGGCGCTGTGGGTTAAACCACTGAGCTTAGGGCTTGCCGATCAGAAGGTCGGCGGTTCGAATCCCTGCGACGGGGTGAGCTCCCGTTGCCCGGTCCCAGCTCCTGCCAACCAAGCAGTTCGAAAGCACGTCAAAGTGCAAGTAGATAAATAGGTACTGCTACAGCAGGAAGGTAAACAGCGTTTCTGTGTGCTGCTCTGGTTTGCCAGAAGCGGCTTTGTCATGCTGGCCACATGACCTGGAAGCTGTATGCCGGCTCCCTCGGCCAATAATGCGAGATGAGCGCCGCAACCCCAGAGTTGGTCACGACTGGACCTAATGGTCAGGGGTCCCTTTACCTGAGGCAAAATATAATTTCTACCCACTTCAAGTTTGTTGGCCCTTGTCCATTTCATTCCAGCCTCCAAGTAATTTTCTGCCCCTTCCCATGACTGGGAGAAACAATAACAAAAGTTGAAATAAATAAATACGATAAAAATTGTCGAATTAGCGCCTATGTTTTATAGATTCTTCTTTGGCGATCACTCGTAGCCAAGTAAGATTGTCTTTCATAAACAGTCTGTAATTGACTGTGGAGGCCACTTCTGGATCCACATGTCCTTCCGGGTGCGAGTTGATCATGGTGAGGTTTGCCAAACATGCCTTCCTCTTAGAACGTTTGCCAAACATGCCTTCCTCTTAGAACGTTTCTCCCTTTCGTCCTGAGTTTGAGTGTCTTCAAAATCCATGACACCTTTCGTAAAGGCTATTCTAAAATCGGAGCACTCGCGGGCCTGTGTTCTCCAGTTGTCTGTGTTTATACTACATTTTTTTTAGATTTGTCTTGAGAAAGCCTTTAAACTGCTTTTGTTGACCACCAGCATTACGCTTTCCATGTTCAAGCTTGCATTTTTAAGTTTACCTGCAGCACAACAAACGTTTGCACCACTTTTTCTAACCAGCTGGGCTGCCACGACAGGATTTTCCTCTCGGCAGGAGAAATCTCCCACCGGGGCCTGCCTACTAAATCTTTCGCCAGCCAAAAAGAACCCTTAGCCCTCAACCCTTTCTATCTTTGCTCTGCAGGAGAGCTATAATCCACAGTATTTGTTTGACGGTGGGAAGTGGTGGGGTTATCATAAATTGAAATACAAGCACACTTAAAATATCCTAATAAATAAAGTGCTATGTTGTTTCAAAGCTGCCTTTTCACCTCATTACAGGCTCAGCAGAGTGGAGAATGATGTCATGGTTGACCTAGCACCAGTCCGCCCATAAATGTTACAGTATGCGCCCCTCTTTACTTCCTGGCTAAAGCACCGGGAAGCGGCTTAATATGAAATTCATGTTGTGCTGACAGATTTAAAAGTTGCCACAATCTGGAACAGACAGCAGCCTCGGGTTTACAGACACATCTCAGGCACTCTCTCATATACTTAAGTGATGACATTTTCCGTTAAAAGAGTTGTGTTTCTATCATATAGAATTCCTGTCCGTCTAAAGAAATTTGGCAGGAAACGGAGGAAAGCGAGGAGGGGGGGGGGAAGGTCTCTGAATTTGATCGAGAGCTTTTACTAGGATAGTTTGCTAAATGTCAATGACCGGGCTTGAGAGACCGCACACCGTGGAGTTCAAATATACAGGCTCTGTTGTCGGCCTTATGTGAAGGGAGAAGTGAGGGGAAGGAGATCATGTAGAGAGGAGATGGCCCCAGCTGTTGCACTTCATGTGGTTGAAATGCGTCCTTTATTCTTCGAACACTTAAAACCCGGAAAGTTCAAATGTTGCTAAACTGTAAATCTAGAGGCAGGAAATGAACAAGATGGCAAACTCAAGACACCCCTGTTTGGCTGGGTTTTTCCAAGCAATTAAGTAAATAGCTGTCACCTAATATCTGCTGAGTGATAAAGCATGTCACTGAAGTGGATTTATAGAAGAGGCCCAATAAGGTTTTCCCTCACAACCAAGCTCTGAAATCGGACCTTCCAAGTGTTCCTATTTTCCAGGGACAGTTCTGTATTTAAAGAAGCCGTTTTGATTTTTTTTTAAATCCCAGAATGTTGTGCTTTTCCTTAGGATGTCTCTATTTTCATGGGAGAAACGTTGGGGGGTATGGATTTATGCAACCCCCGAGCCAAGGAGATAAGTAATTTAGAAGACAGCCCTGTGTAAGGAAGTTTTATTATGTTTTAATATACTTTGGAAACTGCCCAGAGTGGTTGTGGCAACCCAGTCAGGTGGGCGGAGCAGAAATATTATTATTATTATTATTATTATTATTATTATTATTATTATTATTATTATTATTATTTCTATTCTATTATCATTGAAAAGGCCATCCCTATTTTCATCAGAAAAATGTTGAAGGCTACCGGTATAGATAAGTCAGGTGATGTTTGCGCACCAGGAAAAAAGAGAGATTAAAACTGAATTGAGAGCTCAATGCTTGCCCCCGTGGCCTTTTTCATAGGAAATCCTGCCTCAGTGCCCCGGCATGAAACCACTGTTTTAGAGGAATGCTATTTTAGAGCACCTTTAGTGTGGAACTGTTTGATGGATGATACAGAACATAATTTCACCAGCTGTTTATATGTTTTCAGAGAGAGCAGGGTGCAATATACCTTCTGGGAAGAAGTCAAAGTCTTTTCTTTTCATCTAGGCCAATGTTTAATAATTAATACTTATTTATTTGCATAACTTTGCATGGTACCTATAAATCTGAGAGTGCTTTATCTCACATGTGGTGCAACAGTAAATAAAAGTGAAAGGAAGTAGCTAACAGAGGGTAAATGAACTCACCAAGGTTACAGGCACATACAGAAGCTTACATTCCACAGTCCGGCTTTCTTTCCGTATGAAAGTCCCTTCAGAAATGCATGTTTGCTAGATGGGCATGTGATAGGAGCTGAAGCTGTAATAGAAATTGGAACCCCAGTGGCTGAATGCAGAAAACTACCAAGAGCAACTCAGTACTGAGGAGGACACTTTCATACCCTCATGTCCTTAGGGCATGGAAAGGACCTGTGTGGAATGCCTCAGTGTTCCAAGATTCTTAGAGGCAAACATTCCAAACATTGTTGTACCAAGTTTGCTTGGAAGCAACTCTCTTGTCCGTTTCTCGACTTCAAGCTTCTATCTGATGAAGCACTCGCTGCCTCAAGGACTGCAACATTTAACACAGCCGCCATGAATCACAGAATCATAGACTCATAGAGTTGGAAGAGACCACAAGGCCATTCAGTCCAACCCCCTGCCAAGCAGGAAACACCACCAAAGCATTCTTGACATATGCCTGTCAAGCCTCTGCTTAAAGACCTCCAAAGAAGGAGACTCTACCACACTTCTTGGTAGCAAATTCCACTGTCGAACAGCTCTTACTGCCAGGAAGTTCTTCCTAATGTTTAGGTGGAATCTTCTTTCTTGTAGTTTGAAAGACTCAAACTCCTCTGTGGTAGCATGATTTGGGGGGAGATGTCTGATTTCGAAGCAGGTTTCTGCCAATTCACTTTACAGTGGAACCTCGGTTTATGAACACCTTGGTTTACGAATTTTCGGTTTACGAACGCCGTGGACCCATCTGGAACGGATTAATTCACTTTCCATTACTTTCAATGGGAAAGTTCGCTTCAGTTTATGAACACTTCAGTTTAAGTACTCTGTGGACCGTCTGGCACAGATTAATCCACTTTCCATTACTTTCAATGGGAAAGTTCGCTTCAGTTTATGAACGCTTCAGTTTATGAACAGACTTCCGGAACCAATTGTGTTCATAAACCGAGGTACCACTGTACTCTAGAAGGCGGTTCGCTGATTTTTCAAGCAGAGTGTGGAAATGGTCAATGCCTTCTCACCATAGCTGCCAAGTTCTCCCTTTTTAAAAGGGAAATTCCCTTATGCTGAATAGGCTTCCTCGCGAGAAAAGGGAAAACTTGGCAGCTATGCTTCTCACCAGTTTGCATCTATGGAAAGTGACAGGTAGAATCAAGGGCCACCGTGTTTTACGGTTTGACCTTCACAGAACACAACTTGAAGTCCACATCTGAATATTGCCCTCACCTATCTCCCCAGCCCAAACTATTGCAGCCCCCCCACACTTCACCCAACAGGAGCCAGCTCCTAGTGGCCAAGGTCCCTTCAGGTCCCCCAATAAAATATTTGAGCGGGCCACCCCCCCAAAAAGTCATTGGGCATTGCCATTCAAATGGGGTGGGTGGGTTTGTGATTGTTTTGTGGTTGATTATGCAGGGCGGGGCTTACCTGGGCCCCCTCCAAAATTTTATTCAAGTTTGAACCCCTTCTTCACCCTCATCCCAGCCCTGCCCTCCTTTTAGAAAAGAAATTAGGCTGGGCCATGAGGTGCTGAGGAATGACAGCCGCTGTGATAGCACAGCCGAGAAGGGAACATACACAAAAATGTCAGGCGGGGTCAACCCATTGAAATGAATGACTGTGACTAGGTTGTTGTTGTTGTTTAGTCATTTAGTCGTGTCCGACTCTTCGTGACCCCATGGACCAGAGCACGCCAGGCACTCCTGTCTTGCACTGCCTCCCGCAGTTTGGTCAAACTCATGTTGGTAGCTTCGAGAACACTGTCCAACCATCTTGTCCTCTGTCGTCCCCTTCTCCTAGTGCCCTCAATCTTTCCCAACATCAGGGTCTTTTCCAAGGATTCTTCTCTTTTCATGAGGTGGCCAAAGTATTGGAGCCTCAGCTTCAGGATCTGTCCTTCCAGTGAGCACTCAGGGCTGATTTCCTTAAGAATGGATAGGTTTGATCTTCTTGCAGTCCATGGGACTCTCAAGAGTCTCCTCCAGCACCATAATTCAAAGGTTAGACTAGGTTAGGTCCATTAATTTCAGTGGTTCTACTCTGAGTAAAACCTAGCTGAGTACCCACCCATCCAGCACACAAGGGAGCTACTCTTCTTCAACCTCTTTGCTCCTCCTTTCTAGCTCTGGCCTCTCCACCCACAAGTGACCAGCCGCAGGATTTGGCCCCCCGATGCAAGAAGAGGTATGACGACACTCTATTTCCCTGACATTTCCAATTAACGTGTGTAAATAAGACTTGGCATCTTAAGGTAGGGCATGCCACCGCACGTCCTCTGTCACACCGCTGTCAGGCGAAGGGGACGTCTTTTTAATCCTCTCTTCGGCCCAGCTTCCCCAGATCCATATTAATTTATCTTTGTCTCTGGCAAGGCCTCCCTCAGATAATTGTCTCTCATTTGTACTGTGACCTTTGCCGAGCCCACTGGTTATCTTGTAACGAATGAAGGGGAAACTCCTCTCACATGGATGGCTCTCCTTCCTTGCTCAGCTCCGTGCTAGACAGAGCCCTGCTGTTTACAGAAGGTGTAGGAGTGAGGATTTCCTATCCTTCTTGGAAAGGGCTTCCAGCACTGACTGGAATAGGACAGCAACAGAATGTATTTAAAAACGAGCATTAATGAAAAGCTACAGAAATCTCCTTGGAAGGTTAGATGAGAAGATCCCTTGCATAGTTCCTTAGCATGGTGGGTTTCTTTTTTTTAAAAAAAACAGTTCTTTCACACTTGTATGGTTGGCTGGATTTCCCTTTCCCTTTTACATTATTGATTTAAAGCAGCATATATTACATTGCCGGCAATCTGCTCAGTTTCATTATTTTTATAGCCCACAGAGGATAGTATTATTGTTCCAGAATTAAGATATTTTTAAGGGGAAGTGTGACTGATGCTGTAAAACTGAGGGAGGAAGAGAAACTCTGCGGCCTGTTTGCCAGACTAGGAGCATGGATTAGCAGTGTGTAAAGAAGAAGAAGAAGAAAGAAAAGAAATCCCCAGGGTTGAACTATTGACCCAACGAGCAAGTCCTCATCAGCAGAGAGTCTAACAAAGTAGAGTGTTATTAATCACCACTTCCCTTGTGTATTTTGATTTTTATTCTTCCTTTGGCTTAGCAATATTGTTAATAAGAAGTCCTTCACTGAATATTGTTACTGTAAACATACAGTAGATACTTAGAGATATATAGCTACTGCTTCTCTTTCAAGTGACAAATTTAGTGGGGTGCCTGTTAAAGGAATCGAAGCATTATATTGTCTACAATGGGATAGTCCCACTGGCTTCAGCAGAAGGTTACTGGAACTGAAAGGCCTTAAAATAAATTATCTTTAACACTGTGCTGCTAAATATACTTCTTGGGTGCAAATTCCATTAACTTTGGCAATGTGTTTGGATTTTGAAACCTGGCGATGAACCAGAAAGTGATTCCAAAATGCTGTGTCACTGAAAAACTTCTGACTAGAGACTCAACCATACAGCTGCAAATAAAACATTTTAAGTGTGTTTTAAGTGCAATATACAATGTGGAACTAGATGGTGATGGTGAGCACCATGGAAAATGGTGGGCTGGCGACTGCAACCTTCCAAGTGTTCCTCTGAGTGCCTGGACTGAGGTTCAGGGTATGGTCTGAAGACACAGGAGGCTTCCAGAAGCTAAGCCAGTCTGGGTGTGGTAGGGGTTGAGATGGGAGACCTCTCAGGAATTGCATGTGTTGGGGTCCATGATGGAAGAAAAATATAAATATAAGAAGTAAATAAATAAATCAAGTAAATCTTGCAAATGCTTTTAAGAAAAAGTGGCGAGACCCTCTGGCATGTATTTGCCATGTACGTTTCCAAAAAGTTAATCTTCGTAACATGGTAAGCAGAAAAATGAGTTGCATGTGTGATTTGTCAGTGCATTTCTGCACAGCCTGTCCGCTACCCAGCCTGTTGCTTCATGCAAGCTGTTAAACTTTATAACCCCAGGAGTAATTGACTGCTGGAAGTTGGTGATCATACTGCCTCCAGAGTGTTAGTATTTTGTGGGAGGGTTTTAAGCACATACCATAAATTTAGGTTTGCACCATTAAAGCGGATTAAAGCACTTTGTTGCCCTGCTGCAACAAACCCGCTTAACCCCCCCCCCCCAAAACAACAACAACAACCATGAAGGCTTTTGGTAGAAAAATGACATGGGAACATATTAAAAAGTGTAGGATGAATGAAACACCAATGGGAGACATATAAACACCACACAAGCAAATCAGGATGAATTCAGGTAGAATGCTCCTATTTGTATAGCCTCCCCATAAACAAAACAGGGTGAACACTCAGTAAAGGCCACACATAATCTAACCTCTGCATTTGTGCAAGCAAATCTGGACAAATGCTCAATAAACAGTTTGTCTGAAAAAACCCACAGGGAGTGGGTCGTTGAACACATTTGGGGGGTGCACTTCCAGTGTAAATAGTGCATATGTAGGCTTTAAGAGGTTGGGGAAGAAATGCCTGCTCTAGGCACAAGACATTTTGAAGATATAACTAGGACCTTCAAACATGCAGTTCCACACATCTAAGCCTCTCCCCAGGCGACCTTACATTTTCAGGGCGCATTGAAGGAAAACAAGGGCTTTTTTCACCCAGAACTTGCCAGAACCTCAACAAGGAAAACAAAGTAGGTGGCGGGTTAGCCTACCTGCATATTCAAGCTGTTAGTGATGGATTAGTAGGGATACACTCAAAATCTGGCCAAACTGAATTAGCATGGATCCAAAGAATCTCTCAGCTTGTTCTCAGGGCCGTAGCTAGGGGGTGGTAAGGTGGGTCCCTGCCAGGGGTGCAGGCAATGGGATGCGCCCAAAATTGGCTAAAAATATGTCCATAAATATAAATATTGATTATTCCTATTATTATTATTAATTTCTATCCCACCCATCTGGCCATGTTTCCTCAGCCACTCTGGGCGGCTTCCAACAAAAGATTAAAAATACATTAAAACATCAGTCATTAAAAACTTTCCTAAACAGGTGTGCCTTCAGATGTCTTCTAAAAGTCAGATAGTTGTTTATTTCCTTGACATCTGATGGGAGGGCATTCCACAGGGAGGGTGCCACTACCGAGAAGGCCCTCTGCCTGGTTCCCTGAAACCTTACTTCTTGTAGGGAGGGAACCGCCAGAAGGCCCTCGGAGCTGGAC
Organism: Zootoca vivipara; assembly: GCF_965207765.1. Classification (NCBI taxonomy): domain Eukaryota; kingdom Metazoa; phylum Chordata; class Lepidosauria; order Squamata; family Lacertidae; genus Zootoca; species Zootoca vivipara. The sequence goes on along the minus strand of NC_142582.1, from coordinate 20,825,704 downwards.
CTCAGTGGGGGTGGAGGCGCTCCTTCAGGTATACTGGGCTGAGGCCGTTTAGGGCTTTAAAGGTCAGCACCAAGACTTTGAATTGTGCTCGGAAACGTACACAATAAATGGTTTTTAATAGAGGGTGAATTGAATGGGTGGAAGGGGTAGGGCAGGCACGTCCAACAGGTAGATTGTGATCTACCAGTAGATCACTGGATGTCTGTGGTAGATCACTGCTAGATCACTGGCACCCCTAAAAAAAGCTCACCCAAAATTTTCCTCCTCCCTAAAAAAAGCTGAACTATGACCTGAAGCCCTAAACAAAAATGGGCCTCCCTCCCTCCTAAAAGAAGCTCAACAAGTTTGACCTAAACCCCAAAAAACAGGGCTTCCCTTCCTTTAAAAAACTCAACAGCTTTGACCTGAACCCTCCAAAAGGGGGTAGATCACTCTCAGTTTTTAACTCTGTGAGTAGATCAGAGTCTCTTGGGAGTTGGCCACCCCTGGGGTAGGGGTTAGAGGAGAGGCGGAAAGAAGAGCTAATTTGTCCGTGGCTAGGGGGCGCAATCTGGACGGCTCTGCCAGGGGGCTATGGCTTTGTTTGTTCCATGACCCCAAAAGGGCTTTAGACTTGTGTCTCTTGAAAAGTAACCCCCCCCCCAATCCCAGCCATCCATGCAAATCTGCATGGCAAACTGCTTTTGAAACTGGAGTGGCCTTTTCTTTTCCTGGAAGGAAAAAAAAGGGGGGGGGACTCCGTAGGTGTGCCCAAGCCTTGGGATGTGACTGAGAAGCAGCTTGGATCCCAGCCCTCGAAAACGGAACTCTTCCAACTATTTCAATTAAGCCGTGTTGTTAAAATGTTTTAATGTATGACTTCACCCTTCATTTTTATGGCATTCCTGGAATACTGTTACAAATACAATAAATGCTCTTTTAATCTTGAACGCTCTACTAGTTGTCATTTGTGAGACAGTGCCATAAAATGATCACAAGTACTAAATGGCCTATTTTATATAGAATACAATATCCGCTGCTATAGCTGTGAGGTATGTTTCAAGTTAGGATTTACTTTAGGATTTAAAGTTAAAACGTCTGAAAGAAGCTGTTCGTATTTCATTTGGCACATGATTTCCAGTAGAAGTTAATCAATCTCTAAACGTTCTGGGCCTTCCAGTTGTGTAACATATTTATAGGTGAAGGTAATTGATTCTATGCCACTGTTTGCTTTAATTCTGCAAAGTATATATTCAAAATCTGCTTCTTATTATCAGCTAATATGGATATCCCCATCAGAACTATTACTTTATGGTTCCACAGAAGGCATTGCTTATGAATGCACTTTGTATAGTTGTGAGTGGCAGTCACCATTTGGTGCATGATATTTACACCCGTTCATCAAACTGTCTCCCTGTTTGCAAGTTCTCACAAGCTCTCTCTGCTACATACACAATTATGGTAATTTGGAAACGAAACCTAGAGTAGAAAAAAGTGCATGATAAATGCATATCGTCTTAGTTTTTATGGCTCTAGTAAATTTCACACCCTAGGCTAGATCAAATTCACTTTGAGTTGCTCATGCAGCAATCATTTTTGAAATGAGTCAATCAACAGGCTTTTTCTTACTCATTACTCCTTTGCCTAAAAATCTTAGAAATCTGTTTTCATTCCTTTATCAGTTTATTTCCAAGTAATTTTGTTGCCTTTACCTAGCACTGAAACCATTATTTCATGTTCATAACAGTTGCAAAAGTAAAAGATTTCCCTGCAATGCCAAAGACATCTAGTTTTGTGGCTGAATATTTCAATTTCTCCAAGATGCTTGGCTAATAAAAAAACAAAAAAGCAATTTTCTCGCAGCAGTAGGCGAATGTTAGAAAGGAAGGGGTTAAATCCTCCCCAACACTGTTGATATACAACCGTGAATTCATCTGAAGAATTTGGATTTAGAATGATTTAATCCCATCAAAGTCCATGACACCAGATTGGTTCAGATGGATCACAGCACTTCAGTTTTACACGATTGTGGATAGATTCTTCAGCTATTAGATTATTTTATATTACTACCCTAAAGACAGTTATATTCAGTCTCCCTGGGCATTACGGAAGACTACATTCTACACTGTCCAGCAAATAGATTGTAGGAGGGAAATAAAGATTGCCTGAAAATGGCTTGTATTTGTAAACAGTTCTGCGAGAACATTGTACACACTGTATATCAGCTTGTCAGTGTAGTATATTTTTGGAGTTTATATGCATTGTCCCCCGCTCCTTTAGCATTTTCAAGTAAACAGTTCTTGGAATAGAAATATTAAATATTAAGCTCTGAGAACCTTGGAGAAAAAGAAGGGAAGACAAACTATCACTTAAAAGACAATTCTGGTTGTGAGACTTATAGCTGGAAGCGGTGTGTGTGTGTGTGTGTACACTTAATGTCACCCCAGGATCATTAATAAAAAAGAGCATTGAGAACACCTCTGCCATCTTTATTAGATATTAGAATGTGTAACAGAAAACACACACCACAGTTTAATTAATACGGATGATTAAGAAGAAATCATGATGGACCATTTGAGTCCTCTGCAGGTATTCTTGTTCCCTTGTTTGTTGACACAGGAGTAAGAATGAATGACGGCCCGAGCCGTCAGCCATAGCAAAAAAAGAACACTGCGATATACACAGAACAAAATAAAAGTCGATTATATAAAACACAGTTTAGGGTCCTGAATCAGCAGTCAAATAGTGGACCTTATTCTGATTGCCCCAGCTAGAAACCTGCACAAATTGGAGTTCTTGGTAGGTAAGAGAAACAAAATGCGAAAGATTCCAAGAGCTCAGGCCAAAAAGATGGTTAGCTATTCAGTTTTTAAACGATTTTATTTCTTTATGTTAAGGATAAGTTCCAGTTGAAATAGTCAGGCTAACACAGAATTGGTACACATTGACCGCGAAAACCTAGCTGACGAAGAATTATGAAACAGGGCCTTGTCCTGGAGTTTATTTCAACTGGAACTTATCCTTAACATAAAGAAATAAAATCGTTTAAAGACTGGATAGCTAATCATCTTTTTGGCCCGAGTTCTTGGAATCTTTCGCATTTTGTTTCCCCAGCTAGAAACCTTGCAACCTTTGCAGTCATCTGCTCCTCTTGATCTGCCAGGAGAAAAGACACTGTGGCTGTGGTTGGGCGACCCGGAATGGACAATAAAAGAGGGGTGATAATCTCGTTCCTCGTGTCTTTGTAAAGAGTGCATGCGAGGAGGGCATGCACCACTGATTCGGTGCTGCCATCTCCCCAGGGACATAAGTGTTTTTCGTATGGAATCTATTGGAATCGTCTCTCAAGTACAGCCAAGGAGAGTACATTACAGGAGTAAGGAATGAGGGTGTTCCAAGTAGCACCCCTCTCTTTGTGTTAATTCCTCCGCCGTCTGTAGTGATGGGACCTTTACACATATAGCTGCACACACAAAGACATTCTTGCAACCACAGAACATCCATTGTGCGGGGTCTGCAGCAGATGATAGGGTGGTGTGGGAGTGCTCAGCTGATCTCTGGTTGCTGGGTTGCAGCACACCAGGAAGGAAAGGGAGAGGGTTAAGGTTGGCAGCAAGGTTGGCGGGATGCAAATGAAGCAGCGGAGCCAATCCATTGTTCCTGCTGGCATGTTTGCACCATGACGACACCTCACCCTTCCCCATTCTGGTATTCAGCGGTGATGTCCCCTATTTCCCCCAGGAAATGTGGGATCTTATGCACATGCAGCACACAAAGGTTCTATCAGTACAGATGGTCGCACTTTTCGTACAAAGAAATCTGTTGGGAAACATGGGGAGCAAGAATGCTTGAATAGCGCTTTGGTGATTTAGTCATTTGTCTCAGGCCAATATCAGAAGCCTTGACTGATAGCAGAGGAGCCTATGATGTAGCTCTGTTGGGTTTCCATGTGCAGGAGGATGCCAAAAGGCCCAGTGTCCATGCCCCGTTGTTTCCCCCCTCCTGCACATGATTAGCCACAACCAGCTGGATAGTTTCTTGTTGTTTATTAGGGACAGGGTGTTACAGCACATGTCCCCCCTCCCAAGTTGACAACACTCCAGCAGTTCCTTCTTGGGGCACCTGTTGGATATAGTTTGAGACATCACCCTGTGGCCTCTTGTGTTTCTTTCCAGGAACTACTCCCTCCTGCTAGAACTGCAGTCAGGCCGTCTCTCCACCACCCCTTCTCTTCTTCCTCAGTTGGAAGGAACTCTGAAGTCCTACCAACAACAGCTGCATCCTTCCTGTTTTTTTTTTTTATAAAAAAACCTGTCTTGTTATCAGGCCTCACTGGAGAGAGGAGAAATGGCATGGCCACTCTGGCTGCAGGCTTGTCTTCCAGCTATTATCCACCAGCAGGTCTTGCCAACCAGAGCTCTGACCCTGCATGTACAATTCCCATAATTCCCTTAGACGAGGGATTGATTGCTAAACCACTCAGAGAGTCAGGCGCACCAACTTGATAATTGTTTTAAGGGAGCTGGGCCTCCTCAATCTTCAGGTGGCCCTACATGCCTGTGACGTCATGTACACAGCATGTGGTGCATAATGTAGGTCCAGTGTGTCAGGCTTTGGGGAATCAGCTTCCTCTCCCGTGGCAGTAAATAAGAAAATCCAGCAAAAGGAATGTCTTACCAGTTAGGTTCTTTAATAATCACAGTGAGAGACAAAAGAACACGTCTCCCTAGAACGGCGGTGCTCCCAATTAAGGCTTATTCTGCCCTTCCGTCCCTACATCACTCCTACATCTTGTAATCTGAGTTTGTACCCTCTGAGCTTTCTGTTCTAACACTTACTGAGCTCTCGGTGTCTTTGGGGAAGGTGGGGGTGAATGCTGCCCAGAGATGGTGAACCTATTAACCCTCTCTCTTCCAGTGTTTCTTCTCCTAGCTGTTCCCCATCCAGTATTTCCCAGCTTCTGCCTTCTGAACTATGGCCCTCTGCAAATCACTGTTCCAAATCTCTAAACACCCTCAACAAACTACAGCTCCCAGAATTCTTTGGGGTAAGCCATAAAGTGGTATCATAGTGCTTTAAATATATGGTGTGACTATACACTATTCCTACAATAGTGTATATTGTACACTAGTCCTACAATTTCGTCTGCTGGGGGGGCTTCATTTAAAGGATTATGCTAAAGAATAGTGGATTGACTTTAGCCAGTGTTGGAAAATGGTGGCACTCTGGCTGCTGACATTAGGCATGTGAGGCTCCTGCTTCTTCCTCCATATACTTTTTAATTCCCCAACATGCATCCATGATGGTGGGGGCTTCGTTTACAGGGTTATGCTATGTCCTCTGTTGTTGCTGTTGTTGTTGTTGTTGTTTAAGCAAGTCAAGCTGAATGTCAGGAATTACCAGCAGGACATCTAGCCTGTTTTGCAACGGGTGTATAGCTTAGACCTCTAGTCAAACACAGACAGCAGTTTAGCTGTCGAGGCACTATCACTCCCGTGAAAGGTGAGATGATTTAGAGGCCGGGAGAAGCTTAATTTTTCTTGATCACCACGTGCAACCTGGAATTTTAATGGCAGGGATAATTAATTCTTCTGATGTTAATCATCAGGGCTGGACTCCACAATTATCAGCCTTGTGCAGCTGGGGCATGGTGCAGACATGAAAAATTAGGAAAATGAATCCGTAATAGGGTGGCAGATTTAATCTGCATCGTGCAAAACAAAGTTGAAAAAGAAGGGAGACTGGGAGAATTTCAGCCAAAGCTTTTGTGCCAATAAGTGCTGACAGAACTGAAAAATGTTGCCGATGTCCAAAGTGATTGGTAATTACCAAGCCATTGAATTTTTTATTGTCAATTTATCATTGCACCAGAGGTTAAATTTAACATCTTCTTCTAAAGCCATCACTCTAGGAGGAAGGCAAGCTTTGTATCACGTGATCCCAGGAGTCAGTGAAAGGTTAATCAGGTATTCCTTTAGCTGGCGTGCGCTTCCAAATAATTCTTCCTTTTTGTGTCCTTGTATGAGTGTGTGTCTCTGCCGGGGTAGAGGGTGCGGGGAAGAGATTTAATTTTCCCATTTACAGCACCTGTGCATTTCAGTTAAACATCTGACTGCATTCCTCAGATGCATCTCTGGTCCATAGATACAATTTCCCTTCCTTAAGGAAAAAAAAAAAACACATTGAAATTTTACTTATAGGGTAATACAAGGGAGGATATTTCAGAGCTTCTTTCTGTGTGTTTTTAATCACATCTTTAGCTGCCCACAAATAGAATCTTAAGCGTCTTGCATCTCAGAAATGCCTCTTTTCTGGTCAGAAATCTTTATTTCATTTCATTTCATTTTTGCCTCTTCGTTTCCCTAATGAGTCATAACTGGATAGTTTATTGTAAAGTGAGGGGCCTATATTTTTTTAGAACGGAAAGATATTTTTCAGTTGTAAGCAATATGTGACATGTTTACATGCCTTGTGGAACTCCCAGAACAATGATGCTTCTTAAAGAAAAGGAATATATAGGATGTTTATGTGTGTTTTAATGCGGGATTGCCCCATAGTCAAAACATGCATGGCACAATCCAGACAAATTTAAGCACTGTAACAGCACCATATATACTCAGAGGTAAGTCCTATTCTGTTCACATTATGGTACTGGTGCATAGGATCGCAGCCTTAGTCACATTAATTTCCGGGGAAGAGATATGCATCACAAGCCTATGGATTCTTACTCAAAAGTAAGTCTCACTACGTTAAATGAAGCTTACACCCAGGTAAACTCGCATCAGCATTAAGCATGCATTTAATGCTCCACCTGAAATCAGTGGGACATAATATGCTTGCTATTGTTTTGATAACACACACAAAACGTTTAAAATTACCACAAGATTCATACTAAAATTCCCTAAATGGCGTTCTGATATCAGGAACCAATCCCAGCACTTGCAAAAACCCAATATATCTTCATAAAGTTAGTGAGATTATTTTCTTTAGCAGATTGGGTTACAGCCTCCAGTGTTAGCTCCTCCCTCTAAACAGCAAATATGATTTTTTTCCCTTAATCGTTGCAATTCAGCCACTTTTTAAGATTATATGAAATTCACCCCTTGCCCTCATCGCTCTCTCATCTCTCCACAGAGCAGGCACAGGATATATTTTTCTTGAATTCTGGGCTGTGCCCTGTCGAAAAAGGAATTGCATGCGTTTTCTATAAATTAAATATGGAAACGACCTTTAGGGGGAAAGTTGGGATCGGAATCAATGTGTGCATTGATTACTGCAATTCATTACCCAAATAAACACAGAACCTTTTCTTTCTTTTTTTTGCTGGGTGCAAATGTTGGGGCAAAAGATGTTTGCAAGAGACAAAGGCTGTTGATCCGGCTATGTTAATCTGCAGATAAAAAAGAAAGAAAGGGAAAGAGTGTGACTTCAGCTTCAGTGTGTAAGCAGCTCCTCTGGGGATATCCTGGCTGGGATCAATTCCCACATGCAGGCAGTGAATTATTGATGCTGAATACAAAAGCTAGTCATGTGACCCACACCGCTATCACCTAACAGTCCCCTGCACGATCTCCATGTTCTGACACCCTGCCTTTTTATTATTAAACCCAACACACAAACCAGCACCTCTATTCTGATTTCTCTTATAATCAGAAAGATAATGTCTCTCGTCGCAGCTACTCATTTATCTCTGGTGTGTGTGTATATGTGAGAAAACCCAACATGAAAACGAAATCTTTAGCACCCTGGAGCCCAAGCAGAAGCCTAGAAAATATATAGCACGCACGGTTCTATGGGAAAGATGCAGTGAATTATTGAAAAGATTTCCTGCTCGTCTTCTGAATTAGTATCATCTGTTCCTTCTTTTTCTTAAGCAGAGCCACTGCACAAATGTAACCCTCCCCCCTCTCAGTGTTGGGCTGCCTTCCTTTATAGCCTGATGATAAATTGTCACAGGAAGGTTTTTTTCCGTACAAAAAAAGAAAGAAAAAAAAGCCCCAACGACGAGGTATGATTTTAATTCTGAAGGGTTTTTGCATAGCAGCCATTGCTTACGAGAGGGCATAGCAATGCACATTAGACCGGAAACTTCAGCTATTTTAATTGGATGCCATCCAAAATCGCAAGTAATTAAGAATCAATTTGAGGCCATTAGTAAGTGAGGCTAGCTAGCCAGTGTTGCATATTTCAGAAGAGTTAGTTTTAATGAGAGGAGTTCCTGGATTGGGAAGAGAGGAGAAAAAGAAAAGGGGGAAGGGGGGGGGTGGAAGCACCAGAGAGAGATTAAAGATAGTGTAGGGTCTGTCTGCTGCTTAACTAAACAACTAATGGTACATGGAAAGATGCTGAACTTGTAGTCTTCTCTAATTGATCTACTTACTGTTCTTGAGGAAACTTTAAAAAATGAATGTAGGTATTTACTGTGCATTAGTGGCTCAACACCTATTTATAAACGTTAGAAATGAGTGCACCCCTCAATCCCTTTTTCTTCACCATGGAAGCATATTTCAGACATATCAAGCTTACGACCGTCAAGCCATTTGCTCCTCCCTAGACTTGGTAGCCCCACGGTTTCCACCGCGTTGTCTGCAGATGGCAATGTTAAAAATAACAACAACAACAACAATAACAAAGGATTTAGAGAGTCATAACTTGGGGTGGGAAGAAAGCTATTGGCTCGTCTGCCAATTCCGAGGAGCTCATTTGATTCCTAATTGAACCTTGCTCCAATCTAGATTTCTTCTCCTCTCTCTCTCTCACGCTCTATTGCTTAATGATAAATTTTAATTCGTTTTAAAGAGGGAAAAAGGGGATAATGTTGGATTATTAGATGCTCACCTGGGCTTGAAGGTTACAGACTGGAGGGATGAAGTTTCATGGGAAGAGTTGCAGATTTACTATAGGAGTGGCAATGAAATAAGCCAAGCACACAGACCTGGGCATGGGCTCAATATTTCCATTGCAGACTTCACTTTTTCCATGGACGTATATCCTTACAAATTATTTGGGCCCAGTATTTTCATCTGAGGCAAAACAAACACCAATGCCACATTACCGTTACTGGGTTCTTATTTGTTTTTACACCACACAATGGCACAACCCTTCGGAGAGCTATTTGCATTTCCAGCCTGTGAACAGAAAAGAACATTACTAAGATTAAGGGTTACACTCTTCTTTTGAAAAGTGAATATAGGTCACATGAGCACCACTCTCATATGACCTTAGCAATCATGGATTCCCTCAAAGTGGTTTTTGGGGGAAGGGGGGGAATGAGGTGCTGGTACTCAAATTTTGAAATAAAAAATGCCATGGGTGCCAACACAAAATGGCTGCCATGAGCAGCTAAAATATTGGTGGCAGTACTAAGGTACTGGTCCTGGGATCTGTAGCCCTATGAGGCATCTCTGAACATTTCACATCACGTTTAGCAAACTATGAGGGGAGTGGTTTAAGAGTGTGTTAAACGTATGGCTTGGATGTGAACATAGAAAAGAAGAAATTAATAATAAGAAAAATAAGAGAAGCACCAATAGGACAGAGTTAAATGGGTGCTAGAAACCATCTTAGAAGGACAAGCTGCACCTTACGAAATGGAGAAAGAGCATTTCTCTGTCATTTCACTTGCCTCAAAATCAGCTATTTTGTTTAAGTGGACAAAATTCTGCTTGAGGAGAATTGGCTGCCATTTTGTTGTTCCGGTTATTTTTCTTACTTCTTTATTTTGAGGGAGTCAAAGTGGCTGCCAACATTTATTTATTTATTTATTTATTCATTCATTTTTAAAAATGGCTGCCTCTTTTGCCACTCACTGATGGTGTAATACCCCTCCCACGTAAGGGCATTTCTTGTAGCAGGCTTGTTAAAAATATGACATCACAGCACATCGTTCCAAACAACCTTACTTTTAAACCTGAAAAACTTATTTAATGCTTGGCTTTATTTTCATTTTAAATGTTTAAATGTTTTTGCAGAAAGCCAAAGACATTTTAAGCAAAAGGAGATGCAAAGATTTAAAAGGCACCTCATTTTTTCTTATACTTGTGTTGGGGAGAACCAGGGAATAATAGTGCAGTCCTGTGCAGGTAAACAAAGTTCAATCAGACTTATTTTTTTATTTTTTTAAAAAAGAAAAATGGTCTCAAAGAAAATCCATCAGCATTTTAGTGCAAATTTATCTTAATATACACATTTTTGCAAAGCAATTTCCCCTAAAATAATGCATTTTTGTACTGTATGTTGTGTTCACTAATACACTTTACTCCAATATGGACACTTTACTCCAATATGGACACTTTACTCCAATATATACATATTTTATACAAATTACTTGGCTGGATAACTGCATTGCAAAATTCAAAGAAGTGCAAATATTGAGGGATGGGTGTGTTTTGGTTCATGAATTGTGCCTGAAAGTGAAATATCAGGTAAAGGTAAAGGGGTAAAGGGCCCCCTGACCATCAGGTCCAGTCGTGTCCGACTCTGGGGTTGCGGCGCTCATCTCGCTCTATAGGCCGAGGGAGCCGGTGTTTGTCCGCAGACAGCTTCCGGGTCATGAGGCCAGCATGACAAAGCTGCTTCTGGCGAACCAGAGCAGCGCACGGAAACGCCATTTACCTTCCCGCCAGAGCGGTCCCTATTTATCTACTTGCACTTTGATGTGCTTTCGAACTGCTAGGTGGGCAGGAGCTGGTTCAGCTTAAAATGCAAACTGAATTGATTTTCTCCCCTATCCCTAAAGAGTATAGACTACCTTGGAGAGCACCCACTTCACACTTCTGATGATGTGCCTGAAGAAGAAGGAATGAGAAAGCAAATTGCTGCTCAAAGGGTATATGAATATTATAGCATCATATAAAGAGAGGTGCTTTGGAGGCGATTGTTGCATCAGAAAGAAACACAGAGGGCTTAAGAATAAGAAAAAACAAGGAGAAGTTACAAGCTCAGAAATAGATGAGTTTAGGTTCCAAAGCCAGGATGCGAGCATGATTTTTTTTCTTCTTATTTCATTTTTCATTTTGCTTCTGGCAGCCACACTGGTTAATTTTCCCCCATTCATTATTTTACAATACATTTTCTTCCCCATTTGTTACTTTTTTATTTGTTTTTCATTTCTAATTTGTTTGGCTTCTTCTTTGGAAATGCAGCCTGGCTTCTGATGCCTGAAACTTTGGTGTTTTCAATCCAAATGGTATGACAATAAAGATATCTTATCTTATCCTGCTTCCACAAGGTTTTCATGTATGCCACTTTCAAAGCAGTCCAGGTCTCCCTCTCCTTACAGAATGTTCCCTGAATGTATCATTTTTGCTAAGTGTTGCTATACGTTACCTCTCAACAGTTTCAGGAATTCATCCTTCAATAAACAAATAGGAGCAATAAAAACGTTTTCCATTGTTTGGCATAGAAACAAATGATTTCAATTCTAGAAACGAATGCACACTCCTGTCTGTAGCAAGTAAAGCTATCTGAGTTGTTCTTCACAAATGACAGCCGGTCTGGGAATGAGGTGGAAAAGGGAAATAGAAGCCCAGCATCTGGTGTTCTTATTCATGCAGATGCTATAAGCTCAAGGTGGGTTGGGCGAAATGGGCACTGAGACTGCAAAACTTTATTTCTGGCCCTTGGCTGTACCTGATAATACAAGGAAGAAAGCTTTGCTCTTGCATTATGCAGGAGATGGAGTTTATGATCTAGCCGACACATTCCCTGATACAAGGGGTGAAAATGCCTTCCAAACAGTCCTTAAATACCTCTCAGATTGTTTTAACCCTGATTTGTCGGCTTCAAAATGTGTATGTTCAAGCAAGCAAAGCAGCAAGTTATGGAAACAATGGATGAAAACTCAGAATCAGACGGAGAGAACTAGAAATGCACTGTGAATTTGGATACACCAATAAAGGGTTCAAGACACCAATCACACGCCATTGTTTTTCAGCCTGACCATTGAAGCAGTGGATGGATTAGCTAGTAGAAGGGCAAAGTAGTTGAAGGGCAAGTAGCTAGTACTGAACAGGTTGAACAAACCCTTAGGAGAAAATATCAATAACTGCAGGCTCGAAAGGGGGAGTAAAACAAACAAACAAACAAACAAACAAACAAACAAACAAACCTAGCCTGCAGGAAGACTAAGCTTGAAACAGTTAGCAAAGAAAATGTCTATATCTTCTCTGGAGGTAGCTATTCCCATAAAAGGCAGAAGAAAATATGGCAATTCTTATGGGGAAAGAGCTGAAACGTTTATTATTATTATTATTATTATTATTATTATTATTATTTTAAAAAGATAAACAAATCAAGAAATGAGAAACGAAGATAATCTTGTTTTCATTACAAAAAGAAAAACTAGACTCAAAAAGTCTACAAAAAACTTTAGAAGATGAGTACGCAAGAAGTACGATTGTTGGTATATAATGTGGCAGCCATTCTAGATCAGGGATGGGGAACCTGTGATATTGTTGGATTACATCATCTCTGACCATTGGACACCTTGGCTGGGGCTGATAGGAATTGTAGTCCAACAACATATGGAGGAGAGCCAGTGTGGTGTAGTGGTTAAGAGCGGCAGACTCGTAATCTGGGGAACCGGGTTTGTGTTTCCGCTCCTCCACATGCAGCTGCTGGGTGACCTTGGGCTAGTCACACTTCTCTGAAGTCTCTCAGCCCCACTCACCTCACAGAGTGTTTGTTGTGGGGGAGGAAGGGAAAGGAGAATGTTAGCCGGTTTGAGACTCCTTCGGGTAGTGATAAAGCGGGATATCAAATCCAAACTCTTCTAATACAAGGTCACACCTCTGTTCTAGATGAAATAGCCAATGGAGGTCTGAAAGACTCACCCACAATGTGAATATTCAACCCCTTTTCTGCATGTCTATGGCTTCAAGGAGATGGTTCAAATATTGTACTGGCACAACATCTAAAAATTGAGAGAATATTTCAACTTTCTGTTTAGCTGGATGGATTATTACTTTATGAAACACCCGTTGCTCTGAACATTATAATGACTACCAACACAGTAAACAACTTCATTGCATGTGGGTAATCAAGTGCCCATCTGAGAGAGCCATATCATGCGACCAACAGCTGACATGATAACTGATCTCAGTGGTGACAATTTTCTCAAAGCTTAGCCTGAATATTTCAGGACATCACCAAATACATTTAGAACGCAGTTCCAGGTTCATTGATATATCATAGCTGCCAAGTTTTCCCTTTTCTCGCGAGGAAGCCTATTCAGCATAAGGGAAAATCCCTTTTAAAAAGGGATAACTTGGCAGCTATGTTGATATATTCTTCACTAGATTTGATTTTGGTATCTCATCAACAGCTGAGGTACTCCATGATGTCATTTGTAAAAGAAATTCCAGGATTAAAAAATCTTAGTTACAGCATTATTGTACAGTGCAGAGGAGAATGTTTATTAGAAATAGCATTTCATCAATGGAAAGACAAAAGTTCAAGAATGTGAACTCAACAAAGATTGTCTGGCGATTGTGCTTTCAAAAGATGGGACTCAGCTGGTATTTTGGCAAAAATCCCACATCATGTAAATGCGAATAGTTCACTTCACCACATTCATGTATCAGTTTGTGATTTATTTAATTCCTCATGCAATCCAGCAATTTATTGCACATTCCTCCTAGCATGCACATTTTTTGAACCAATTTCCCCTAATATAATGCATTTTTTTGTATGTTGTTTTTCACTAAAGTATGCATTTTAAAGTACTCTTGGGGGAGGAGGGGGGTTTTAAGTTTGAAGGATAACTTTGTTTCAGTTTGTGCATTGATTAGGGAACTGCAAATTAGATAGATTCGCTTTAAAATGTGAATTGAACTGAATTTCCCCTCCATCCTTAAGTAATTATTCCACAATGTAACGCCAGCCTTTAAAGCAACCCAAAATATCCAAGTAGTTCATGAAGAACGCTATAACCCTTCCTGTAGGTTCAAAATCTAACCACTGCTTCTACACAACACAAAAGAGAAAGGTTGCCGTCTGGTCCTTGCAGTGAGCTGCAGAACTGAAATTGGGGCATTACATGCACACAACCACTGAGCCGACACACGAGGGCTTTAGCTTTGGCCACTTTCAGCTCCCAGGTGTGTGTTAACTATAGATGCAGACCTGCCTCTCTTTAGTGCAGAGTGGGCGAATCCTGCGGCCCTCAGATGTTGGGCTCCTACTCTCATTGGCCCCAGCTAACATGGCCAATATGCAGGGATGATGGGAGCTAGATCTAGCAACTTCTGGAGGGCTGCTCCCTGCTTTAAATGTTAACAGTGTTCCCCATTGGAATATGCAGTGAATACATATGAGAAGCTCCACTTCTTGTAGTACATGAAATGGCCCTCTAACATCTGTGCTTGGAGATACCCAGGCTGCTGCTGTGTGAGATGCAGCTTACAAAGCACCCTGCACATTAGAACTGATGGGCAATGCTCTGTCTTGCTCCTGGGCACCTTCTCCTTAGACATAAATACAGGGTGTTATTATTACAAGAGATGTTTAACTACAAGGGACCCAGGTGGCGCTGTGGGTTAAACCACAGAGTCTAGGGCTTGCTGATCAGAAGGTCAGCGGTTCGAATCCCTGAAATGGGGTGAGCTCCCGTTGCTTGGTCCCAGCTCCCGCCCACCTAGCAGTTCGAAAGCACATCAAAGTGCAAGTAGATAAATAGGGACCGCTCCGGCGGGAAGGTAAATGGTGTTTCCGTGTGCTGCTCTGGTTCGCCAGAAGCGGCTTTGTCATGCTGGCCACATGACCCGGAAGCTGTCTGCGGACAAACGCCGGCTCCCTCGGCCTATAGAGCGAGGTGAGCATCGCAGCCCCAGAGTCGGACACGACTGGACCTGATGGTCAGGGGCTCCTTTACCTTTACCTTTACCTATGTTTAACTACACAGAGGGCATGTGTAGTCCCCACCGTCTCTACACCCTCTCTCCTTCCTTTCCACAAGCATTATTAATTTCTCCAGGAGCTTCCATGTTTGTTGACCATGGAATCTGCTGTAACAGTTTTTAATAATAAAATTTAGAAAAACAGGAACCCCGAAACCAGCGCTTCTGGAAATCGGCCAAAGAGAAAAGCGAATGGAAACCAATGGACGGGCAATTAAATGACTACAGACGAAAGATTAGCCAAGGCTGCAGTAGCCTGGTAGGCGCGCACACACGTTAAAGCTAGCAATGAAAAGCCTCGCTTCCCATTCTTCATGCTTAAGAGTCTGGAAGGGTCATTACATTTCTATCATTTGGGCTGCGCTGTGCTGGAAAGCAAAGCATGCCCAGAACCTGCAAAGACCGGGGACTGATCCAAGCCTGTATGGTTTTTAATGGAATAAAGAGGGTTGGCAGGGAAAGCTAGACAGACCTTTTACAGAAAAGCAAAAATACAAAACATTCTAGAACGGACTGTCCCGTTAAGTCTGGATGAGACATTCAGGGAACACAGGCTGTTATGTCTTGTACTGGTTTGCACATGTATGTGATTCCCTTGATGACAATTGGTTGCTCCACAGAGGAGGCTTCCCTGTCACCTCAAACACAATGTGTAACAAAGGCAAAACCCCTGCGTTGCAATATAGAAAAATCTGCTCAAATCCAACCACAACACATGGCTAATAATGTATTATCAATAGTTAGGTCATCATACAAAATTTACAAATCATTAACATCCACATATAATGTATGTATAGTTATGCAAAAGTCCATAAACAAGAAATAGTAAGCGTAATAAATTGAACGGAAGAAATATCAACAACCTCAGATATGCAGATGACACAACCTTGATGGCAGAAAGTGAGGAGGAATTAAAGAACCTTTTAATGAGGGTGAAAGAGGAGAGCGCAAAATATGGTCTGAAGCTCAACATCAAAAAAACCAAGATCATGGCCACTGGTCCCATCACCTCCTGGCAAATAGAAGGGGAAGAAATGGAGGCAGTGAGAGATTTTACTTTCTTGGGCTCCTTGATCACTGCAGATGGTGACAGCAGTCACGAAATTAAAAGACGCCTGCTTCTTGGGAGAAAAGCAATGACAAACCTAGACAGCATCTTAAAAAGCAGAGACATCACCTTGCCTATAAAGGTCCGTATAGTTAAAGCTATGGTTTTCTCAGTAGTGATGTATGGAAGTGAGAGCTGGACCATAAAGAAGGCTGATCGCTGAAGAATTGATGCTTTTGAATTATGGTGCTGGAGGAGACTCTTGAGAGTCCCATGGACTGCAAGAAGATCAAACCTATCCATTCTTAAGGAAATCAGCCCTGAGTGCTCACTGGAAGGACAGATCGTGAAGCTGAGGCTCCAATACTTTGGCCACCTCATGAGAAGAGAAGACTCCCTGGAAAAGACCCTGATGTTGGGAAAGATTGAGGGCACTAGGAGAAGGGGACGACAGAGGACGAGATGGTTGGACAGTGTTCTCGAAGCTACGAAAATTAGTTTGACCAAATTGCGGGAGGCAGTGGAAGACAGGAGTGCCTGGCGTGCTCTGGTCCATGGGGTCACAAAGAGTCGGACACGACTAAACAACTAAACAACAACAACAATAAATTGAACAGAACAGAACAGAACAGTGTTTCCGGGATAATTCAACTGTTTCAAGGATGATTCTTTATCAGCAGATAAATTCTTATCCCAGAAACACTGTTCTGTTCTGTTCCTGTTTTGTTTGCTGTTTATTGCTGCATTCTACACGTTGAAGCACCTACCACTGCAATATTGCTGGTCATTGACTATTAAAAGGCATCCTGCCTTCGTCGCAGTGTTCCTTGGCAGTAATTTATTATGCTTACTATTTCTTGTTTATGGACTTTTGCATAACTATACATACATTATTTGTGGATGTTTATGATTTGTAAATTTTGTATGATGACCTAACCATTGATAATACATTATTAGCTGTGTGTTGCGGTTGGATTTGAGCAGACCTCAAACACAACGGCTTGTATCCTGAGATCCTGTGGCCAGCACTCTACTCACGTGATGCTACTCCTGATGGCAGAGAGGTGATTTTTGCTGGTTCCTCCTTCCCCACAGAGCTCCATGCAGTTCATGATATGGTAGTGAAGTTTCTGCCAGCAGCTGGCACGCCATCACACCTCAACATGCAAATACCCCGTATACAACCAAGTGCCAAGACATCCTGGAGGAAAGAGCATCTGCTACATGTGACTGCAAAGGCATTTCCCCCAGAGTGTCCTAAAATGATGCTTGACCCAGGGCATTCTGGGGGAAGGGGGAATGTCACAAGGGAAAAGCTATACTCTGCTGGCTTCTGTCAGCAGAGAGGAGCACAACTTGTGGCAGGAGCCTCCACCTTAATGAAGATCCCAGTTCCCAGTGGCAATAGCGATGGTGGCTTTGAATCCACTCAGTCCAAAGCCCTGTTGTACCCCCAAGGGCCAAATTCTTGGTCTCTTCAATTATGCCAGCCTGAAGCTGCTGTAGCCAAAAGAAAGAAAGAAAGAAAGAAAGAAAGAAAGAAAGAAAGAAAGAAAGAAAGAAAGAAAGAAAGAAAGAAAGAAAGGAAGGTGACAGCACCACTCACCCACTGAAGGTTGAATCCTGTGAATGGTTTTCTCACCACAGATCAAGGCCACTGTGGACAAACTTCTTCTACAACCAGTTTATGCCAGATTTTTGTGTGATTTGACAGTGATGATCCATAAAAGCAAAGTTTAGAGAAATCGGAGCTTTCAAAATATTTAAGAAGCATGAACAAAAGCAGCAACAAGGCACGAGAATTCTATTTATAATGTGTTTTGGTGCTGTTTTCTAACAAAGATGACTCCCCCCCCCGGCTTAAATTTTGATAATTTGTTGGTTTTTTTTAATTTTAAAAAAGCAATAAGACATGACAAGCGTGAATTATGGCACGCTCATTCACACTTCAGTTCAACACAACTGGATGTAAATTAATGTCCCATAACTCATTTAGCGGAGCGCAGGGTCTTATTACAATTGTAAAGTTTTATTTGAAAATGTTTTTAAAAAATATTTATACTGTTAATTAAGTGATGATGAGTCCCATAAATTCTGACAAGTGAGTGATGTTGTATTAGTCACTCTCCAGATTCCACACATTAGCCAATCAGGAGTCTTGTGTTGCTGTGCTATGTCTTGATTTATGAAATATTAAGGCCTGCCTAGGGCACTTTTCTGTTTTGTGTGTACTCTTTGTTCAAGACTTTACTTTTTAAGCCAATAATAACACCTGGATGTCCAGAGATATTACATTCCCTGACCACGTGAGCGTCTCTTGGGTGTCCAAATGAGGATTGCGTTGGGAGGAGCTTCTCCCAAAGGTGCAGGCGAAGGTGTCTGTGGAAGGCATGCCTGTGGCGATGGTGGTGCAGCTGGGCAAGAATGATTTGCCAGAAGCTCCCAGCTTGAGCCTGCAGACCCGCATGCAGGAGGACTTGGAATAGTTGAAGGCAGCTCTTCCTGGACTCAAAATTTTTTGGTCGCAGCTGTTGCAGCGACGTGTGTGGCGAGGAAGCCAATGCCCAGCTGCCACTGAGAGGGCCAGGAGGCACGTCCAGAGCACAGTGGCAAAGAAGGTCCATCACCAGGGCATTACCTTCCGTGATGCGTCCCTTTACAGGCTTGATGGGGTTCATCTGTCTGTGATTGGGAATGATTTATGGCTGACCGCCGTGTCAGCAGGGTTAAGGGATTGGTTACAGGTGTGAGTGGTTGGTGGCAAGTGCGGGTGCTCGTGTGGTGGATAGGCTCTGGTTCAGGTGATAGGGATGGGGGAATGCTCTCGCCATCCCTATGTGAAGGGCATTCCATTAAATGAATCCAGGGACTCAATGGTTTGGTCAACCCTGTGAGGGGGTTGTGCCCATGCCAGAGTCCAGGAGGACATCTGGGTGTGGGACATAGCCTGTTCCCGGTTTTCTGCCTATCCAGGTGTTCACCCTAGGCTGACCTATGCTGGTGCCCTGGGTCAGTGCTACCTGCCGTGGTGCAGGGAGCTAGTCGAACCAGAGCATATGCAACCATTCACTTTCTATAATCAATAAAGTTGTGGCCTAAATTCTCCCAAAAACCATACCAAAAATTTGAGTCATGTGTGAATTTATTTAGGGGGGGGATTTCTGGGTCTGAACATGCAATGGATTGTTCCCCTCCCCCAATGGTTTTGAAGGAAAGCAATTTGAATGTATCTGTTTTCCTTTGCAAATGAAATTAAGCACAGGGCTGAGTGAGGCACAGAGCCATCTTTCCTACTGGGGCTAGTGGCGCGTTGCGCCAGGGCGCCAGCCTCTCAGGGGCACCTCAGGGGCGCCCCAGCGAGTGGAGGAGCTGCGCAGCTTTGCCAACGGCCTCCCCTTTCCCTGCCGCTGAGTGCCGCATCCTCCTTTCCCCACGCTTCCACCACCATCAGAGGGCAAGCGACCGTCGTCCGCCTCCCCAAGATGTATCATGGTGCTGTGCCAGGAGGCCGACGGTGCGCACGACGCGCCCTCTGCCCGGCTCCCGCCACATCGCCCGGCCTGGAGCAGCGGCCAAGGCCGCCGTGTCCCCCAGTACCGCATCACCCGGCCCGTCGTAGCAGCCAAGGCCGCCGCGTCCTCCTCTCCCCGTGCCTCTGCCGCCGTCGGGGAGCGAGCGCCCGTCCTCCGCCACCCCAAGACGCATCATGGTGCTGCACTGGGATACCACCGGCTCATAGGCTGCGCACAATGCGCCCTCTGCCCAGCTCCCGGGCAGAGGACACGTTGCACGCAGCTTACAAACCGGTGGCGTCCTGGCGCAGCGCCATGATGCATCTTGGGGAGACGGAGGATGGGCGCTCGCTCCCTGGTGGCCTTGGCCACTGCTTCAGGCCGGGCGATACAGCGCAGGGGGATGAGCCCCCCCCGGCATTCCCCAAGGTGGAGCGCCTGAGCTGGAGCCGCGATGACGCGGGCGCCGGGAGAGGGACAGGTACGTCGGGAACGGGGGTGTCCTCCAGTCAGGATGGGTGGAGAAGCTGGCTTCTTGAGATGGGCACTGTGGATTTCATTTGCTTGAAGGGGGGGGCAGGGCACCGGAGGGATCTCTGAACCACGGCGCTGGATAGGCTTAAGACGCCCCTGGTGAGGCATATATTGATTGATAAATATTGATATTGATATTGATATCAATATCTATAGATCAGAATATATATATAGATCAGAAGTTGACTGATAACGCTGATCTTTGCCATGCTTGGATTACAGTGTTCCTGGGGCTTTTCATAGCAAAGTGTGTCAAGCATTCTGATTATTTCACTGATTTCTCCTTTTCTTCTTTGTTCTTTAAAACACAATTTTATTCTTTGTGCTTCTAATGCTAGGAGCCTGCTGTACCATTTGTTGAGGGTGGGAAGACCAACAGACATTACAAACGGTCAAATGAAGTTGAGGTTTAGATGAACATAGTATATTTCTTTCACATTTATAGGCGATAATTAAAAAAAAAACACAGTGCCAAAATTAAATATATAAACTGGTAGCCAATGAAATGTGCAATAACAGCTAAATGTTCTTGTGCAGCTTTACAACATTTTAGTACAAACACAGAGTGCAATCTCATATAAATCTATTCTAAGCTCTAGCTGTGCTTGCAGAATATGTCTTACACCACAACAATAGAATACATAGTTGTTATTGCAAATGTTCAAACCATTTACAAAATCTTCATTCATAGATTTGTTTTGACTATTACTCAGAGAACTGTTTTTTAATTTTGTGTCTAAGCTGGATTTTTAAAGGCTCACTTGAGCACTTACACTGGGAGGTGTGTACTTGGGCAGGTGGAGCTGCCAAGCATCTCATAGTTTCTGAAATTGCGCTCCTTCGCTGTTTCTGCATATGTCTACCACTAGGAGGGAAGCTATTTCAGTAAGTTTATTCCAAGATACCATTCCTGGAAACCACTGGGTCTGCAATGAATGCAAAAGAGAGCTCTCTGTAGGTATGTTATTCACAATGTGGAATGGACTTCAGGCTTGAAAGCTTAAAACCAATTACATTTCCACCTTGGCATGCTTCTCTGTCATGAACTGTGGGTAGAATACCTGCTTTTCTGAAGCTTGGTGTTAAGCATCAATGGAGCTTGCTCTATGAAAAAATACTATGTTACAATGGAGGATGGCAACCATTCTGGAGAATTGTGAGTCTTGGTGTGAAAGAATACATAGGTGTAGCGGGGGGGGGGCAGCTGCCCCCCATCAAGTAAATAAATAAAAATACTTAACTAGAAGCAGAAATAATCAGAATATTTGAAATTTAAATGCTCGCCGAGGTCACTTGGATGGTGTTGTGGCGCATTCTAGTGATGCAACTGGCAAGGCAACTGAACGATAGGCGAACTGAGCAATCGATTCAGTTCTAACCCTCCAACATAAATTCTGGCTATTCCCATGAAGAATACGTAAGGCAGAGAAGTGAGCTGGGGACGGGGGGGGGGGGGGAGAGAAGAGAGATTATTCCAGATAAGTTAATTCAAACATTTCTTTCTCTGACTCCACCCACCATCTGTTTTGTCTCAGCCTGCCACCAGCATGCAGCCCCTGATAGATTATTGCAGCCCTAAAAAGAATAAGATGTCCACCCCTTAATTTGCGAGCCACTCTTGTAGTCACATAACCTTACAAACAACTTGCCTTTTCTTTTTCAAAAATAGGACTTCCATTCATTTGAACATTAACTTGAAATTTGCCAGAATGCTGTTTCTATCCAAAACCAAGATGAATTAATCAGTTGGTCCAGATGACAAGTCTTAACTTCAAGCCCAGATGGAGCAACATTTTGCACCTGATATTTAGAACAGTAAAGGTGTAGACACTAAAGATTCTCTGTTCAGAGAACTGAGGCTGTGTACCTTCAATTAAGTACTGGTGATGCAAACCATGCCCCCCCCCCCCCGTTTCTAGCGATGCCTGATGAAGCTCTATTAACTCACTAGAGGTCACTCCATACTAAAAGAGCAATGAGATGGACTTGGCGACAGATCTAAATATACAAATGCCCGAGAGCTTGCAAGCACTTAAAGCTTCCAATTTCCAACCAGGGCCACCAGGGATTGGTCAGTAGAGCTTCAGTGATTCTAGGAATTTGTTTTAGAATGGGTTGCTAAATCTCTGTGTCAAGCACGAGAAATCTCTAGGGCAAGGGGTCCTACTAGTGGATGACCGGCAGAGTCGAAGGATGCAGTTGTTCGCTTTCTTGAAAAATGTCACAATGGTAATATAGTTAAGAACAGAAACTGAATTTTAAATTTAAGTGTAATGTCTGATCCTTTTTAATCGAAAAGAAAGTTGAAAGGCAAAGTCAAGAGGGTCAAACTACTCCAAAATGCTTGGGAGTTGTTGTTGTTTTGTGTTTCACACCCCCCCCCCCCACAAAAGTAACTCAACTAAAGTGTAGACTGCAAAGCTGGATGACAAGGAAGTCAAAGGTGTGCTAAACGAGAATAAGGTGATTGTACAGTAGAGATGCTGGATTATTTGCATCTGTCTTCACAGGGGAATAGAATCATAGAATCATAGAGCTGGAAGAGACCACAAGGGCCATCCAGTCCAACCCCCTGCCAAGCAGGAAACACCATCAAAGCATTCCTGACAGATGGCTGTCAAGCCTCCGCTTAAAGACCTCCAAAGAAGAAGGCTCCACCACACTCCTTGGCAGCAAGTTCCACTGTCGAACAGCTCTTACTGTCAGGAAGTTCTTCCTAATGTTTAGGTAGAATCTTATTTCTTGTAGCTTGAATCCATTGCTCCGTGTCCGCTTCTCTGGAGCAGCAGAAAACAACCTTTCACCCTCTTCTATATGACATCCTTTTATGTATTTGAACATGGCTATCATATCACCCCTTAACCTTCTCTTCTCCAGGCTAAACATACCCAGCTCCCTAAGCCGTTCCTCATAAGGCATCGTTTCCAGGCCTTTGACCATTTTGGTTGCCCTCCTCTGGACACGTTCCAGTTTGCCAGTATCCTTCTTGAACTGTGGTGCCCAGAACTGGACACAGTACTCCAGGTGAGGTCTGACCAGAGCAGAATACAGTGGTACTATTACTTCCCTTGACCTAGATGCTATACTCCTATTTTTGGGCAGATCCCCATGCCTCAGTTTTGCAGAAAGGGAGCCTGAGGAACTGAGGCAAATAGTGTTGTTCAGAGATGAAGTTCTAGATAATAAAAACTTGTCCCTAAGATCAGCTTCCATACCTAAAAGCTAACAAGCCAGTGGAGCACCAATTCTACAAAGGGATCCAAGGGGGTTCCTGGGAATTATAAGCCTGTTAGCGAAACCTCTTAGCAAAAATAAAAGTGGCTTTGTTTGGGCTGCATACTTGTTCTTTTACCTGGGAGTAAGGTGGCGCTGTGGGTTAAACCACAGAGTCTAGGGCTTGCTGATCAGAAGGTCGACGGTTCGAATCCCTGCAACGGGGTGAGCTCCCGTTGCTCGGTCCCAGCTCCTGCCCACCTAGCAGTTCGAAAGCACACCAAAGTGCAAGTAGATAAATAGGGACTGCTCCGGCAGGAAGGTAAACGGCGTTCCTGTGCGCTTCTCTGGTTCGCCAGCAGCAGCTGTGTCATGCTGGCCACATGACCTGGAAGCTGTCTGCGGACAAACGCCGGCTCCCTCGGCCAATAGAGCGAGATGAGCGCCGCAACCCCAGAGTCGGACACGACTGGACCTGATGGTCAGGGGCCCCTTTACCTTTACCTAAGTTTCATTGAAGTCTGCGAGGCTTACTTCAGAGGAAGCGTGCATGAGATCACACTGTTAAACACTTATGGTAAAACTCTGATCGTGCGCCACATATGTATGGAAAGCAATTAGAGAGCTTGCTGGGAAAGCAAAGTACACTTCCGACAGTTCCGGGTGATGTGGGATTGCGGCACATTAAGAGCATTTGTTGATCCAAATGGAGGAGGCAATGGAACCGCTGGGCTTTCCTCTGCAAGGTGAATAGAAAAACGAATGCATATCCATTGGCTATTGATGCTTGCAGACTGAGGATGGAGGCAATTTGGGGACTGCAACCGTCTCCACAGACTGTGTCACTTGATGAGAGGCAGTTGCTTTTCTTTTTCTCTGCACAGAGCAGCAGCCCAAGTAACATTTAGATCTGCACCATCATTAACATTCAGATCACATTCCCGAAGCTGGTGCTTTTATAGATAATCCCCCAGAAATTTCATCAGCGTTAGAGCTTTGGTGTACAGTAGGCAGCGAATGATAAGGGCTAATATTTAATAAAACCATTCGAGGAGAGCTATATTTTTTGACAGGATGCTTCAGAACTGATCTGATTCATTACAGATATTAGACAGCATTTGAAAATATTAGAAAACTGCAAAGTAAAAACACCCCGTGGTTTAGTTCCACCTAAACCATTGCTTAATATTAATGAAAGCAACTTGAGCGAAAAAAGGAAAGTTTAACTGTCTTCCAAATAAGCTAGGAAAACAAATCCCCAATCATGTATAGCTACTACCGGTAAATGTCAGATTTCTTAAATGTCAGGGAAGCAATAAAATAAAATAAAATAAAATAAAATCCTTATATTATTTTAGTTCTGATTCAGTTCTTAAGGTGCCATTTCCTGTGTAGACAAAATAGCAACAGCCCCACACAGTATCACCAGACTGAGGTTTGCAAAAGTTCAAAAAAACCTTTCGTGGGGATGGGGGGTGGGACAGAGGACAGGGTAACCTTCCAAAAACGTCCCAATGTGGACTGAGCATGCCCAGTGCCCATGGAATGCTGGCATGCCTGTTGTGAGGAAAAACCACAACTGGGCATGAGCAGATATGGAAAAAAGTGACTGGAAAAACAAGATGGCAGAAAAGACACATAGACAGATGTTCACTGATTCTCTCACCAACTGACACCTGTCCATTCACACACTCTCCTGTCTATTTGCTTCAAATTTTGAGCATGTTTTTTAAAAAAATCTTCCTCCCACCCAGTTTTACTCTGATGGGTTTTTTTTAATACAAAAAACTTGATAGAATACACATCGTGCCAGATTTACATATAAGCTACACAAGCTATAGCTTAGGGCCCCACTCTCTTGGGCCCCCCAAAAAAATTAAAGGAAAAAACCAAACTGGATGTACATTTCCAAAATAGAAGATACAAAACAAATAAACTAAAACCTGCATACAGCAACAGTGGCAAATGGCTTTAGATACCTGTTAGGTCCATAAATTACCATTTTATATATTCAACACAAAAAGCAGTGACAATTTGTTGTTGACAAAGGACAGCTGGACATATAAAGGGACCCATTACTTTCAGTAGCTTAGGACCTCATCAAACCTAAATCCGGCCCTGTACACATCTATCCATGACTATAAATCAGGCAGGCAGGGGTTGTCTTTGTTTGTTTTTTCTATTATGTATTCTTTTTATATTGTGATTTTTTGTGTGAGCCGTGGTATAAATTTTTATTTTAATAATAATAATAATAATAATAATAATTCTTAAGGAAATCATCCCTGAGTGCTCACTGGAAGGACAGATCGTGAAGCTGAGGCTCCAATACTTTGGCCACCTCATGAGAAGAGAAGACTCCCTGGAAAAGACCCTGATGTTGGGAAAGATTGAGGGCACAAGGAGAAGGGGACGACAGAGGACGAGATGGTTGGACAGTGTTCTCGAAGCTACGAACATGAGATTGACCAAACTGTGGGAGGCAGTGCAAGACAGGAGTGCCTGGCGTGCTCTGGTCCATGGGGTCACGAAGAGTTGGACACGACTAAATGACTAAACAACAACAACAACAACAACGGGCATAAACAAAAGGTTCCAAGTTTGAGCCTCAGCAACACCAGGTATGGCTGAGAAAGGCTCTGTCTGAAACCCTGGGGAGTCACAGCCAGTTAGACAAAGCTGAGATTCCTCAAGGCAGCTTCCTATGTGGCTCATCAAGATTCCAGTTTCTCAAACCAGTTAGGAGCTTAGGGATGGAAAGAGGTAGGAAAGAAAGTCTTCATTACAAGACTGCACTGGGTCCCGGGAAAGAATACTTGAGCAATGGATCTACCTAATTCAGTACAGTGGAACACCTCGGTTTATGAATTTTCGGTTTACGAACGCCGCGGACCCATCTGGAACGGATTAATTCACTTTCCATTACTTTTGATTGGAAAGTTCGCTTCAGTTTAGGAACGCTTCAGTTTATGAACAGACTTCCAGAACCAATTACACCCATGCTTCGGGTTAAGTACGCTTCAGGTTGAGTACTCCATGGACCCGTCTGGAACGGATTAATCCCCTTTCCATTACTTTCAATGGGAAAGTTTGCTTCAGTTTATGAACGCTTCAGTTTATGAACTGACTTCCGGAACCAATTGTGTTCATAAACCGAGGTACGACTGCAGTTGCTGCTCTGACTAGCAGCAGGTCTTCAAGGATTCAGGCTAGTGTCCAACTCTGCTACGTGGGCTCCTTTGGGAGGAACGTTGAGATATAAAATGAACTGTATTTTTCTGTGTATAAGACGCTCCCATGTATAAGATGGCCCCTATTTTTGGGGACCCAATTTAAATAAAATGAGGGGAGGTGGCCCAAAGTTATTGAGCTTTTTTCAGGGGGGATTGCACTCGCGCCATCTCCCCAGCAGCGCCATTGCTGGGGGTTGGCAAAGTGGGCAGCCGCTCCCCCCATGCCAGTGTGGGCGGGAAGCTCCCTAGAGCGTGGGCCGCCAACCAGCTCGTTGGCGGTGCACAGCTTCCCTTCCCCAGAGTGTGCGCCTCCCGCAGTGGCATGGGGGAGAGTTGCGCGCCTGCCAACCAGCTGGTTGGCAGCGCACAGCTTCCCCCCCCCAATGCCACTATCTGTGTATAGCACGACCCCAGTTTTTTGACATGATTTAAGACTCTTTATCTTAGGGTTGTGGGCTTGAGCCCCGTGTTGGGCAAAAGACTCCTGCATTGCAGGAGGTTGGACAAGATGACCCTTATAGTCCCCTCCAACCCTAGAATTCTATAATTCTATGATCATGCATACATAATATGTGGCCTCTGACACTGAGCTATGTAATCAGAAGGCTAGCTCTCAAAGCACCACAGAAATAAAAGCCAGGATTTCCTGTCTGTTAGGTGCTTTAAGCCAGTTTAGCTCCCCTTGCATGCACCTCCCATTTCCTGAATTTAGCATGCATTTGTATTTTTACTGGAGGTTTTTTTGGTGGGGGGGGGAGAAGCTTTATTATGGGCTAAATGCTCCTCCCTCTTAACATCTTCCAAATGGTCTTCCGATTGCCAGAGAGAGGAAGAGAGAGAAGCAGCAAATACCAGAAAGACAATATATCGGCAGAAATAGCCCATCATGCCATGGCCCAGTAGCTGAGAGAGAGAGAGAGAATACCTTAAATTTTTGAAGGCTCCCTTCCCCATTGCTGCAGTACACATCTCTGCTTTAAACAAAGTGGCAAACTAATGAGTTTCAGCAGAATCTATGTTCCCAGGGCACTGGAATGACTTGGCAGCCATTCATTTCAATGATAGTAATTGTGGACAATACATATTAGAACATGTACTCTTGATGTGGGAACATTGTTGGCAGAGAAAAGACAAATGGTCCCGCAAACAAACAATGCAGTGGGCATTGCTTCAACAAACAATGAGCTTTGAAGAACATCTGCTTGCTGTTTTCAACTGTGAATATATTACAAAGCTGGATGGGAACCAGCTTGTTATATATCTTGGGGAAAAATGAGTGATTTAAACCCATTCCTAATGTATCTTGTAGGTAAGCAATAACTTGA
The DNA here is from genome assembly GCF_965207765.1 of Zootoca vivipara. Classification (NCBI taxonomy): domain Eukaryota; kingdom Metazoa; phylum Chordata; class Lepidosauria; order Squamata; family Lacertidae; genus Zootoca; species Zootoca vivipara. The sequence goes on along the minus strand of NC_142582.1, from coordinate 20,797,963 downwards.
TTTGCTGAGTGGGAGAAATTTATGTGTCTAATGCATTAGGCAAATAAAAACATCCTCATTCAGTAATAAAGGTGAGGATAGAATGTCCATATTTGCAAATAAATAAATTACTTAAGAGAGCCAGAATTGGCTTGCCAGGTCATTTTCTAATACATGCTACAAAAAGAAGGTGATTTACTTCCCCACTTCCCTCAACCCCCGAACCTTTCTGTCAAAAAAATTATTTGAACGTCCAGGTTGTTGTAAGTAACCCAAAGTTTTCAGAATAAAATTTAAGGAAGTTATAAATATATTTGGTTTGTATCCATTATTACTTAGGGGAATGTTTTAACTTATCAATATGACCACTCATTTATTATGGAGCTTCTATTTGCTTAATATAATGCATTAGATCCATAAATACCACCCACTCCACAAGTCAAGACATTGCCTGCGGGTTTAAATCAGTCACACGTTGAGATATATTGCAACTTATTTCATATACGGACTTGCGTACTTCCTATGAGTCACTGGATGGATCTATGGATGACACACGTTAAGAAACAAAAAGAATTCCAAAACAAATTATTAATTTTTTTAATTAAAAAAATATGATTGAAGCTTAACAGTACGGGTACTTCTACACCACCCTTTCTTTCCTGCATTTACACAATTTGCTCACTCATTTATTCCTAGACTCCAAACAGCAATCCTCCTCCTGGGTTTTCCATGTTGTTTGCCAGTGTTGCTTTGCTGCTGCGTGTGTTTTTAAATGTGATTTTTGGAGCTTCCATTGTAAGTGCAGCACAAGCATTTCAGGTATGAGCTGGCAAAGTGAGTTTGTGTCACCTCTCCACCTGCTCCACCATCAATACCATTGAATTTCCCCACTTTCTGCTCTCTGATGGTAGAGAAGCTTTGTCAATTCCATGGCTTCCTTGCCATTGCCCTTCCATTTTGGTGGTGCACATTTGGTGGCCTTCATGAATTAAAAAATAACCCCTCAGAGCAGCATCACCTGTTACAGACCTCTGTGATTATTTCTTCTTCTTCTTCTTCTTCTTCTTCTTCTTCTTCTTCTTCTTCTTCTTCTTCTTCTTCTTCTTCTTCTTCTTCTTCTTCTTCTTTGTAGCATTTTCCCCTCCAAGGCTAAATAAAGATGAAATGGTATGAGAGAGACATCCTGGCTCATGCATATACATCGTATATACGCTGTGCAGTCACCTCTAGGAAGCATGTTTTGCTAGATTTTGTAGCATTTCAAAAATCTGCAAAATTCACAGGGACTAAAATATACTGAGGGTACATTTGTGATGTGCACACAGAGTGTACCCATCCTTCTATCAAAGCAGTTTCCGTTCCCTCTCTCTTCTCTCTTTTACAGTGTATTAATGCGGTTGGGTTTATTACTTCAGAGCCCTCTTAAAAAGTATTGTCTGCCTTCAGGCTAAGCTGTAATTCAACGGCGGGGGAGAAAAGAGCAACTGATAGCCTTACATTTTGCACGCTCCTCTACAGCTCTGCTGTTCTGAACTGCAGAAGAAGTCTATAACAATGATAGAACTCTTAAGGAGAAAGAAGTCCTCCTTGTGGGGTTACCCAAGTGAAAAGCATGTCCTGCCTTGACGCCTACCACTGTCAGCTGTAGAAGTTGGCTTCTTTCTAACATATAATAATTAATAATATATAAATTTTTTTTGTTCATACCCCGCCCATCTAGCTGGGTTTTCCCAGCCACTCTGGGCGGCTTCCAACAGAAAAATAAAACACAGTAATCTATTAAACATTAAAAGCCTCCCTGAACAGGGCTGCCTTCAGATGTCTTCTAAAAGTCTGGTAGTTGTTTTCCTCTTTGACATCTGTTGGGAGGGCGTTCCACAGGGCAGGCGCCACCACCGAGAAGGCCCTCTGCCTGGTTCCCTGCAACTTGGCTTCTCGCCATGAGGGAACCGCCAGAAGGCCTTTGGTGCTGGACCTCAGTGTCCGGGCAGAATGATGGAGGTGGAGACGCTCCTTCAGGTATACTGGACCGAGGCCATTTAGGGCTTTAAAGGTCAGCACCAACACTTTGAATTGTGCTCGGAAACGTGCATTCAGAATTAATTTGCAGAGTATACAAATTACCAACTGATGAGCAAGCCTGAGTGCTGGGGATGTCAAATGAGGGGCACGTAGGGTATTCAATTTAGCCAGGAACTGCTGCAGAGGCTGATACAGTATATTGTAGCGTTTGACACTGAAAGTGATGAGCGGTGTGCAATGCCAAGTTGGAGATGAAATGCCAAAGAGCATTCTTACAGGGGAAGCCCACTTAGGAGCCCGATCTTTCCGACTGCCATGACTGACTGGGAGAAAGGCCATGCCTGGCTTGAATTATATTACCGTAGAAGGTGAAGGGAGAAAAGACTTACTGCTTTATATTATGCCCCGCCTCCCATTTGGGTGAAGCGCATTTTGACAATACGAGTAATTAGAACTTTGCTCTTGGATTAGGAGGAAATGTGCCAGGATAAAAGGAATGAAAAAGCTGTCAAATTTCCTTGGCAATGTCATGTCCTGAAGAGAGATGGCTGCCGGAGCCTTCACCTTCCATGTTTCGATCATATCCCAGTGCAATAACATATTGCCTGTATAGCACAGGTTACTGGCAAGCTCAGTAAATCAAAAAGACACTGGAAATGAAAGAAGCAGGTGCTCATCTAAAGAGTTCAAGAATCATGAAGCCACCTCCCTTGGTAAGCAGCTACAGTGGTACCTATGGTTACGAACTTAATTCGTTCCGGAGGTCCGTTCTTAACCTGAAACCGTTCTTAACCTGAGGTACCACTTTAGCTAATGAGACCTCCAGCTGCCACCGCACGATTTCTGTTCTCATCCTGAGGTAAAGTTCTCAACCCGAGGTACTACTACCGGGTTAGCGGAGTCTGTAACCCGAAGTGTTTGTAACCTGAGGTACCACTGTACAATGGCCACCTCAATGCTATGTTTTTAAAACAGTGGCATTTGTAGGCTCTTCCCATATGTTTGTACCCCTCTAGTCTTGGGAGACAATGGAAGAGTATGCTTTCGGGGGTGAAATCAAACCTTTGGAGAGTAACTGTGCCTGCTGTGGCTGTAGAGACCAATATAGGGGAGACATGTTTTGGTGCAGCTAAAGCAGACAGGAGTGCAAACGTGCTGGGAATGGGTGCTTCCACAGGGCATGTAGGGAAGTTTTGTGCAACACCCGCACAACCAGGGCCGTCTTACCCATAGGTGCTAGGGGTGTGGGGCATCTGGGCGCTGGGCTCTCAGGCGCGCCAGGCTGAGAGTCCGGGGCCCGAGAGTTGAGCCCGGGAAGAGCCCGTCCATCAGTCGGAGTGCCACGGTGGGCTCTTCTGCTGCAGGTGGCTCTGCACTGCGAGTTCAGGGGCGACCGAGCCAGCGAGATGCTGAAGCGGCCGGCAGGCTCTGCCCTCCTGTGTGCCTGGGACCAGGCAACCTGGAGAGGGGCATGCTGGGAGGATCTTTGCACCACATATGCTTAAGACAGCCCTGCACACAACACCATCTACATCAAAATAACCTCTAATATTATTTTCCCATTTAATGTCTCTGGGGAAAATTCAATAAGGAAACAAACCTTGTGGAAACAGTAAATCTGGATTAAATGGGGGAAAGGTGGGATGGCATTTCGCTGAAGGCATCATATAACACCGGTCCTGAAAGACCTGCATTGGCTCCCAGTACGTTTCCGAGCACAATTCAAAGTGTCGGTGCTGACCTTTAAAGCCCTAAACAGCCCCAGCCCAGTATACCTGAAGGAGCGTCTCCACCCCCATCGTTCAGCCTGGACACTGAGGTCCAGCTCCTTCTGGCAGTTACGGTACCTCATGGTGAGAAGTGAGGTTACGGGGAACCAGGCAGAGGGCCTTCTTGGTAGTGGCGCCTACCCTGTGGAATGCCCTCCCATCAGATGTCAAGGAAACAAACAATTACCTGACTTTTAGAAGACGTCTGAAGGCAGCCTTATTTAGGGAAGCTTTTAATATTTGATGTATTTTAATATTCTTTTGGGAGCTGTCCAGAGTGGCTGGGGAAACCCAGGCAGATGGACAGGGTACAAAATAATAATATATTATTATTATTATTATTATTATTATTATTATTATTATTATCAGGCAACTGCTGCAAAAAGTGTGCATGAACAGCAATAATAAATCCACAGTAAACAACTATGGGGGAACACCACAAGCTGGCGACTGTCATTGTTTTTACAACATGCAGAAAAGAAGGAAACACAGATGGTTCTCTGGTCCCCATGAAAAGGGGTAATTCTGCCAGGGTCCTGATTGAGTCAGAGCTAACTGTGACATTGACTTTTCTTACATTCTTTTCTCATGTCTCTGCTAGGAACTGCCAGCTGCTACAGTCACCTGGAAGCTTTTTGCCATGTAAAGCCTGATGCACCAACTCCTGTGTGAGCTTACTGCTTAAGAGAGCTGTAGTAACAGAGAGACTATATTAACTTTCAGGCGGAGCTTGCCGCTTTTCTGATTCCATAAACATGGATGCCAGCAGAGGAGCAGAGGGATGGCTAAGGGGTTGGCCAGGGATGGCTGAACACAGGGAATAACCAGGCAAAAACAGCTACTGCTGTAGTCAGGGAACAGAAGGAAGAGCAGATTTCTAGAACCTAGCAACACTGCACTGCCTTTTTCTGCTGTACCTTTGGAGCAGAGCTTTGCTGTGGATGGAGGAGCTGAGCTAAATGTGGAAAGAGAGGGAGGGAAGGAGGGAGAGCCTTTCTATAAGCTTGTAGTTTTACTACCATTGTATACTCTTGATGAACTATGTCCTTTCAGTACAGTTTTGAATTTCATTTTTAATTCAATACTAGCCCCACTTCAGCCACTTCCCCTATACTTCCCCTAGTCCAAATCTATAAATGAAAGCAGTTTATCTTCCTATGATGTTCTATGGAGTATTATTAAATTATTATTATTTAGATAATTAGATTTTTAGATAATTAGATTTTTAGATTAGATAATTACTATTTCCTCCCACTCAAAGACAACCTTAGGATGGTGTTCGATCTGCTCAATCACAGCAATTCACAAGACATCTGTATGAAGAATAGTTAAATTTTACTTTTCCATGTATCTATTCATTTAACAAAATCCACATACTGCTTGATTGTAAATCAGCCCTCACGAGGTTTATTTAAAAATTGAACAAACATTAACATTGTCAACAGGTATTTTGAAAAATTCAAAATATAATTAAAATCAACAGTTAAGCTAAAAGGATGCTCAGATTCATTAGGAGACCCCATTCCCCTCAACAGAGTGGTTTGACAGTCAATTCCTCTTCCAAGCACCTCTGCAAATTGTAGTTCTGTGAGGGGATGAGAGTATTCTAACATGTCTCACCACCCTTAAGAAACCAGAATTCCCATAATTCTTTTAGGGAAGAAATGACTGTTTAAAGTGGTAAGATACTGCTTAAAATGTCTAGGGCAGGCACCCCCAAACTCCGGCCCTCCAGATGTTTTGGCCTTCAACTCCCATGATCCCTAGCTAACAGGACCAGTGGTCAGGGATGATGGGAATTGTAGTCCAAAACATCTGGAGGGCCGAAGTTTGGGGATGCCTGGTTTAGGGCATGCAGGGCCTTAGTTTCAGCAAGGTTGCTGCATCATGTACAGGTACCTTCAAACCTGTTGTCCTGGGACAACAACTGATTTCAGTGGTCCCTGAGCAAAACATCACTCGAGTTCATAAACAATCAATGCAGGGCTACCAGCAGGCTTGCAAACATGTCTACAGGTGCCAGTTATAAATGATCTACCGCATTTATGTGACTGGGGTGTGTGGGTCTTCATGCAGTTTTCATCAGGTTGCAAACCCATCAGCAACTCTCACCCCTGCAGGGCTTTGAGACATGAATCCAAGTTAATGGTCTCCTGATGGCGACTTCAGTATGTTTTTCCTATGGTGGAATTAATATGCTTAGCAGCTTTTCCTCCTCATCCGTGTTTGAGAAAAGGAAGGAGTCCTTATGCAGCTAACAATACTGTACTTGCCTTTCTGGTGTAAGAAATCGCATTGTACTATTCTTCACATCGGCCCTTCCCACTGTTGTGTAACAATCACCTTATCTGCTGGGCCAATGAGACGGGTAATGGAAACTCTGGCACAACAGATTCGCTTCTTGATCAATAGTTATTTACTTCTGAGAGGTCAGAGCTTGGCTAATATAGCTGAATAATTTTATTGATAGATCCCATAACAATGAAAAATAAAGTTTGAAATGGAAGATGAATACGGCACTTTCTTCGGACCTGAATATTATTATTATTTGGAAATATTAATAGATGCTGGAGTGTTGAAAGGGCAGACAACAAAAGCACTGAATAATTGTCCTAGGTCCATAATCAGACTTTCATTATTGACCCCTGCTAATATTCTACTGTAAGTGTCTGCTAAATTGGTTCCTTGGGGCTTGAAATATACAGTGATGTTATGAGTTCCTATCGTAAATTGCCACACCGAAAAGTAGTGAGGCTCTTGAAATAGTGTCGGCCCTGGTTTGATCAATACTCAATTCTATGCCGCGCAATAGGCAACTGTTTCCATAGAAACATTGATGTCACAGAGGTTGAACAGTGGCTGTTACAACAAATCATTTCCTTTGAGCTGTTGTAATTGACTATATGTACAGTTGGCTGTCACCTGAGACTATTTACATCAAGCCAGCAACAGAGCTGCATTAGTTATTCCAGGAGTAAGAGGGTTAGCTCTTCTTTTGGTGACCTTACAAATACTTAGGAGGATATTGCTATGGCAACCAGAGGTATAGCAGGCCGAGCAATAACGCAGCCCCGGAATGTAGCAGCATCCTTTCTGGAATGCAAGAAGTAGTTTTTAATAAAGTTTACCTTGCTATCGCATAACATAATAGGCTGTATTAAATACTTTTCCTGCCCACCTGTACTGGATTCAGACTTGGAAAAAAGCAAAAGCAACTAGTCATGCTGGCCACATGGCCCGGAAGCTATACGCCGGCTCCCTTGGCCAATAACGCGAGATGAGCGCCGCAACCCCAGAGTCGTCCGCAACTGGACCTAACGGTCAGGGATCCATTTACCTTTACCTGCTTCTGTTGAAAATAGACAAGCTTTCTATTCTATAAAGATGCTTCGGGAATATTAGGAAGGAAGGAAAGAAGATTCAACAGACAGCTCAGTTAGCATTTGTACATGGAATGGAAGGGTGACTTGTTCCTTGTCCTAAGACAAAGAACTGGCTCAAGAGTTCAGAGTTTTGTGCAATTGTGATGAGAGGACTTTTGAGGTTTTGTTGGATTGCAACTTCCATCACCTTCAATATTGTCTCTGCCCTGTGGAACCTGAGCTTGCCAGCAGGGGATATCGACTCCTAACTCAGTTCTGACCAGGGGGACCTACTTGGGCCCCAGATCATGGGTGCCCAGTGGCGCCGAAATAACATGACATCATTGCATCATGTGCGCCATACACAGAGCTGCCAAGTCTCCCGTTTTCCCCGGGAAAACCCCTTTTTTCTTACCTTTTCCCGGTGGTCCCCCGTATCACTTCGTCTCCCATTTTTCTCCATTATTTTCTCCTGCTGGCGGCCATTTTTTTTCTTTCCGATTTGCCCTTCTATGGGCACCAAAAATGGCCGCCGCCAGCTTCAAAAGTCGCATCCATGCATGTCCGGAAGTGCATAGACGTAATTTTCGGTGTCGGCGGCGGCCATTTTGGTGCCCATAGATGGGCGGGGCGACACCGGAAGTTGCGTCGACACACTTCCTGACATGCGTACAAGCGACTTTTGAAGCCGCCGGCGGCCATTTTGGGTGCCCATAGAAGGGCAAAGCAACACCGGAAGTTACATCGACGCAACTTCCGGTGTAAAATGGCTGCCAGTCCCGGATTCTGCAGTCCGGAACTTGGAAGGTAAGCATACATCACGTTTCGTCGCCCCGGAAGAAGCATCAGAGGCCCTGTGAGGCCTAGGACACCACTTCCAAAGCTCCCCGAGGCATTGGATGCCACATCCAAGGCCCCACAGGCAGTGGCATAGTAATGGGGGGGGCGGGGGCGTGCTGCCCCAGGTGGCAGGCTGGGCACGGGGCAACTGGCTGGACAGGAGGCATACGACGCGGCGCTGCGGCAAACCCCATGAGCAAGCCGCAGAGTGAGGCAGTCTCACTTGCATCACCGCCATCGAGGAGTAGCCCCAATGCAAGCGAGACGGCCTCAGCCTCACTCTGCGGCTTGTTCGTGGGGTTTGCCGTGGCGTCGCATCGTATGCCTCCTGTGCATGCATGCATCGCGATGCGTGCATGGTGACGCACGACGCATGCACGCGATGGACACCTCGCCCCCCGGCGGGGTGCCTTTGGGTTTGCCGCCCCGGGTGGGCAGGCGGCTAGCTACGCCGCTGCCCACAGGGCCTCAGATGCTATTTCCAAAGCCCCCATGAGGCCTCGGATAGGATCTCTGGGACCTCGCGAGGAACCAGAAGTAGAGTCAGAGACCCTGTGAGGTGTAGGATGCTGCTTTCAAGGCCCTCCAAGGCCTTGGACGGGACCTGGAAGTCACGATCAAGGCCCCTTGGAGTGGGTACTGAGTGCCCACAACAATTTTTTTGTGGGTGCTTGGGCAACCAGGGCCCTCTGGAATTGGTGCCAGTGACTCTGACCAAAATAGGGAAAGTTCAGAGGGCTGGCAAAACTGACCCGACATTGGCGTCAGGGCGGGAAATAAAAATGGCAGCTTGATCCAACTGCCAATGTTGCTTGCTTGGAGTGCTAGGCTGGGCTTCTTAAAGAAATCAAAGCCAGTGTGTGATGCTGTAGAAAATATTTAGGAAAGGCACATGCTAAGATCAGTTACCATCATCAGTGTGCAACAACTTGTGTAATTGCCTAGATTCCTAGGCCCCATGTCCACTATACATTTAAAGCTTAGAAAACGGAGAGAGAGAGAGAGAGAGAGAGAGAGAGAGAGAGAGAGAGAGAGAGAGAGAGAGAGAGAGGCAAAAAATAAAAATAAAAATCCAAACCATAAGCAACCACTTAGAAACACCGCATCCGTAAGTTGCCATTTGTGAGCAATATATGCAAATGATAGGGCTATAAGGATTTGGTTCTATGGAAAAAAAGCTTAAACTGCCATCCTAGCGTTTATTACCTGAATCACCTCCGGGATTCTGATAAACACCTGTGATCTGCTGGGTAATTCAGAAACGGAAGCTACTCACAGCAAGGCCTGCCTTTCTCTTCTTCTTTTAAGTTGCCGCAGTGTTATAAAGAGTGAACACGCTGATTTTGAACATGCACAGAATACACTGGGGCAGGTCAATGTGATGGCTGTCAGCTTAGACCCAACAAAAAGCTAATAGCAGGAAGGACACTGTTTAGCACCTCAATATGGTGCAGTTAGAGATGGAAGGAAAGGGAGAGGACAATAGAAACCAGTGGGACCTGGAAAGCAATTTACAAGGCAATGCTATGTGTGTTTACTCAGAAGTAAGGTCCACTGTGTTCATTGGGACTTAACCCCCCCGGATGGTATTTAGGACTGCAGCCTTAGCAATTTGTTTTGAAAGAGTAAACAGCGGCAGTTTTTGAACATATATGGTTATAAATGTTTAAGGTGCTACATGATCAGTTGAGTAGCAATTTCCTTGAAAGTAATACTTACGTAAATATATCCATCATCATTTAGAGTTTAGACACACAGTTAAATATTATTGATCATTTGCAATTGTGTGCATCCATGTGTTCCTGTATTAAACCCAAAACTAACGGTAGCATGAAAGGAGTGGAAGATGGAATACAAAATGGCACTTGAGTTTCTAATTACTAGGATAACTTAATTTCCCCCCCTCCCTCGAAAGTCACAAGCAAATTACAGGCATCCAGTTTATAGCATTGCAAACTTATAAGCTTCTAGTCATGAATATGGTAATTTTTATTTTATTTTACACTCTCTCAAGATGTCTTGTTAAAAACATTTTATCGGTGATCCTAAAATTCAGTAAATTTGATGCCCCTGGCGCCTTAAAGATGGCTAAAGTTCTTCAAAGGGGGAGGGATGCCAGCAATAAATATCTGGCAAATCTAAAGAATATGCACATTTTCCTCAAGTGAGCAATACATTTATCTAAGCATAGTTCTATATTTTGTGTTTCTTTTCTTCAAGTGATGACACTGCAGTTCAATGCGAAAGTGCCTATTGACATTTGCTTCTCAAAATTGCATGTGTAGCTTCAAGAGCACTGCTCCCATCCAGCTATATTTATGGGGGCACCTGGAAGTGGTTACATGCTTGCTCTGAGTTGCCGTGGTTTTGGACAACCAGGTGTAAATGGACTTTATTTGGAGCAATTAAAACCCTCCCATTTGCCTCTCTTGACATGCAATTACTGGAGCTCTGCTGTTTCCACTAATTGCTCTTGCTGAGGACATTGGTGAGAAGCCAATGATTTTGATGGGTAACGGATTATCATTTTTACCCGGCTACCTGCGGGAAAAAAAATCATTTGCAAAATCCCATGTGTAATTAGCACAGCTCATGATTAATTGTCCTGCAAAATTAGCTTCACCGTTGCTTTTATTTTACTGCTTCAAATATTAATTAATGTTAACTCCTTTCCTTCATTTTCAGCTTTTGAATATTCAACGTGGCTTTGAAAAATTAGTTAGGGGTTTGAGTTGCATTAGCATGCCGGGGCTTTGATTTCAGAATAAGTATTCTGATTTAGAAGATCACACTCGGGCCATAAATAATTTTTATAAGAGGACAAACAAAGCATCAAAGCATCACGGGAAGGGCATTCATGCACTAACCGAAAGTAAATTGCCTCAGTAATGATTCATTCCCCCAGTGCTTTTGGGGAAACATCAGCAAATATTCAAGTGGCTACATTGTGTGGGGCGAAACAATTTCTCACTGACAGGCAATCAATGTATGTGGTTCCTAATCTGTTACTATAGGACACTAGGCAAATACTGCTGCAGTAGTAGTATCTTTGTGGTAAAAACTTATACTCTAAACTTCAATTCTGTGCGGTATCAACTCCTTGCGTGCTGTGACCTGTGGGCTGTTAAGTTTGATGGTGCAAGATAGAAAATGCAAAGTGCTTGTATTTTAATACCATCTGCCTTAGTGCTTGGACGCAGGTGGCGCTGTGGGTTAAACCACAGAGCCTAGGGCTTGCTGATCAGAAGGTCGATGGTTCGAATCCCTGCGACGGGGTGAGCTCCCGTTGCTCGGTCATTGCTCCTGCCAACCTAGCAGTTCGAAAGCACGTCAAAGTGCAAGTAGATAAATAGGAACCGCTCTGGCGGGAAGGTAAACGGCGTTTCTGTGTGCTGCTCTGGTTTGCCAGAAGCGGCTTTGTCATACTGGCCACATGACCTGGAAGCTGTACGCTGGCTCCCTCGGCCAATAATGCGAGATGAGCGCCGCAACCCCAGAGTCGGTCACGACTGCACCTAATGGTCAGGGGTCCCTTTACCTTTACCTTTAACTATTATGCTTAAACCTGTGCTTAAAATAGGCAAGGAGGAGTTATGCTGTGTTGTAACCTTAAGGTACTTGAACACGAAACATAAAACAGTTCACTAACAGAGCCATGTTGTAGTTGTTGCTTCCCCTGGAACTGGGTAGTTGAAAGGCACGCTGCCTCTGAATTTGGACATAGCAATACATCCATCAGGAGTGGGATGCGGGTGGTGCTGTGGTCTAAACCACTGAGTCTCTCGGACTTGCTGATCAGGAGGTTGGCGGTTCGGATCCCCGCGACGGGGTGAGCTCCCGTTGCTTTGTCCCAGCTCCTGCCAACCTAGCAGTTTGAAAGCACACCAGTGCAAGTAGATAAATAGATACCACTGAGGCAGGAAGGTAAATGGCATTTCTGTGGGCTCTGGTTTCTGCCACGGTGTTCCATTGTGCCAGAAACAGTTAAGTCATGCTGGCCACATGACCCAGAGAGCTGTCTGTGGACAAATGCCGGCTCCCTCGGCCTGAAAGTGAGATGAGCGTCACAATCGCCTTTGACTGGACTTAACCATCCAGGGGTCCTTTATAGCCATCAGGACTAGCAGGGCTTTTTCCCAGCTGGAACTCACTGGAACTCAGTTCCGGCACCTCTCAGGTGGGTGCCATTGCCATTATAAGGGAACATGGTGAGTGTTCATGGTGAGTTCATGGTGAGTTCTGGCACCTCTTTTTGTAGAAAAATAGCCCTGATGACTAGTTGCCATTGACAGACATGAATCTGTGCAATCTCCTTTTAAAGCTGTCTGAGGTATCACCCACTGCTACATCTTGTGGCAGTGAATGCCCTAAATTAATCCAGTCTTTGTATATGCATACCTGGAGCTATTGGCACCTCATTTACCCATTGCCTGTTCTAGACAAATCATATTGTAGAAAGGAACCTGTCACCAGTTTTGAACTCCTAAACCAGGGTGGGGGTGGGGTGGGGATTGGTGATTTTCGCATAGAGGAACGAGCACTCTTGTTCACCATTTAGGGCTGTCAAAAAGGTTTCGGGATCTCAGAGCAAATATGAACCACTTGCTCCTTCAACATTCTGGAGTGGGGAGGAAGCGGGAGATTGAATAGTAGTTTCCTCATCATCTACCCGGGTCCTACACGGCTGTCTCTCCCTGCTGTCCAAACACTGTAGTTGACAGAGCTGGCCCTACCATTAGGCAATGTGAGCATCCACCTTAAGTAGTGGTAGCAGCAGCTCCTTCCCCGCCAACAGGGAGAGATTTGGCTGCACAAGTGAGTTCTCATAGGTAAATGAAGAAAGAAAGGAAAAAGTTGTGGGGAAGCATGCATAAATCCATACGATATACAGTGGTGCCTTGCTAGACGAATTTAATTCGTTCCACGGGTCTTTTCTTATAACAAAAAATTCGTCTAGCAAATCCCATAGGAATGCATTGAATTTTTTTGAATTTTTTTTGCCCATAGGAACGCATTAGTTGAATTTCAATGCATTCCAATGGGAAACCGCGATTTGCTAGACGAATTTTTCATAAAATGAATTCGTCTAGCGAGGCAACCTCCGCTCGAAAAATCCTTTTGTTAAGCGGAAATTTCGTTAAGCAGGGCATTCGTTAAGCGAGGCACCACTGTACTGCACCTTATTGAAAATATTTATTGCTGGCCCCATCTTGGTTACTTGGGTTTTGAGAGCCCACATCTTCGGCTCTGTGGGAAGAGAATGGAGGTGAAAAGCAGAAGGTACATACAATGAATGCCTATGGAAGAGTCAAGCAAACCAAGGTTTTTCCACCCCTCCCCCCACAGCAGTTATCCTTCTTTCCCTTGAACCTACATCACCTTGATGGTGGGTTATTGCACTATCCTCACTTTTGCTGATGCATGTATATACACTGCATGAGGAATAAATTAATTCAAATCAAAATTGATTCTATTAAGAAAGTTGACATTACATTTGCCATGGTATTAAAACACTATTGGCTAGTCAATAACATGGTGAGTCAGAGATGATAACAACTTGGAGGTTACCCTCTCTAGGACATGGGATCTGAAAGCAAGCACTTTGTACGCAATAGATTTCTTCTCTTTATGTTAATTCCTACACACACACCCCGAAACAATGCATCATTATTATTTTTATAAAAAAAATCATCATGTGCATCTATGGTTGCAGGGGATTAGCCGGCCTAGTAAATATGTGTGGGTGTATAAACACACACACACACACACACACACACACACACACACACACACACACAATATTCCTTTATGTCTCAAGTTGCGAAAGTAAACAGAAATCTATGAAAGTGGCCAAAGTGCTGAAGTCATTCCAATAAGTGAAGAGCTCATTAATTTAAATCTTACACTTGGCATCCTCAAAGGCTAGTGAACAGCATGGTCTGTGTGAAGCTAACTTCCAAAATTGTACCACCAGCACTAAGGCAGTGGCTAGTATGTTGTTGTCCCCCCCCCCCCAGTGGCATTGCTAATGATAGGAAATGTCTTAGACCGCAGCATTTTGCACAATGGAACACCAAACTGTGTGTAAACAGATCAAACATTTAAACAGGCGCTGCTTAAATCAGACTGTACTTCAATTAGCCTTCAATGCAAATGTAAAGCCTACCATTGCTGGACATTTATGTTGGCTGTATGATTCTATGCACATGTAGCGCTTGCTGAAGGCAACAAAGCTAACTTCTCAGTAAGCAGACGTAGGATCGTGCAATCATTTTCTCTCTCCTGTTTTTCTGTGCATTAAAATTTATTGCACAAATGATGTGAGAAGTTCAATGTCTTTCTTGATAAGTTACATGATTTATTTTGTGCTATTAGCAGCTTTGCAGGCAGACAGTAGCAGCTTCGAAGGGGATTTCCAAAGGGAAATGACACTGGGGTTGAAAAGGGGTGCCCCCCGGAAGCTGCTTTTGGTAGTTAAAAAAGAGAAAGAGAAGACATTGCCATTGGGAATCCCAGGTTTGAGTTTCAAAGCTGCATTTAAAGTAATGCATACTTCAGTCTTCTCCAACCTGGCGAACTCCCAGCCAGCAAGTTGAATAAATGAAGCACATGGTTAATTTTTCGGGTGGAACACATTTTGTGATTTTGCAAATGGAATGAAAGGAAGGAAACACATTTTTGAGAGGGTTGATGTGACACTGGTGATGCAGGCAGGAAGAAATGAACACCACAGAAGAGGAACAAAATGTTGTGAGTGGTGGCAAAAAGCCCTGCACCTCATTTCGTGGGTCCTTTCTGAGCATAGTTGCCAACTTCCAGATTGAAAAATCCAGGATCGGCAGCTGCGCGGAACCGGAAGTCGCGCTGCGGCCATTTTGGAACTGGGCAGAGCGACACCGGAAGTTGCTTCTATGCATGCTCTGCCCATTTCCAAAATGGCCGCAGTGCCAGAAATCGCTTCTGCGCATGTCCAGAGATTCCAGACATGTGCAGAAGGAGCCTCCCCGGGCCGGTAAGAATCCGGGGGATTTACGGGGTTTAAAAGAATCCGGGCTGCCAGCAGGAAACGGCTGGGAAAAAGGGGGTTTCCCGGGGAATATGGGAGACTTGGCAGCTATGTTTCTGAGTCTGCGGACTCTGACTTTCAACACAAGACTATTTAAAAAAGTACAGCAACACAAAGAACCAAACAACCTGTGTCTACTCAGAAGTCAACCACATTGGTTAAGGAGTGCTGACTGTTGGGAGATTCATTCCCCGTGTGCAAATCATAGGTTTGTTGTCTGTCATATGACTGTATGTGTTTTCATTCCACAGAGTGGGATGTGACGTAGACAGGATGTTTGTCTTACGTGTTCCTGAAGTGGAACTGTTGTTCCTTTGTTCTTTCTCTTTGCTGTCTGTGAAGCTAGAGAGAGGGAGCCATGATGAAGAGCTCCATGTGTGTTTATATGCAAATAAAGTAGATTAGCCAAGATGCTGTGCTACTGAGTTCTGTTGCGCTACTGCGCAACCTCTGCAGATCCCTAAAGTGTGCTGGTGTCGTCTGGCACCAGTCGCTGTGATGTTCGGGCTGGAGAATGCTTATGAAGCTCCCGAACGATCGCCCAGGAGGGGGAGAACATGCCAGGCGGGCATGTGTCTCTGCCAGGGTCCTACTCGTAAGTAGGTTTTTTCCTGACAGGGATCAATTAATTAAACCCTTATTGGTGAATTTTCCTGGAAATTCTTAAACCTTTTAATCTCAAGTATCTTCTCGAAGATAAGACAAATTATATTACCCTGGCCATGGTAAAAAATTATCTTAGTGGTAATAAGAATTAGAAATCAACATGCCCTGGATAAAACATAGGAATGTATTCTCTGTATTCCTGCTGTATTTTGCTTTAGAAACTGTTGTTGTGTGTCTTTGGACCATAATAAATAATGCTTGTGGACAATGAAAATGGTTGTAATTTTGCACATATACTTGGGGGGGGGGATTCCTGCTCCTGCTTAAAAAGTAATCTGGTCTGGAGGGTCGCACTTCAGGTTTTCTCAAATACCCTTTCACCAATGACCACACCCCACTTTCTTTTTTAAAACTGCAAGCATCTTTGAGCTGCTTTTCAACCTTTTTTTTAATATAAAAAATAGAACTTCATTTTGGAGCTATACAAGTACATAGATAAATTTATGCATAAAAACAACAATAATTCTGCACTCGTTAACCTAATCTGCAGGTGCTGGAATACGCAGTGAGAGGACAGAAATTCCCGACAGAGCTGAAAGAAGTTCCCTGGAAAACATCAGAAAACACTCCTAGTTCCTGCTGTTTCCAAAAATATGCAAATATGTGCCATGCCTGTGGGCTATTTAAAATGGGAAGATGTACAAAGAACTGGTGGTGGATGCCACATGAAGACAGAAAGAAGCCTGCACCATCAACATCTAAGTGAAATAAATGTACCATCATATGGGGAAGTAATTGGAGGGGCGTGTCAGCGCAGCTGATGCGAGACAGATGTCTATAAATTGAAGTGAGCATTAGCAAGTTACTTGTTACTAACAGTAAATTTGGAATGTGCTAGCATCTCTCTCTCTCTCACCGTTTCCTTTTCTTATCCTTATGTGTGCAAAATTAAGTGGCTATTTCAGTTTTCTGAATAATAATTTCCTTGATGGCTCACGGGAACCTGCTTTCCTTTGAGTCCGATCGTCGGCCCACTCAGCTCAGTATCGTTGCTCGCCAGGGATTCAAGCAGAACTCTTTCCCAGCTCCACCTAGAGATGCTTAGGAATGGGGCAGAAATTTGATTCATTTCCCATGTAATGTTGAACTTCCCTGATTCGTGCTTTCTGAAACCCCACATGAGCTGAAACACAGCCCTACTCCAAAATTCAAACTTCTCCAAATTTCTCCAAATTTCTCCAAATTTCTCCAAAATTCTCCAAAATTCTCCAAAATTCTCCAAAATTCTCCAAATTTCACGACGTGGTTCTCTAGACAAAAGAAATGTGTACAACACACTTTACAGGGGGTAAAGCATGCATGGAATGCATATATTAGTAAAAACAACATTTTTCATTACGTGTGTGTGTGTGTGTGTGAATTACTTTACACAAATCTGTATACTGGGAGAAATTCAAACCCAAATGCTGACAAATTTTCATGACGAATCTCCCTCCCACTCCCCGCAAACTGAGGTGGAAATGTGGAGAACGAAACTTGAGATTGGAAAAAAAATGAGAAACGGAAATTGACAGATTCACCCACTCCTATGTGCTCTACCCAGGGGTGGCATGTCCTATATTGCCATGTGAGGTGAAACAGGAAGGTGCCACTCTGTTGCTGTTATGCTGCCAAAGCCCTGCCAAAGCCCTGGAGAGCCAGTGTGGTATAGTGGTTAAGAGCGGTGGACTCGTAATCCGGTGAACTGGGTTCGCTTCCCCGCTCCTTCACATGCAGCTGCTGGGTGACCTTGGGCTAGTCACACTCTGGGCTAGTCACAGAGTGTTTGTTTTGGGAGAGGAAGGGAAAGGAGAATGTTAGCCGCTTTGAGACTCCTTAAGGGGAGTGAAAGGCGGGATATCAAGTCCAAACTCTTCTGCTGTCAACGCCTCCCTTGCCTGGGCTGCACAGCAGCACACTCAAAGCGGTGGCAATGATTGCTGGTTACACTGAAATCTCTTGTACCATATGCTGGGTCTGGGGCCTGAGTTTCAGCCCTTCAGTACACGGGGAATTCAGGTGCTAATCTACTGACATTCACATAGAGAATTCACATGATTAAAATATGAATCCCCTTTTAGGATTTTAAATCGCCCCGAGAAAAGACGGGCAAAAGGTTTAACAAGGCAAAAGTTGGCAGAGCCGTGGGATCCATTCTATACGAAAGCCAAGCGAGCGGATCTTTGCAGTTCCCTTCCCCTGTCCATAACAGCGATAAATCCTTCTCCTGGCCTTGTAAAACTGATTTAGTGTATCTAAATGGCTTTGTCCACTGATTTGTACAAGAGACTCAGATGGGCAGATGGAAATTCTTTTCGACCATAAATACCACTAATTCTGTGATGTTGCCGAAGTTCAAATAGAGGCAGAGGGGTGTTAATACCTGCCAAAGTGCATTCCAACCCGACCCGCTTAGCGTGATGGATCCACTTCTTCTTATCAGTTTGTTTGGACAGACAGCGTCTGACATTTGCTTGCAGATGTGGACCAAAGAGAGTGGCTAGCTCTGGGCCGGAATGCACAAAATGACAAATTTGTCTCTACACTTTCCTACCACTCCTCCACCCCACCCAAACGCCAAGGCTTAACCTTACCCAGACATTTCTGAAGTTTCATGCTTCTGCTTTATATCTATAAACGTTGCCCGACATCACCTCTTTTATTCCACACAGGGAAGGCTGCTGGGATTCCCTGGTTGCAGAAAGGTTTTGTTTAAAAAATAATAATATTGGGGAATTATGATGCTTTCTGTGGATCTGTTTATTCTTCTCCTTCGCTTTGCTTTTGTTAGCATTCGGGTGTGTGGGTGTGTTGCAGTTTTTTTTCTTTTGCCAGATTTTGCAGGAATGCTGAATGTAAGAATGTAAAAGCAACGGCACATTTTAAGATGCTACTTTCTCAGTAAGTATTATAATGTAAATAGGCTACACCAGTAAGATGAACAATAACCGGTTTTCTTGGTTTCTGTTAATACAGTTTTTGGTCTGGCATCCATTTTGGAACCACGCCCAAGAACACAAGCCAAGAGCATTCTCACTTCCAGGTGTTTCCCAAGAAACATTTTTGTGTGTTTTTCGCAACTTGGTAGCCACCACATAACCATAACTTACATGCTATGTGTCAAAGCAGGGCTCTGCTGCTTAAGGCGACCATCATCTGCCCTGCTTTACAGAGGACAATTCTCTCTTTGAAGTGGTTGATAGAGGGCACTTCTCTGTTGGAAAAGCTGTCCAGGTTTATTTCTCCTCATATTATGCACTGTTTAACACAGGGGCCAGCAAACTTTTTCAGCAGGGGGCCGGTCCACTGTCCCTCAGCCCTTGTGGGGGGCCAGACTATTCTGTATTTTGAAGGGGGGGGGGAATGAACGAATTCCTATGCCCCGCAAATAACCCAGAGCTGCATTTTAAATAAAAACACACGTGTAAAAACACTCATGTAAAAACACCAGGCAGGCCCCACAAATAACCCAGAGATGCATTTTAAATAAAAGGATAAAAAAAATTATGCTCAAATAAATTACTCATGTAAAAACACTTTGATTCCCAGACCGTCCGTGGGCCGGATTTAGAAGGCAATTGGGCAATCCAGATCCAGCCCCTGGGCCTTAGTTTGCCTACCCATGGTTTAACACCTCCAACATTCCTCAGATGAAAATAGGAACATTTCTCGCTCCCTCTCCCAACTGACCCTGGTCAATCCCCCATTTTGGCACCCTACCCTGAGCATTTCCTAACAGAAGAAGAGCTAGGACACACACTATCCTGAGAACAGGGACGTAGGAAGATAGGGGCGGTGGGGGCGGGGCGCCCTGGGCGGCGCAATCCCAGGGACGCCATCGCGGCTGCCCGTGCCCCATCCCTGCGCACAGCACGCCCCGCCTCCAAAACGCACGCCCCACCCCACTCCCAAAACGTGCGCCACGTCCCTAGGGGCAGCACACTTGTTCTCCGCCCCCAGTGGCAGAGCATGAAGCTCCACCGCTGCCTGAGAAAACCCTTTAATCCCCTTAAAACCACACACACACACACACACACACACACACACACACACAGTGGTACTTCGCTTTTGAGAGTCTCAGAAACTGAACATTTTGGTTTTTGAACACCAAAAACCCTGAAGTAAATGCTTCCATTTTAGAACTCGAATGGCTTCTGCTTTGTTTTCCAATTTTCTCAATTGAACTTGCAGCCAGCCCTTTTTGCCTCGATTTTCGAATGTTTCGGATGTCGAATGGTCTTCCGGAACAGATTACATAAAAATAAAAACACAAACCAATACCCTGTTTCTCATATTTTAAGGCATCCCCATAAAATAAGCCATAGCAGGATTTTTAAGCATTCGAGGAATATAAGCCATACCCCGAAAATAAGACATAGTGATAGGTGCAGCAGCAATGCCAGCCGTGGCAGGAGGAGGAGGAAAAAAATAAGACATCCCTTGAAAATAAGCCATAGTGTGTTTTTTTGAGGAAAAAATAAATATAAGACATGTCTTATAATATGAGAAACACGGTAAATAAGTTTTAGAAAGGGGCACGACTTTTTTTAATAAAAAAAATCAAGACTCCTTGCGCTCTGCTTCGCTCCCCGTTTCTTCCTGCCCAGGGTGGCCTTGCCCTCTGCCTGCCAGCCTCTCCTCTTCCTCGTCTGCTTTCCCACAGCCGCTATGAGCTGCCCAAGGGAAGGTGCCAGCAGCAGGGACCATGGCAAGGCCATGGAGAGGCAACAGGATGCTCACTTGCCACCACTGTCACTTGGGACAAGCGCCAGCTCCTCCTTCTCCCTGAGCTTGGCAGTGGCAGCACTGGTAGGGGAAATAGGGACATTATGGGATCTAATCAGAAGCCACGATGGCTCTTGTTAATTCCAGGACTGTCCCTGGGAAATAGGGACACACTCGGAGGGTATGCTGTTTTTTTGTTCGGTTTCTGCAGTAAAGTATCCCCAATTTCATTTCTCTCTGGACTTTGTCTTCATTATTTAAGTGGCTCTAGGAAAACTTGGGACCCAGGTGGCGCTGTGGGTTAAACCACAGAGCCTAGGGCTTGTTGATCAGAAGGTCGGCGGTTCGAATCCCTGTGACGGGGTGAGTTCCTGTTGCTTGGTCCCAGCTCCTGCCAACCTAGCAGTTCGAAAGCACGTCAAAATGCAAGTAGATAAATAGGAACCGCTACAGCGGGAAGGTAAACGGCGTTTCCATGTGCTGCTCTGGTTTGCCAGAAGCGGCTTTGTCATGCTGGCCACATGACCTGGAAGCTATACGCTGGCTCCCTCGGCCAATAATGCGAGATGAGCGCGCAACCCCAGAGTCGGTCACGACTGGACCTAATGGTCAGGGGTCCCTTTACCTTTACCTAGGAAAACTACCCACAATTTAGGGGGTCACAATATGTTGCATATCATTGTTCCAGATGGAGATGCATGTAACATTCCATATAAGGCACATCCGTCACATTTAACAAGGGGCTAGGTGAGCAAAACTAAACGTAACATTCGAAGACGAGATTAGGTGGCTGGGGAGCTGTTAGATTGAGGAAGCCTTAAAATGTCTCTTATGGGGGCCTTTGGAGGTATTTGTTTAGTGCTTTTAGTCTCATAGGAGATACTAAGTTAGTAAACACAGCATGCTCAGTCATCAGTGGAATACTTGTTAATTCATTAGCCAAAGCCTGTTTCTTGCAAAACGAAAGGTGGAAACAGAGCGGGCGAGCTCCTGCTCTTTCTTTCGGGGCTGAAGGTTAATATGTGATAGCTCATAACATCTTTATTATAATGCATTTATAATGATTTACTGGAATCATTCTACGGCTAAGTATCTATGGCAATGTCATTGCCTAGGTCTGGCCCAGAATAAAGCCTCATATCCTTGGGTAGCTCTAGGGATAATAAGGCTTCAGCTGGTAGTTTCAGGTAATTTTACAAACTGTAATAAGGGTAAGGGCAACTGC
Organism: Zootoca vivipara; assembly: GCF_965207765.1. Classification (NCBI taxonomy): domain Eukaryota; kingdom Metazoa; phylum Chordata; class Lepidosauria; order Squamata; family Lacertidae; genus Zootoca; species Zootoca vivipara. Next base: position 20,776,330 of record NC_142582.1, on the reverse strand, counting down.
ATTAATGTCAATTAAGCTATTAATAATCTCCATCTTGTCATTCCCAAATCTTTGCAGTCTCATGTACATATATTACTATTGCCTGCTATAAATGAGATAACAACTTATCTATGCCCTAAAATCTGGCTAACAGCTAGTTCTCTCTCTTTTAATGGGGCAGAAATACATAGGCTATACTGTACTGTACTGAGATGTTTAAAAAATGTGATTAATTTAAATCATATCTGTCTTGCCAGCGATCCTATAGGTTTTTGCCAGTGTTTTTTCCCCTAAAGGACTCTGAATGCCTTAATGGGTTTTAACCTTTAGTAACGTCAAATAATAATAATAATAATAATAATAATAATAATAATAATAATAATGATATATTTATATGCTGCCCATCTGACTGGGTTGTCTGAGCTACCCTGGGCAGCTTTCAACAAATTAAAAACATTAAGCACAGTAAAACATCAAACATTTAAAACTTCTTTATACAGGATGCGGGTGGCGCTGTGGTCTAAACCACTGAGCCTCTTGGGCTTGCCAATCAGAAGGTCGGCGATTCGAATCCCCGTGACAGGGTGAGCTCCCGTTGCTCAGTCCCAGCTCCTGCCAACCTAGCAGTTCAAAAGCATGCCAAAAAGTGCAAGTAGATAAATAGGTACCACTCTGTCAGGAAGGTAAACGGCGCTTCCGTGCGCTGCTTTGGTTTCGGTGTTCCGTTGCGCCAGAAGCGGCTTAGTTATGCTGGCCACATGACCCGGAAAAACTGTCTGCGGACAAACGCTGGCTTCCTCAACCTGTAAAGTGAGATGAGCTCCGCAACCCCAGAGTCGTCTGCGACTGTCAGGGGTCCTTTACCTTTACCTTTATACAGGGCTGCCTTCAGACGTCTTCTAAAAGTTAAATAGTTATTTATTTCCTTCACATCTGTCGGGAGGGTGTTCCACAGAGCGGGTGCGACATAATAGTAGTATTATGGCTTAAAAGAACCCCCACCTTCTCCTCCTCCTGCTCCAAGCTCCTGTACAATTCAGTGGGGAAAGTTGTTTAAATATAGCAAACCATAGCAATGTAACGTGTGAATGGTACCAACAGGACTGAGAACCTGTTGGGGGGGGGAGGTCTTCTGCTGGGAGACGAACCGTGTGCAGTATCCAAAACAACCCTTAATTTGAAGCAGCGGAGTTTGCAGCAGGCTGCAAGGTAGCAGGTGCTTGGCATCATACTCCAGGGAGTGTTTGAATGCCCGGCTGCAGAACTTTGCTGCTCATCTAACTTAAATCAATAGATCTATGGCAATTATAAACAATTCTTCTATTGAATGAGGGAGTGAAGAGGATCTCTCTGAAGCAGCTCTGACCCTCAGGGACAGAAGCTCAAAGCCAGGAGGGAGCATTCCAGGGGAGAGGAAAATAAATCACGGGCACAATTTGCTCAGTTGCATTATGGGCAGTGTGAGTGAGGCAATTGGCCCTGTCAATGCTTTGACACAGCAGTTGCCGTGTCTGATCCTAAACACATATTTGTTGTGTTGTGGCTCATAGGATCGACCTGCTATAGTCTCTCATGGCTCTTGGGAAAGCAATAGACTTTTTCTTCTTAATGGCAGCAATTTGTTTTCCTTTCCAAGAGAAATGAGTTATTAGCATGTGGTAATGGGCACTGCTTTCTTCCTCTTTGCTTACTTTTGTACTGTATGTATCTTAAAAGGACTGGATATTATTATTATTATTATTATTATTATTATTATTATTATTATTATTTTCAATTTATATACCGCCCTTTATCAGAAGATTCCAGAGTGGTGTACAATATTAAAAGCACATTACAGAACATCAGTGATAAAAACATAATAAAAAACAACACATAATGACACACAGCCTAATAGTAAAATTCTCATCATAATAACAGTCCACTCCTCTACATAGATTATTTAATAGCCATAGGTCTGGGTGAAGAGGAATATTTTTGCCTGACACCTAAAGACGTGTAATGATGGCACCAAGTGAGCCTCTCTGGGGAGAGCATTCCACAGCTGGGGAGCCACCAAATAATAATAATAATAATAATAATAATAATAATAATAATAATAATAATATATTTATACCCCGCCCATCTGGCCGGGTTCCCCCAGCCACTCTGGGCGGCTTCCAACAAAATATTAAAATACAGAAATCCATCAAACATTAAAAGCTTCCCTAAACAGGGCTGCCTTGAGATGCCTTCTAAAGGTCTGGTAATTGTTGTTCTCTTTGACCTCTGATGGGAGGGCATTCCACAGGGTGGGTGCCACTACCGAGAAGGCCCTCTGCCTGGTTCCCTGTAACTTGGCTTCTCGTAGCGAGGGAACCGCCAGAAGGCCCTCGGAGCTGGACCTCAGTGTCCGGGCAGAGCGATGGGGGTGGAGACGCTCCTTCAGGTATTCTGGAAAAGGCTCATTCTCTTGTTACCACCCACCAAATCTTTCAGGGATGGGGACACAGAGAAGGGCCTCAGATGACAAATGCAGGGTCCAGTTTGGTTGGGCCTGGAAACTAACCGACAGCCAGTGCCGTTGTGCCAGGATTGGTGTTATATGCGCTCAAACCATCTTGTTCTGGTGAGCAATCTGGTCGCTCATTGCATTTTGCACCAGCTGAACTTTCCGAACAGGACAAGCACTATGTAATTTAACCCATTGTTCCAATCATTCCTGTGAGCATGCTCCAGCTCAGTTGTTCAGTATGTCTGTACACTTCCCATATGCTCTTGCCTAACTGTATCTCCATCGGTGTTTAATTTTTAAGCCGTACTCCGAATTATTCAAGTGCTGGTGTGATTAGCCGATTCCTGCCATATTTTTGTACATAGACTTTATATCTTGACCATTTTTCCTGAAATTTTTGTGTTGATTCTCCTCTCAGACTGTTAGTTAATTGGGTTTGGTAGGAAGTCATGGGAAGGTTATACTTTTTGTTAAAACGGGAAAACTAAGGGATATTAAATCGTATAACACGATAGTATTTTGTGATATGGTTTTACCTTTTTTTGTGAGTATGATTCTGTTTAGTTTATAAGGTTTGTTTGAATTTGACAATGATTTATTTGTGCTTTGTTAAACTAGTCGGGAAAATTTGCCACGAAATTATGTAATTCGAAACAACTTTTGTACTTTTGTTATGTATTTTATTTTTGGAACAAAATAAAGGTTTATTTGCAAAAAAAGAAGTAATTTAACCCATTGTTCACATGACACCAACATTGCTGTAGTCCAGCAGCACCCAGAGGGCCACAGGTTGCCATCATTAATCACATTAATCATTGTAGAGTTGGAAGGGACCCCAAGGGCCATTTAGTCCATCTCCCTGCAATGCAGGAGATGTAAAGCTTTGATCACATACTTCTGAGGAACAGGTAGTTTGGAGCTGTTCTTGGGTTTTCTTTTTTAATTCACATGAAAATTCATTGCGGTGATGGTTCACTCTGTAAAGGGGAAAGCCTTCCAAAATGTCAAAACTATTATCAAAATGGCATCTCTGTGAATCTCATAAGAACAGTTCGATGTGTTAATAGTTTCTTGTTTTCGTTCCTCAACAGGTGTGATGCTCTTTGTCCCAAGTATCAAGCATGTTAGCTAAGTCAGGGGATAAGTGTGACTTTAATTTCTTTAAAATGCAGAATGAAGGGGGGGAAAACGCTCCAAACCATGGATGTTTTCCTGGGAAGTGCATTTGGATGCAATAAAAGGAATTCCTAACCCTGGTAGCAATCATGAGAGGGGACCTCCGGTGATCACTGTAGCTCAGCAGCTGCAAAGCAGAAAATGAAGATTGTAAAAATGTCACATAAAGAAAAAATGCAGAGTGGATTCGTTTTGCGATGCCCATAATTCAGTAATGCCTTTAAGTAGCTAGAAGAAATATAATAAATATTTTTCCACAACATTGATCATACTGTATCAGAGGAAATATTAGTGTGCAGGGAGCCATGATTATGCTGGTAGCAATTCTCAGAATAGAAAACTATGAGGAGATGGAACCCTTTATAGGCTCAGCTTTTATCGGTTGCCGTTATTTAAGAATGTCCCTAATACACTATCCTGTAGCTAAATATTTTTTTGTGAAAACTGAGACCATCAGTGGTCAGTAAATCAGAAACTCAGAAACCCTACATGTGTGCGTCTGTTCTTCATATGTGCCAAGAGACACAGAAAATGAAGCAATTGGCCATATTGGGGGGGGGGGAGAGAGACAGCTTGTAAAACTAATTTTTCTAAAGTCTGGATTTGTCCAGGCAGGTTTATTGTGCATGATCCCATCCAAACCTTGCCTGTAAGCATAAAATATCCCTATAACTTTAATGGATTATTTGATTGGACAATATAATAAAGATACATGGTTCTATAGAGGAGATATAAACACAACCCCTTGTACACAAACTGCTATGGGATTCTTAGCTGTCTTACTGAATAAATTGACATAAGTCACATGAACAATCATATGATGTCTGAAGAAGAAAATATGAATATTGATTCCTGAACGCTCCAGTCTTCCTGAGCTTCTTGGGATGGGGAAAAAAGCTGGACAGTTAGTCTCCCAGGACAGCAGGAGAGAATTAGAAGAAGCAAGGGTGTGTATGAATAATAGTCACCCGTCAATCAGATGAATCGGGGATATAAATATGGCCCAGAGGATATTCAACCACATTCAAAAAAGTGGAATGGAAGAAAAAGCAGGGCAAAGATCACAATTCTGATCGCAGGCCTCAATTGCAGAAAACTGGAAAGGAATAAAAACTTACCTGCAATGCCTCACTCTCAGTGAAGCCACAGATATAATCACTTTTCTAAAAAGCAATGAGCCCCATCCTTAAAATGTTTACACAGAAGTTTAGTGGGCTTTATTCATGAGTAAGTATAAACAGAATTTCAGCTTTAAGGGGCACCTCTGAATAAATATGGGTGGCACACTTTTCAAAGGCAAATGATAGGGTACCCATGTTGAAAATTGCGATGGCCTTCCTAGCTGGACAGAGCCAAAATGCCTCTCTCTCACACACAACTTCACCACTCTCTTTGCATGGTGTGTTGCTGGAGGGTGCCATTCTGGCAAACCTGGGCAGGGGCAAAGTGTGCATGTGTGAAATGGGGTAAAGATGGTGCTGCTGTTGGATATTCTCTCTCTGTGAGAGAGAACAGAGAAGAAGTTTCAAGAAGCAGCGGAAGGCTGAGATTGTTTTGTCTATGCAAGGACATTTTCTGTGGGAACTGTTCTTTGGACATGTGCAGTGTGAAATTGGAAGTACTGATAACAAAGGTTATGTGTAACTTGTACTGTAATTTGTTGTTTGCACCTTGCCTGCACCTTGCAGTGAGAGAAGCAGGCAGAGAGAGAGAGAGAGAGAGAGAGAGAGAGAGAGAGAGAGAGAGTGTCTTGGACTCTTGTTGGACTCTAAGCATGCCTTAACCATGGCAGTAGTGAATGTCTGTATATATTTGCTACCAATATGCTTTTAAGCCTATCAAGTAAACCTCTACACTAGACTGGATCTTTATGGCGTCCATGAGTGTTTATTGCCTACTGTGTGTACCTTCAACCTCAAAGACACTTCCAAGGAAGGAGCTGCAGTGAGATGTAATTCTGCTGAGTATGAATTCTGGCACACACGCAGAGCAAAAGTGATACCGGACCCAATCCTTCTAAATAATCCACCAGAGGTTGATGGATTGATCCAACAGCTGTACAATGGCACTCCTCAGCATCTTAGCAAGAACCAGCCACCATTTTCCAACAACAAATCGGCAGAGTAAGAGCAGGAAACATTGTTCTACACTCTGGTTAGAAGAACCAGTGAAGATGGCCTCCAGGTAGGTTTGGGAGAGACTTCTGTCTGAAATCCTGGACAGCTGCTGCCAATCAGCAGAGACAGTGCTGAGCTAGATGGACCAATGGAATGACTTCATATAAGGCAGCTTACTATGTTCCTATGGTTTGCATCACGGTGAATCTATGTTCTCTCAAGAACGTTTGGCTTGGCCTTTCCACCAGTGGCATGAGCAGCTAGTGACACTCCATGCTGAAACATGAATGACGACTCACTACCAGGGACGCCTTAAAAGTGCACGTGTTTCTGCCCCCTGCCTAGAACTGCAAAACTACCACCTCCAGTAGATTGCCACATGGTTGGTAGGCTGCATTTGGTTTAGCAGGCTACAACCTGTGAAGACAATGGCTGACCATTTCAGACAAATTGGCATCTGAATGAAAAGTAAGCAAACAGATACATGGTGGGTCTTTTTTCTTAGAAAGCACTGTATATCAGCTGTACCATACTAAAAAGGTGTCAGCGCTAGGGGCCTGCTTGCTTAGTCTGTGCTTGTATTTCATGGAAGAAAACCAATTATTCCTCAGAAGGAAAGAAAATGTCAGGCTCTGATCTACAGCTATCTGTTGCACTTGGTCATGTTGACACGAACTGAAATACTTTCCCCACTCCGTGACAGAAATACATATCTATCCCCGAGTTGTCGCTTTTGTTTGTGAGGAATACAAAATAAGATCGGGTGTCTTAAACCTAGTGGTCCTGAGCATCGTTGTGGCAGCATCAGGGCTGTTCTGTAACATCAGGACCATGGCTTGGCATGTGGACATGGAGAGAACCAACACCGGAGGTTGCCTTATACTAGCAGGCATGTCAAACCTGCGGCCCTCCAGATGTTTTGGACTACAATTCCCATCTTCCCCAACCACTGGTCCTGCTAGCTAGGGATCATGGGAGTTGTAGGCCAAAACATCTGGAGGGCCGCAGGTTTGACATGCCTGCCTTATAGTGAGTTGCTTCTGCTGTGCGGGGCATTGGCTATCCTTTCTTCCCAACACCTACATAAGATCATGAGATGAGCCTGCTGGATCAGGCCGATACCCCCATCTAATCTAGCATGTTGTTCTCACAGTACTTGATGGCTTCAGTAGGACTGGACTACAACCTAAAATGCTATCACACTGATCCAGAAAGTTGCGGATACAATTACTTTAGTGCACATTTAATTCAGTGAAGGGCCTGATCCATGCATATAAAGGGATACAGTTGAAGACTGGCTTCTTTCACTGGCTGCAATGCAGAAGCTGTTCTAATGTACACACGGCAGTTGTGCAGCATGAAATGTGTTGCTATGCTGCATAGCTTAACTTGCCTCTTATACCTAAGCAGTGGAGGCTGGTCCATCAGGTTAAAAAGGTAAAAGTAAAGGACCCCTGGATGGTTAAGTCCAGTCAAAAGTGACAATGGGGTTGCGGTGCTGATCTCATTTTCAGGAAGAGGGAGCTGGTGTTTATCCACAGACAGCTTTCTGGATCATGACTAAACCGCTTCTGCCGCACCAGAACACTGTGACGGAAATCAGCGTGCGTGGAAATGCCATTTACCGTCCCACCGCAGTGGCACCTATTTATCTTCTTGCACTGGTGTGCTTTCGAACTGCTAGGTTGGCAGAAGCTGGCACAGAGCAACAGGAGCTCATCCCGTCTTGGGGATTTGAACCGCTGACCTTCTGATCGGCAAGCCCAAGAGGCTCAGTGGTTTAGACCACAGCGCCACCCACATCCATTAGGGCGATTGAGGGACTGTTCCACCAGCTTCTATCTGCCCTCAGCCAGACCCCACCTGCCTACCTGCTTACTCGCAACCATTCCAGGGGGTAGGACTGTCTATCAGATTCTGCGTCCTTGGTCTCAGGTTGTAAAGGTAAACTATACTTTTAAAGTTACAGGTAGGTAGCCGTGTTGGTCTGAGTCGAAGCAAAATAAAAAAATTCCTTCAGTAGCACCTTAAAGACCAACTAAGTTTATATTTTGGTATGAGCTTTCGTGTGCATCTGAAGAAGTGTGCATGCACACGAAAGCTCATACCAAAATATAAACTTAGTTGGTCTTTAAGGTGCTACTGAAGGAATTTTTTTATTATACTTTTAAAGCACATTCAGAACACATTCTTCCCCTCAAAGAATACTGGCCATTGTAGTTTACCCCTCACAGAGTTACAATTCCTAACCACCCTGAGCATACTACAGTGCCCAGAATTCTTTAAGGGAGAAATGTGCTTGGAATGTGCTTTAAAATGTATTGTGTGTGCACAGCCTCAGTGTTGCCCTAGTAGAATTCAGCAGGCAGAAGGATGGGACAAAACTGTCTCCACCTACCGTGGGTCTTCCTGCTTTCTACCCAGCAAGACCTAAAGCCACCACTGTTTCCAAGTAAATGGGCTTTAAATTAAGAGTATGTGCAATTACTCCTGCTGTTTGCAGATTTCACATTAGTTATATTACTTCCTAGTATCTATATAGATTCAGATTTATTCTGAAGAGGACTGGAATTAAAGCACGATGGAGCTCGTGGGTCCCACCACCAGTCCCTTCATAGGATTTCCTTTAAATATATGCTAAAACATGCTGGAACGGGATTAGTTTTCTCAATATTTAACCTAGGGTGGATCCTTATCTTCAAAGCAATCTTAAACCCATCAAATCAACAATAATGAAATCTCAACTAATGTGATGCACTGCAGTCTTATAATAATGCAGTCAGCAAACATAATATCACCACAATTTCTAATCATTTGAACCACCTTTTAAGGGGAATAGATTGTCCAGAGCTTGCCAGCTTCTGCAGAGTGACAAAGTTAACATTACAATCTGGCAGGCAGGCAAATAAGCATTTCCAAAGAAATTCTTTAAAGTATCTGTTCAACAGCTGGAACTAGCAGGATGCTTGGCTCGAGAGACCATTTTTGTGAGCCAATGAGCAGCAGAAGTCACATACGGCCCTTTAAAATGAAATCTGTCTGCACCACCCCTTAGGATCCATCAGTCGAATGTAGAATTCCTACTTAATGCTGGTGGAAGAGCTGAATGCTGCTGAAACAATGAACAAAATATAAATGAACAAAATAATGGTTATAATGAAATGCAGTTTATAATACTCCTTTTCAAACGCTCAACCTCCGCTTTTAAGATTGCCTCACACAGTCATCTCTCTGCGGGTCTTGTTGCAAAGCTTTTGTTTAACCTGCAAGATTCAAACTAGACATTAAAGAAAAGAGCTGTTGACAAAAGGAGCAGCCAGATTTTTCGCCTCGCCTCCCCAATATCTGGCTTCACGAAATAATTGACTCCGAGTCGTGCAGCAAGTTGCCTGACCACCCCCCCCCTTCTGTTCTTCGCTTGGAAAACTTGCCTGCACAGTTACTTTGTAGCTGAAGCAGGGGGCATTTACACAACCAGCCTTTCACTGCAGAATCCCCACACTTGGGACAATCTCTTTTTACGGGGCACCTTCATAATGTTGCTGTCCATTTGTTGCCCCCCTGTGTTTTCCCTCTGGTTCCTCCCAGGGGTGTGCAAAAGATTTGGAGGACTCCCAAATCAAGAACCCAAAAGGGGCTGTTTCAGAGAGATCTGTGGATTGTCTGAGGCAAAGCGGGAGTGCCCCAAAACCGAACAGAGGACCTCTGAGTCCAAAGTGCTTTAGGATGCTTCAGAGATTCAGATGTTTTTTAAAAATGCCACAAAATGTGCCTGCAAAAAATGGAAACCTTTCTTCTGCAAGCTTGCCGTATTATAGAAATGCCGGGGTGGAGAGAAGGCCGGGCGGGGCGGGGGGGGGAGCTCTTTTGTGACTGACAGGCCTAACTTCTAATCACAGGGGAAGGTTTTACCAGGGGAGGTGTTATGTACTGAGCTGAATCCTAGAACAATAGGATCCAGAATGCAGCAGTCTGGTTGGTCTGCAGGAGCAGCCAATCAGGCTCCTGGATGAAGTGAACCCGCAACCTCATTGGCCTACAGGAGCAGCCCGGAATTAGCCAATCACACGGGGCCCATTGTGTAAATCAGTGTTTCTCAACCACTGTTCCGTGGCACACTGGTGTGCCGCGAGATGTTGCCTGGTGTGCCGTGGGAGAATTACTTTATATATAGTCAATATAGGAACAGAGTTAATTTTTTTAACATTTTCTAATGGTGGTGTGCCTCGTGATTTTTTTCATGAAACAAGTGTGCCTTTGCCCAAAAAAAAGGTTGAGAAACACTGGTGTAAATAATGTATATATAGCAGACGTTTTGGGGGAAGTTTCATTCACTGTTTTACAAGCTTGGTTTTGTGGTTTGTGGTGCCTGTTCCAGAGGACCTCTGCAGCCATTCCTGCTGGCTGCCATTTTTTCCTCCCAAGATGGCTTGGGAGTTCTATGGGGAGAAGCAAAACTTGCAGCTGCCAAGGAAGCCAGTCCTACCTGCTGCCGCTGGAAATTGGGAACACCCCCCCCCTTCCCAAATGGTAAGAATGAGGAGTGGATGGGGACTCCTATTCCTTCCTTTTAGATTCATTTTAGATTGCCTTACAATTGACCTGAATATGCCCTGGCCGGTTTCATTTTGCATTCGTCCTGAAACAAATACATAGCACACCTGGGTTCTGAGCCTAGTGGCAGGAAAAGGCTTTGCCTGCATCTTCGCCGTGTCCCTAGCAGCAATCCTTGGGCTCTTGGGAATGGAAAAATAATGTGAGCCATAACAAGGCAATCCAAACGTTGTTCTCGGGGCAAGTCAAGCACAATGGATAAAGGGTGCCAGGAACCGTCTTGCAATGAAATAAGTAGCCACATCAACATTTATTGACATCACAATCCAATGCCCTCAGAAGGAAGTCTAATTGATTCCAGTGGGGGCTTAGCCCCAAACATGTGTGCCTAGGACTACAGCCTCTAAGTGTTAATTTATTCTGCAAGGGTGCTTTCCCCACCCACCACCCTGTTCCAGTCCTGGGTAATATATCGGAAACTGGCTGGCTAGAGAGCCACTGGGTGGCACTGTTGCATTCATATGATAGCCTCAAATGCCTTCAAGAGGACCATTTTGGAAATGGCAATGCAAAGCAAATTTGCCAATATTGGGCTCCTAAGATCTGACAAAATTCCTGCAACAGGGATTAATGTTGTACATTTTGCTGCACATTCAACTGGAGCATGTGCATTGGAAACCCCCATTCAACTACTCACATGTAGCTGAATAATTCACAGTGTGATCCAATAGATGTCCAATTTCCAACAGAAATCTCAACAAGTCTGGAAGGAGGGGGAGGCAGACAAGATACCCCTGTTGTCTGGGAAAGAATCGCTGTAATTTAAATCAGTGTATTGAAATGGATGCGTATTCAAAGCCATGGTGGGGAAGATGTGACCAGGCGACCTGTAGGTCCTGGTTTTCACTGTGAATGTTCTTATAGTTCTTTATCTTTCAACCAGATATGGACCAGGAATTCTTCAAACAGAGGACACCTTCAAATACAGGAGTGTCCCCTGACCAACAGAACATTGCTGTCAAGTTTTCCCTTTTCTTGCGAGGAAGCCTATCCAGCATAAGGGAATTTCCCTTTAAAAAAGGGAGAACTTGACAGCTATGCCAATAGAGTGCTGCATATTAGGAAAGATGCCCACCTAATTTTGATCTCGACCTAAATCTTCAGGACTTTCAGTGGATTTCACTGATTAGGATACTGAGATCTACACAAAGCTACTAATTGCTTGAGAAATGGGTTCTTCCAGAACTCTATTGGCTTTGCAGTTTATATGACTGGTGCAATTTCCTTTCTGTGCAACCTACCATATAATTAGCTGCAGAGAAATACCACGCAAATTGAAATTATTTTAGAATTTTCCCCGTGTAGCAAGGGAACAATGGTCCAACCTATTGCTTCCATTCATGCGATTGAATTCACTCCCAGTTCTTTTTATGCATCTTTAAATAAAGGGAGGGAAAGAGCGAAGAACGGCTGCCCAAAAATGGTTTTAAAATAGCAAGAGAGTGGTTTGCTCTTCTCTATATTTAGAAAGTGTTGGACATTCCCCCTCCCCTTCTCTTTGTACCATTGGAAACTGCTATCTTCCTTTTTCTTTGTCCTCAAACCTTTTGTTTCACTTCCCTGCATGGTTATGAATTTGGAGATGCTAGTCCTGTTTACGAAGGATTCTTGGCCTGCGCTTTAGTTGTTGGGCTTCGTCCTCCGTTTCTGTAGAGCATCACAGAGCAATGCTGCTTTGCTGTCCACAGGATGCTTTGATCCAAAATTTCAGTCATTGTTTCCACATTTAGGGGCTGGAAGGGACATCAAAGGTTGGGCATCCTGAATATACTGGATGCCAAAACAGTACAATAACACACAGAGGATATAAGCAAATCCCCAAGGTGAGATGGGTTGCCAAGTCTTGCACATAATAAAAGCGCTCAAGTGACAGTGTATCTTTGACAAATGCATAATGAGATCAGTGCCAAGGGAAGGAACTCTAGCTTGGCAAAAGGTAGGAGGGGAAAGGGAGTCTGGGAACAACCCACAGCATTTGGCATATTTCCCCAGTGTATTTTCACACAAGAAGGAAATGAGACTGTATGGATGCATTAGGTGAGGTCCTTGAGAGGACCACAAATTGGCCAAGTTGTTGTTCTCACTAAAAAAAAAACCCCAAGAACAAAATGGTTTGAAAAAATTAATCTTGGATATAATAATAATAATAATAATAATAATAATAATAATAATAATAATAATAGGAGAAATGTGGTCTTTTTCAGCCGGAACTTGCCGGAACTCAGTTCCAGCACCTCTCAGGCGGGCTCCATTGCTATTATAACAAGGAAGGCATTCATGGTGAGTTCCGCCACCTCTTTTTCTAGAAAAATAGCACTGGGTCTATTCATTCTTGTGCTCTGACATATTCAGATTTCACATCCACACGGTGCTTGCATAAACTCTGTTGTTTCTTGGCTTGGTGCCATCTTAAATGTTTGAACAAATTCTAAGTGGGAGCTTCAGGGCCTGCGTACGACCACCAGGCCTTCTCAGCTTCCAATACTGACTGCTTCCAGTTTCGGTTTAAACTAGCTTTTTCCTTGGCATGCTAAGGATTCCTCCCCCTTCACGCAGAAGCAATTCAGCCACATAATCTGAAGTAAGATAGTCTGCTCTAGACGCGGGACTGAACTAGTTCATTTAGTGTTATGGCGTAGGCTTGTCATTTCATCCTCTTATTAGAGGTTCCATTCTTTGTCATGATCTACCAGTTGGATGTGCCTGATCTATACAGTCATACCTCGGTTTAAGTACGCCTCAGTTGGAGTATTTTCAGTTTAAGTACTCTGCGGACCCGTCTGGAACGGATTAATCCACTTTCCATTACTTTCAATGGGAAAGTTCGCTTCAGGTTAAGTACAGACTTCCGGAACCAATTGTGTTTGTAAACCGAGGTACCACTGTACAGATGACTGAGCACACACAGATTTTATGCAAATCTGTACACCCTTTTCATCACCATTTTTGTTGATACATTTACTCTTTCTTCGCAGTATGTAACCAATGCTCCTAGTACATTGTAGGTAGGATTGAGTTAATCTGTTTTGTTTTGGTTTCTCTCAGTTCCTTATTTCTCACTTCTCCCCATTTCCACCCCAGTTTTCAATTTTCTCAAAAAAGTCCTTATGAAATTCCTCAGAAATTTAGCATGATTTTTCCTAATATACATACAGCTCCCCCAGTATAGCACATTTTACTTTTGTATGTTATTTTAACTGATATGTGCATTTATGTGCACACTTTACAGTAATATAGATGCATTTTTGTACACGTTACTTGATGGGAGAACTATATTGCAAAATTCAGAGAAGTGTGAATTCCAAAGTACTTCTGTGTTTTGGTTCTCGTATTGTTTTTGAAAGTGCAAATTAGGTACCCGTAAGATTGCCGTTCACTTTAAGTGTGCTGCCCTGGGTTCCTTCAAGCGGAAGGGTGGAATATAAATGGAATTAATAAATAAAGCAAACAAATTTAAATGTGAACAGAGTCAAACTTATTTGCCACCTCTAGTTGCAGGCTATAAATATAGACTGTGCAAATGCTATGGTTGGGATTACCTAACAAGCCATGTTAGGTAACCAGGTGCCGCTGTGGGTTAAACCACAGAGTCTAGGGCTTGCTGATCAGAAGGTTGGCGGTTCGAATCCCTGTGACGGGGTGAGCTCCCATTGCTTGATCCCAGCTCCTGCCAACCTAGCAGTTCAAAAGCATGTCAAAATGCAAGTAGATAAATAGGAACCACTACAGCGGGAAGGTAAATGGCGTTTCCATGTGCTGCTCTGGTTTGCCAGAAGCGGCTTTGTCATGCTGGCCACATGACCTGGAAGCTATACGCCGGCTCCCTCGGCCAATAATGCGAGATGAGCACGCAACCCCAGAGTCGGTCACGACTGGACCTAATGGTCAGTGGTCCCTTTACCTTTACCTTTAACAAGCCATGAGCAAGGACGTCCAGTTGCACAATGGGGCTTTCCTCCCTCTTCCCCTTACATGCCCTCCATGCCCTCCAAATTAGCTAGGTGATGTTGGGGTTGGGATAGCCCTTGGAACAGCATGTAGGAGAGGAGAGTAGGGATAGTTTGATCTGGCAAATCAGAACTATTCCCTTAGTGCTGAACCTGGAAAATGTGAAGCAAATAACATGTGAAATCAAATAAAGGAAGAGGCAGGTAAAATGTAAATCAAATTCTAGGTTCTGCAGAATCTCACTTTCAACTATGGACTGCTACGATGACATGAAAAAGAGGACGTGTCCTGGAAAAAGAGGACATATGGCAATCCTAAATTCTGGCCAGGTTCACCCCAGAGTTCATCTCTTCCCCACCGCGGAAGTCAGTTCCCTGACTATGATGCTTTAGCATGATGGTGCTAGGGCAGCAGTGAGGAACCCATAGCTGCCAAGTTTTCCCTTTTCTCGCGAGGAAGCCTATTCAGCATAAGGGAAAATCCCTTAAAAAAGGGATAACTTGGCAGCTATGGAGGAACCTGTGACCCCCCACCCCTTACTGAGTTCCATTGGACTTAGGCCACCATAGCAGTCTCCAGCTTTTCATTTCTTTTTTACTGCACAGATTCAATAGTATAATATCAGCTACAACACAAACATTTTTATCTGCATCCTATGTGATTTAGGATGAGAGTAAACCACTTTTTCTGAGTATTCCTACTGACTTGAACTAGGATAGCGTGCAGAAGGAAGTGAGGAGCTCGGCTTAATATCATTTGGAATATTATTTTCTCCATTAATCTTTTGTGTTATTTTAAAAGCTCTCCTCTGAACAGTTAAAAAAAAAAAGTCTTCTAGCAGGCTAACACAATTTACCCGTGCGGTACATGCAATACTAATCATGTTTGAAAATCACAGAGTTCTTATTATAGGTTGTGCTTGACTTTTATGATACCAAAAATATTCAGCTTATAAAGGCTTTTTGTGGGTTGATAAAATAATTTTATAATGCTGTCAATTAGTGACACTTTTGCAATATTTGCTATTGCTTTCTGTTTGATGACCATACCAGTCTTTTTTTTTCTCATTTGGCTTTGCCAAAGGGTGAGTGGGAATGAAAAGTCCATTTATTTGTCTGTGAACGTGAAGGCGTAAAACAGCCGGTCTATTATTGAGAAAGCTTTCACTCTTTTTAGCTTTTCATCACCCTCTGTATTATTAGTGTTTGTCTTATTGCACCAAGAAAGTTTCTTGTTTTGCACCAATGTATTTGTAGGCCATTCAACATGGAAATTACACACTCTCTCCCTTCCTCCTTCCCTCCCTCTCTTAATCTGTTTTTATTATATAATATTAAATAATATGATCCTTAACTATGCAGTTGTCAGTGACAAAATACCAAAAAAGGCTACATTCGCTGCCTTGAAGATTTTAGCATTTCCCCAAAACACTATGAATAAGATCTTTATAGAATAAAGATCATGGATCTGTCAAATATAGCCTCTGTGAAGCAGCATACTATCTCCCAAGAAGCTACTCTGCCCAACAGCTGAGTAGGGATGGAAAACCTCAGGCACTCGAAAGAGATGTGGGGTACCCCACATCTCTGCCGTGAAGGTAGAGAAGCAGCAAATAAACTGTCATGGTCGCCATCTTCCCCAGCTGCTGTTTTACACCAGTTAAGGTCCACCCTAACAGCTAGTTTAAGAATCATGAATATCTTTAAAACACACACACACACACACACACACACACAAACACACACACGAAGAATATGGAAGAGGAAGGGATTCTGGCAATTTTTGTGTTCCTTTCAGATCTGTCTTGTGTGTGATCTGAGATTGTGGTAGAGGCAGAGGAGAAGCCAGGAGGTAAAATGGAATTGCAGCGTTTTCACTGTGTAGATTGTGAGGGAGCTGGGTTTCGGAGAGGGCGTTGGGCTAACAAAAGGAGAATAGGAGAAATATAAATGGGAATAAAATTCTTTTTAATTTGTTCCCTTAAATATTTGGTTTCTTCAGCACATGCTCAAGTCACCTATTGAAATCAATTGCTTTTAGAAGTGCTCCATTTTGCGTGGGACTGTTTGCAGATAGAGATGTGAGCCACTCAGAGCCTACAACATAGGGTGTAGCAAGTACAGTAGATATAAACAAACACATACATTGTTGTGCAATTCTTCTGTGATAGTGTGGAATCATTTCCATGCTGCAACTAGAGTGTGGAATGTCCATGAATAATGTCCATGGAATAATTGGTAGATGTGACTACATAACTAGCGCGCGCGCACACACACACACACACACACACACACACACACACACACACTGTAGCTGTAGGTTTGGATGCACAGGCTAGCAACAAACACGGAAAATTAACACCGCGGTTGCAACATTACAGGTATGTCAGAACCTGGCCTACCATTATCAGGTATCCTGTAGATAGCTGCCATTGCAACAATCCAATTCATTTTGTCTTTTGGAAGCCTTCTGGTCATTTGTGTGAATGTCAAGGCATTTGAAAATCTACAATGGACATTAGGTGCAAAACACGCCCATCCTAAACTCATTTTCTTGGAAGACTTCTCTATAGAAATCGATGGGGATTCTAAGCAAATGTCTTTAGGATTAGCATGGCATTATGATCTTTTAAAGATATATTGTTGGTTGTACAGTCCGTAGGTAGAAAATAAGGTTGTTCGTTTGGGCTGGTTTTGTCAGATGATTTTAAATTGCAGCAGCAGCTTAGGATCATCGTTCTCCTGAGCTCTTTCCACGCCCAATCTCTCCCCCCAGGAAAAAAAATGATAAAATTAAGTTTCTTTATCTAAAAGCACATAAATAAAAAGCCAGCTTTTATCCTAATTCTTCAAAGCTGTCCATTTCTGCTGTTATGTTCCTCCAGAAAATGACTGGTTGACAGACACACTGCTTGGAAATCTGAGACAATTTCATATGAGAGAAAATTAGGGGGGTTTGTTGTTGGTCTTTATGTTTCGAAAAGGGACGCGGGTGGTGCTGTGGGTTAAACCACAGAGCCTAGGGCTTGCCGATCAGAAGGTTGGCGGTTCGAATCCCCACGACGGGGTGAGCTCCCGTTGCTCGATCCCAGTTCCTGCCAACCTAGCAGTTCAAAAGCACATCAAAGTGCAAGTAGATAAATAAGTACCGCTACAGCGGGAAGGTAAACGCCGTTTCCGTGTGCTGCTCTGGTTCACCAGAAGTGGCTTTGTCATGCTGGCCACATGACCTGGAAGCTGTATGCCAGCTCCCTCGGCCAATAACGCGAGATGAGCGCCACAACCCCAGAGTCGGTCACGACTGGATCTAATGGTCAGGGGTCCCCCTTACCCTTACCTTTACCTATGTTTCAAAAAGACCTTGTTCCTAATTTATTTCAGCTGGGATTTTGTAAAGCTTTCAGCATTCATTAGGGCAGTCTGGGAGGAGATGTGAATTATCTGTGTATTTTGTGTTCATAAATAGTCTTTAAACAGAACACCTTTCAATGCAGTGTAGCGCTTGTAGGATCAGCAATTTCCTTTATGGAATAATTTCCTTAAACAATATTTGCATGACAACCTTGAGCAAATCATGTTGCTTGGATGTGTGTGTGTTCTTTCTCATCTGAACCACTGGTGTAAAATGGCTCTGCTCTGCTGATTTTATGGAAGCAGCATTGGTTTACAGTGCCTGAGAAGAACTGACTTCACATGGTAAAATTTATTAGATTATGAACCTATGGGGGAAGTAGCATTTGTCTGTATGTTTTGTTTATTTTTTTAAAAAAAAATTGCCTGAACTTGCAAACACTCCCTTAGAGATCATTTTAATTTCCCTTCATTTTATACACATTTCCCACAAATTGTATTTCTAACACCTGCTCTAACGCCGCCCACATTCATATTAACCCAGAGTATTCACAAGTGCTGCACATGAATTTATTTATATCTTTTACTTCTTTACATTTATATCCCACTCTTCCTCCAGGGATGCTTGAGCAGCCTTTTAGGTTTCTCACAACCCTAGGTACATATAACTATTGCCCTGAAACAGCTAACTAAACTGAAGCTAAAGTTAGTCCAATCTGTTAATTTCATTTCCTCATTTTTCCAATCTTATATTCAGTTCTCCACATTTGCACATCAGTCTGTGGTTGTTGTTGTGGTTGTTGTTGTTGTTGTTGTTGTTGTTTTTAAAAACAAAACTCCTTATGAATATACTAATATACACATTTTTGTATGCATTTTCCCCTTCATGAACACATATGTGCAAAGCAATTTCCCGTAAAATAATGCATTTTCCTATGTCATCTCTACTAATATATCCGTTTTCCCGCACACTTTTCCTCAGCCTGTGCATTTTTCGACACATTTCTGGCTTGAGAACTATACTGCAAAATTTACGGAAGTGAGGATTTTTGAAAAATGGCGGAGTCACCATATTGTTTAAAATCAAATCAAATCAAATACCTTTATTGGCATCACAATATAAAACGTTTCAAATCACTGGGATAATTAAAAGGACAAGGGTGAAGCTGTCAAGGGTTATAGGGTCACACTTTGGTCGTGTGCACTTAGATATTCTGCTACACCCAGTCTATTTCCCAAAGGGATGGTTTGTTGGGAACCCTTTTGGGCAAAATTGTGGCTAAAAAGGAAGCTACTAGAGCAGTGGTATCTTTGCCCCGATCTGCCAGGAGAAACCTCATTTGATTTCTTCTCGGAGTCGTGGACTGGAGATCCAAAATTTTACTCAGCATCCGTTGACATGTAATGGGCAATCTAAGAGAATGCGGTCCATTGAATCTGGTACTTCTTGGTTGCAGCCACACAAACGGGCTTGATATGGAGTGTGTGAGAATCTGCTTTTAGTCACTGCAGAAGGGAAAGCATTTCAGAATCCGTGACTTGGGCATAAATAACAATGATGAAAGATTAAAAAAGCAATTATTGAAAGATGTTCCAGTAGCACCTTAAAGACCAGCTAAGTATAAGCTTTCTAGATAAGAGCTTTCTTGTGTATACACACTTCTTCAGATACTCTGAAGGAGAGGTCACTACAACTTTATAAGTGTTGATGACTGTTAATGATGGCAGTTGGTTCCACAGGGAAGGGCAAGGGATCTTTAAAGGGATAGATGACCAAAATTAGCTTTTTGCATGTATAATGGGGACATAAAATCCAGTATCTCTTCAGACCGAGTCTCTCCATAGTTTTTAGTTTGGTAATGAGTTGTAATTCAGCAACTTCTCTTTCAAGTGTATTTCTAAAATTCTTTTGCAATAAGACAGCTACTTTAAGATCTTGTACATATACAATATCCTGGGAGATTGAAATGTTCTCCTATTGGTTTCTCTGTTTTATTATTCCTGATGTCAGATTTATGTCCATTTATTCTTTGGCGTAAGGTTCGTCCTGTTTGTCCAATATAGAGAGCTGAAGGGCACTGTTGGTGTTTGATAGCATATATAATGTCATGCACGTGATTTGGGCATGTTTACCCTTAAATGTGAACTGAATCAAATTTATCCCGCATCCCTAGCTAGAGGCCATTATAGATACATCTTGTGGCAGAGAATCCCATCCCCCACCCCATTTGGACTAATTTTCAGAAGCTCCCTCCACGTCCTCCTGGTGTGCTTATGTGCACTGTGCTGGTCTTACTCCCAATGTGAATGCCTGTCCTCTCTAGGGCCTGGCGGGGGAAGGGGTGAGCCTAGTAGAATATGCAGAAGGGAGACCTGGGCAATCAGGGCTTCCCACGCCACCTAATGTGCAAATATCTTGGGCTGGGGTGCAGTAGGGGGGAAGTAGGCAGGGACATTCAATCCCTACATCACACTAAGACCAGGGCCGTCCCTAGGCCCAGGCTGGGTGGCGCAAGGTGCCAGGGCGCCTGGCCATGAGGGGCAAGGAAGGGGCGCTGAACGCTGGTGTCTGCCTCCGTGCGCCTCTGCTGTTGAGCGGCTTCAGGCTGCTCTCCAGAGGCGCGCGGGGAGCGCTGGCCTGGGGCCGCCTGAACAGCTGAGAGGCGAAGCGCGGCAGCCCCAGGCTTGCGCTCCCCGCGCGCCTCCGGAGCTTCGCGCGGGGAGTGGGAGCCTGGGGCCGCCTCCTCCGCGCCTCTCAGTTTTTGAGCGGCTTCAGGCCGCTCTCCGGAGGCGCGCAGGGAGCGCGAGTCTGGGGCTGCCTCCTCCGCGCCTCTCAGCTCCCCGCACGCCCCTCCTGCCCGCCTCACTCACGGGGGGCGCCGGAGGGATCTTGGCACCAGGGTGCCAGATATGGTTAAGATGGCCCTGACTGAGACTACTAGTCTAGGGGGCTACTCTCAAATTAATTTCATTTGTTGGTAAAAGCAGCAAACGTAGCACTGGGGTTTCCATGGCAGTGTTCATTGGTGGCCCCAGAGAGGTTCTGTGGTATTTGCCAGGCTGAAATTGGTGTTAAGTTTTTAATAGAAAGCACAATATTTAGAAAAGCAGGTCAGGTTTTTTTTTTAAGTATAAAGCAGGCACCAGTATATGCACAGGTGTGTGTGTGCGCACACACACACTGTGTTCATAATGCAAGGGAATTCTGTGTCTGTTTACCAGAAGTAAGCCCTTGACTATTCAATGAGCCTAATCCTAGATAAGCATCCAGTAGGAATTAAACCATAAATGGCCCCCCCCCCAATTAAAGCTACATAAATCATGACTGGGTTTCAGGTTACAAACCGTGAAACCTTGCATTGTAGCGGCAAGGTGAGAGTTAACAATGAAAAGCTTCTAGCTCCTCCAAATCAGGGAGCTCTGACAAGTATAATCCCATTACGAAAATCACATCAGTGGAATGATATATTAAATAAAAGCACGATATGCTGCAGTAGGAGTATTTGTGTGTGTGTGTGTGTGTGTGTGTGTGTGTGTGTGTTTTGTCTGTGTGCGAAAATACATTTTGTTCTATCAACCTTTCCACGCAACCGAAGACATTGTTTTCTCAATCTGGGGAGGGAAGGAGAGACGGTTTTGAGAAAACGCATCATTACGTCACCCTTAAAAATAAACAGCACCAAATACCAGCACAGGTAAAATGTCTTTCGAAAACCAAGGACTGAAAAGCAACAGCGTGCTTTATAGCTTTCCAGTGTGTGATAAAATCTGTTCAGCAGATGTACTATCTGTCTCTTGTGTAGCATACTTAAGCATCATCTAGGCCTGAGGCCCATTTATTTCATGTAATTGCTTTCCCTGTGCACACCTTAGGGCACCCTAATTCTCCATTTTATTTCAGGCACTGCACAGGGTACCATCTGCTAGAGCTAAGCTTATTTCATTGCAAAACTGGGATGGTGGTGAAGAGTTCTATAGTGCTCGTTCGTTCTCTCCGCCTTGCTATTTATTCGGCTCTGAAATAAAGCGGTCTTCAAAGGTACACACACAGAGAGAGGGGGCATTCTGTTGTATGCATAAACTCCAATTTTAACTTCAGTGAGGGAGGCAGCACTGGGCATACTTCCATTGTCTGCCTGGGTCTACTCCCTTTGTAAATGAATGAAGAGTCCCCTTCTTCACAACTCCTCCTTGTTAACACTGGAATTCTCACCAAAGACTCCTAAGGAAGCTTAGTAGTCATGAAATAAAAGGAGAGGTCCTCTTGTGCAAAATGGAAAATGCAATTCAATGTAAACAAGGGTAAAGAATGGGGCAACACACACACACACACACACACACACACACACACACACACACACACACACTGTATATTCCTGCGTATAAGACTACTTTTTAACCCAGGAAAATCTTCTCAAAAGTCGGGGGTCATCTTATATGCCGGGTCGTATTTTTTATACGGCGAGTATATCCCAAACTCTATATTTTAACTGGAAAAGTTGGGGGTCGTCTTATATGCCCAGTCATCTTATACGGACTCTAAACTGGCAGTGACTGACCATGAACGAGACTGTGGGGTCGTAGTGTACAGTTCGATGAAGATGTTGACCCAGTGTGTGGCAGCTGTGAAAAAGGCACTATCAGGAGCCTAATCCAGAATGCGGCAGCTAGACTGGTGACTGGGAGCGGCCGCCAAGACCACATAACACCGGTCCTGAAAGATCTACATTGGCTCCCAGTACGTTTCCGAGCACAATTCAAAGTGTTGGTGCTGACCTTTAAAGCCCTAAATGGCCTCGGTCCAGTACACCTGAAGGAGCGTCTCCACCTCCATCATTCTGCCCGGACACTGAGGTCCAGCACCGAGGGCCTTCTGGCGGTTCCCTCGTTGCGAGAAGCCAAGTTGCAGGGAACTAGGCAGAGGGCCTTCTCGGTGGTGGCGCCTGCCCTGTGGAACGCCCTCCCAACAGATGTCAAAGAGGAAAACAACTACCAGACTTTTAGAAGACATCTGAAGGCAGCCCTGTTTAGGGAGGCTTTTAATGTTTAATAGATTACTGTGTTTTATTTTTCTGTTGGAAGCTGCCCAGAGTGGCTGGGGAAACCCAGCCAGATGGGCGGGGTATAAATAATAAATTATTATTATTATTATTGTTGTTGTTGTTGTTGTTGTTGTTGTTGTTGTTGTTGTTGTTGTTGATGCAACTCTGCCCCACTGAGTCAGTTGCTACAGATCTGGAATAAGGTAGGTGGTGACCAGAAAGACAGACTTCTCCCCAGTGTCACAACGGGTCAGCATGTCTTGCTGTTAACCAGAAGGTTGGTGGTTTGAACCCATCCAGGGATGGCTGTGGGCAGGATTCCCGCATTGCAGGGAGTGGGACTAGATGGACCTGGGGGTTGCTTCCAGCTCTCCAGTTCTATGCTCAGGCTTTTTAATACATGTTGAACCTTCCTTCCTTCCTTCCTTCCTTCCTTCCTTCCTTCCTTCCTTCCTTCCTTCCTTCCTTCCTTCCTTCCTTCCTTCCTTCCTTCCTTGTTATTATAGTTTATTTGTGTATTTCATCTTGTTTTTGTAAACCATCTCAGATGCTCTGCTGAAGAGTTGTGTGTGTGTGTGTGTGTGTGTGTGTGTGTGTGTGTGTGTGTGTGGTGTGAGTATCCCTATTGCTGTGCCATTTGGCACTCTTGGATCTGAGAAACCTGGATGTCAAAACTGCTTGAAATATTCTCCCCTCTCGACACCTAGCACAAGCAAATGAGCACAGCAAGTCGAGTTGTTCCATTCTCTATTTAAAATCTTGCATCTTAAAGGGCCCAATAATAGCAGCATTTGATTGGCAATAGTCACAACCTAGAGGGCATTTCACAGCTGCAGTCGAGAATGCCAAATTTCATGTAAATAAATTCAGAATAAATTCAAAGTTGATGAATCTTTAGAGGAAGAAGGGAGGGGGGTGCCCCCTACATTGTGTGAAATCTGCATAAGCTTTCCTTTCCCTGGCATTGACAAATGCAGCTGAATGCACCTGGATGTAGCTGTCTGCTTTGATATAAAACATGCTTGAATGAAAAGGAAAAAAGAAAAGGGGGAGGGACTTTCTCTGTTATTCATTGTCGTAAGCAGGGTTTATTTCACTGTTTTGCACCTCAGCAGAAATAAGGAGAGCCAGATTATGACCAGAGACATTCCTGTGATATTGCAGCGAGCAAGCAAAATGCCTTGGGCTGATGTCTTGTAAATCACTGGACTTTTTGCCATTTGCCAAGTCATTTTGCATTTCCTCTGCTTCTTTGGGTCCGACATCGCCTAGCTCCAAAAGGGATCGTAGGTAAAGCTTGGTTGTGTGAACTGTGTTATAAGGTCACTTGTGTAATTCAGCCACAAAGGAGACGAAGGCTGCTAGTGAAGCAGGGAGCAGCAGAATTGACTGTAAGTCGCTTTGGGTTGCCTTGGGCAAGATAAAGTGACTAATAAATTTAATAACTAATAATCAGGTTTGTTGTTTTTCCCCCCAGCTGGAACTCGCTAGAACTCAGTTCTGGCCTCTCAGGTGGGTGCCATAGCCATTCTAAGAGAACGAGGGAGGTGTTCATGGTGAGTTCCAGCACCTCTTTTTCTAGGAAAATAACACTGCTGATCATAATGATAATGATAATCAGTTGTTATTGTTGCGGAGTGGAGCTGCTGTCTGGGCACTGGCATCACTGCTTATCTGAAAGGGGTTGGGGTGGGTGAGATAGGTGTGTGTGTGTGTGTTGAGCTTGTACCTATGTCGGAGGGTCACCACCAGCCCGGTGCTCCCACAAACAGGCTCTAGGTAAGGTCCCGGTGGCGTGGCGTGCCAGGGCGCTGGGCCGGGAGGTGGGGCGCTGGCAGAATGCTGCAAGGGCGGGGGCGCCGGAGCGATCTCCGCACCTCAGCTCCAGGGCGCCCGACCTGCTCCAGACTGCCCTGCCCACAAATGTATTTCCATGGCCCCAACCTTCCTGATAGCGTGTCCCAACCCCCTCCAGGGAAGCTGATGTTGGATGATAAGTTGGCTTCTTCCAATTCCCCCAAAGTGGGCTATCAGCAAACATTGTCACCATTGTCACCATTACCTCTTGCTCTTAACTATGGGTTACCCTGGACAGGGATGGAAAGGCAGCTCAAGAGGCTGGATTTGGCCTTGGCTTTGGGGCCTTCAGTTGCTGATCTCTACACTGAAACAAGTTTTGCCAAAGTATTGTTGATATGGCTGAGATGTTCACCACCTCATGTTGTTTATTTCTGACCTGGGAGGCCATAGCCTCTTGCGACACCCTAAGGCCAGAAACAGCATGCTACTTGGCCTTTTCAGGACCTTCCCTATTCCTGTGATTGCAATTTGTTTCAACTGTTTTTCATACTGGGTTTTAAATGATCACAGCTCACCCTGGGATCTTATGATGGAAGGGTAGGAAACTGCAAGGACGATAGTAAATCGCAAAGGCCGTAGCTCAGTGATCTGCTCTGCAGGCAGAAATCCCCATGTATTGTATAATCTCTAGCATCTCCATGTTGAACTGGGAATGCTCCCTACCCAAACCCCTGGGGAGCTGCTGCCAGTCAGTGTAGACAGTGCTAAGCTAGATGAACCAATGGTCAGGGTAAGGCAACTTACTATGTTCTTCTGCATGTTCTTTCTCTAACAATGTTGCATGTTTAGCAAGCATTGCTTTTAAAAGTTATTTGGGGATGTTGCTGCCTTTTCCTTTGGGTTCACTGCTATTTATAACCATTTTGCTTCTCTGTGCGCTGCCCAGGGAGAGAATCGTGGCGCCTTCCTCTCCAATGGAGACATAAGGTAGGAGTCGCTTTCCTACCTGCACACGCATAAAATGGGTTGTGACAAATATACAGCCTCACTTACGACATGGTTGCACAGCTCTGCAGCCGTGAATCATGTGCCCCCAGACATTAAAAAGCTCAAGGCATGAATGGGTATACTGTTCTGCTCGCATGAGCCCCTGCAATTCTGATGGCACCTGCATTCCAGTTGCCTTGCGGGGGAAATCTCGTGGTTTCCTCTGCCAGGTCTTGCAAATGATCTTCCATTGCATCATTTGACTGTTTCTTTTTTATATATATAAAAAATAAATAAATACAAATGCTCCTTTGGCCGGCTAGCAATATTTTGTTTGGCCCTGGCTTAATTCCTCTTTATCCCTCAGTGAATTTGATGGGTCTCTGACACTAGTAAGCTTGTTATTAGAAATTTAGGATACAAGCCAAGCCTGGAATCCTCCTGTTCAGGGTTCCAAGAAGCCAGCAAGTCCCTTTACCCAGATACTCTTATCGCATTCCTCCTTCTCCCCAATTTTCTGTTCCTCACCTTCCATGGTCAATTAGTATTCTGCGGCTGCTGAGAAGGCCTACTTTTCTTAGTTGCTAGGGATTCCCCCAAAGGTTTGGGGTTTTGTTTGTTTGTTTGTTTGTTTTGGTACTTTGCAAACTTTGCAGTTCCCCCTAATTTCATATAGTTTTGGCTTGCATGACTCTAAATTTATCTCCAGCACTCTGACTTGACTCATCGTCTTAACAACACATTTCAGAGTCCACTCGGTTGGTTTCACCCTGTGTTGTTCCGGTATTACAGAATTTGGTAATAGTTTTAAACAGTGCCATTTTTCTAGAAAAAGAGGGGCCGGAACTCACCATGAACGCCTCCCTTGTTCTCTTAGAATGGCAGTGACGCCCACCTGAGAGGTGCCGGAACTCAGTTCTGGTGAGTTCCAGCTGAAAAAAAACACCCCTGGTTTTAAATAACATCCACCAAATGGCCCAACAAGGTGTTCCAAATATTGTTAGGATGTTTTAAAAAGTGCTCTCTGATGACAACTCAAAATCACTTGTTTTCCAAAATCCACAGCCAGACATTACCTGCTGGACCAAGATGTTTTGCTACCTGAGGCAAAACAGCAAATGATGCTGTCCTTCCCAAGTCCAAGTGCATAGAATCCAGAGAATAAAAGTACCTTGTCTAAGTCTTGAACAGACAGAACTGCACAAAAGCCCCTAAAATTCGATTTTAAAGCTCCAGGGAGCTTTAGAGTCCACGAGCTACACCAGCTCAGGAAAGTATTCAGACCTTTGGGACCTGACAGTACTGCAGCTAAAGTTTACACGCAGTCTCATTGCATAAACCCTAATCCCATTCTTCAACTGTGTTTACGGAATGCATGGAAGCGTACATTCTGTCCACAAATTCATAATCAATGCTAAATTCAGGGGTTATCCATCAAGGGAACGGAGTGACTTCCCTACAAATAATTATATATTAAAAACAAAACAAAAACTAAAAGCAGAAACAGAAAAACAGTTTCAACGCAGATCAATAAAACACTATTGAAATTCGAAAACAAAGAGCCATAACACCTTAGGAACCCGGCTCATCATTTTTAACCAAAAGCAGACTGAAATGAAAGAGTATTTAATGCCCGCTTAAAAGACAAAAGAGAAGAAGCTAAGTGCACCTCCCTCAGGAGGAAGTTCCATTAAAAAGGGGGCCCCGACTAAAAAGGCCCCGTCCCTTCTGCCTGCCATTCTCATTGACCTTGATGGCATATCTTTGTACAGGGTCTATGTGTGGCTAATACTAAATCTCAGGCAGGTTAATAAGGGTGTAAATCAGGCATCCCCAAACTTTGGCCCTCCAGATGTTTTGGACTACAAGTCCCATCTTCCCCAACCACTGGTCCTGGGATCATGGGAGTTGTAGGCCAAAACATCTGGAGGGCCGCAGTTTGGGGATGCCTGGTGTAAATGGTTTTTAAAATAAAGATCCCAACCAGCATTTCCCCAGTTTGGTACATTTTGGCAAGAGCAACCAATCTGAAATTACTACCTTGAGGTGGAGATAGATGGGGAGAGCACGAAGCCCTTGCTAAAAATGTATATTCTTGAGGAACTTTACACATATCCCCATATATGTGCCATTATTCTGTGGATGGGGTAAAGGAAAATGAGAACGTGAATCTGATTTGCACAGGTCACTCAACATAATTACACACTTACCAAATAATAACACAGGGGCATTAACACAATTTACTCTGTAATTATCATTGCTCCCAGTGAAGTTACTGTGTAGCTAGGCATGTAATAACATGCATTATTGCACAGCAACTCTGCAATTAACTCCTGTCAAAGGAATATGCTAAGAGAAAATTGAAAAATGGGGCAAAGCGTTTCTAAGCATCAACGTTCTGTGTATTTTGGAGATGTGACAGAGGAGTTAAAATTCAAAATTGAAAGGCATGCTTCCATGTTGTGATGGGAGGAGAACTGTCCTAAGTCTGTGTAGCTCATAGGCTGGATCTTGAAATTCCACAGTACAAGGAGAAATGAGGATATATGACAAACTGCATTGTCCTGGTAGAGAGAGAAGGTATTGAGGGTGCAAACTTTGGGTAGTTTCCAGTGACGTAGTCCTGATATCACAAGGATTTCCATTCATGCAGCAGAACCTCCTCTCCCTTTTCTCCCAACATGTCCTCCCTCAATCTGCTTTAGAGGGTTGGGGGACCCCAGAACAAATTAAGGGGGTGTAGAGGGGCACAGGGAGAGGAATGGGAGAGGGAGTTCCATTGTGCAGCCAAAAGTCCTTGTGCCAACCGAATTACTTTGTTGTATACCACCCACTGATTCATATGAGAGTGGGTGACCGGCAGTCTCATAAGCTCATCTTACTAAAAACTAGACCTGTGCCAACCATTCTTAAACATTTCTCCAGCAGCCACTGGCAGGCATCAAAGGCCATTTGAGTAATCATTGGCAGAATTGCACCAAAACTTCCATAGTGAAAATGGCAGCAGTGGAAGGACTTAGAGTCATGTCTATTCATGAATCTGAATAGGAGGCAACCCATGCAGTTGCCTCAGTGAAGAGAGAATCGCTGCCACCGAGCTATCCTGGAGAAGGTGGCTACATTGGTCCACTGTAGTCAGACATCTGCAGTACCCTACTCTATTCAATTTCCATTTTGAATGGCTTCCTTTTAAATTGCTGGTTGGGGTACTGGGGGGAGGCCGGCCAGTGAGTCCATGAGTCCCTTAAACCATTTGGGCCATGGCCAGTGTCCCTCTTGCACCCCACTTGCACCAGTGCCAGGCCTGGTCTGTAGAGTAAAAGGTTGCATTCTGAACACTGATAATTAGCGAAAAATCATTAGGGACGTGGCATTCCTCATAAACAACTTGGGGTGAGGGTGTCAAAGGGCTTGTGTTCAGCCTTACTTACAATTAGGGCATACCCTCCAACATTTCTCTGATGAAAATCGGGATGTCCAATTCCACAATGATAATTTTAGGCTACTACAGTATTTATACCCCACACATCTTACTGGGTTGCCCCAGCCACTCTGGGTGACCTCCAACATATATAGAAACATAATAAAATATTAAACATTTTTTTAAAAAACAAAACCTTCCCTATACAGGATTGCCTTTGGGTGACTTGGGGGTCAGATAGCGCCATACCCTCCAACATTTTTCCAATGAAAACAGGGACATCCTAAGGAAAAGTGTGACATTCCGGGATCAAATCAGAAACCAGGACGGCTTCTCTAAATCAGGGACGTCCCTGGAAAATAGGGACACTTGGAGGGTCTGTTAGGGGTAGCCTTTTTGAAAATCTTGATGCCAATCTTAATCACCTGGATCTTTAAAATTCCCACCTTGCTCCTTAATCTCAATAAAAAGCAATTCTACCCCGCTCTTGTTCTGCTAAAACTATGAACAATTCTCGACTATTACATGCATTCTTATTTGCATTGTTACATGTATAACAATATACACATACGCTCTCCAGGTTTCTTAAAGTAACTAGCACATAAAAAGAAACTTATGTTTTAATATAGAAATATACTGCAGAAGTACAGTGCAGTTATGAGTACAGTACAGAAACACAGTATGAGGCCTGACTCTTTTATACGCATTGTACATATACATAGTTTTATGGAAAATATAACTTTGCATATAATTAGTCAGGCTCCTTCTTCTTTTAATTAAGTGACTCAGTTATAAGCTGGCAGTCCAATGTGAGTAAAACTCAGTTGGGTCGGAACCACTGGATTCCATATACAGATTAATTTGAAATGGATTTTTCCTCCATCCCTACATACATTGTTCCACTGACCCAATGCACAAATGAGACAGCCCTCTGGAGTTTTTAATGCACATTGTTCTTACTGAAACACCATCAGTGGGTGGTGAAAACAGGGATGTTTACGTGCAGTCCAAATCATATATACTTGGCAATAAATCCTATTGAAATCAATGAGACTTCATAGTTCAGGATCTGGCTGTAGGTCTGCTTGATGTCAAGGGGCAAGGCTGACTTTGCACAAGCTGTGCATTGCTGTTGTTTGTTTATTAGCAAGAGTTTGGGCACAGCGACGCACACTGGGTGCTTCTAACTACTTGCTGTCTGCATTTTTCCTTACTGCAAGGGAGACTCCCCACGATACTCTCTTTCTACTGCGACACTGTGAGACAATCGCCTTCCTTCTGCCCTGGCTCCAGACTGCAACTGTGCTTACTGGAGTGAGACTTTAATTTGCTACACCATGCCAGAGTATTAATAGACAATTATTTATTGCAAATCCGAACCATTTATACTGTTTACTGAGTTGACACAATGTAAAATTTTGATCCAAATGTTAATGTGCCCATGACATTGCATAATTCTGTTCTGTGCCAAGGTCCCTTCTCTCCTTCTAGCCCACTAGCTGCCACCCCCCACCATGCGACTGGCTTCTTAATGA
Source organism: Zootoca vivipara (assembly GCF_965207765.1). Taxonomy (NCBI): domain Eukaryota; kingdom Metazoa; phylum Chordata; class Lepidosauria; order Squamata; family Lacertidae; genus Zootoca; species Zootoca vivipara. The sequence continues at coordinate 20,745,870 of NC_142582.1, read as the reverse complement.
TTTGAATATGCAGTGGAAGGAAATCGAATTTTTAATGGATGAATAATTCACAATCTAAAACTTGTGCTTGTTTATTTGCATGCCTCCTCCACAACTGAGGTGCATGCAGCTAATTAGAACAGCAGCAAAATCAAGCAAATTCAGAATGCTGTTTGGATTGCAAGCAGGAAAGAACATGGAAATAGCTTTGCAGTGTTCTTAAATGGTGGCTGAATTGCTGTTTGTGAGCTACACACACCGGAGGCCGGTCCACTAGGGCAAATGGGGGCACTGCCCCACCAACCTCAGTCTTGTGGGATATTTACAATGTGGTCAAACCAGAAATGCATGTTTGCTCGATGGGCATGTGATAGGAGCCGAAGCTGTAATAGAAATTGGAACCCCAGTGGCTGAATGCAGAAAACTACCAAGAGCAGCTCAGTACTGAGGAGGACACTTTCATACCCTCATGTCCTGAGGGCATGGAAAGGACCTGTGTGGAATGCCTCAGTGTTCCAAGATTCTTAGAGGCAAACATTCCAAACATTGTTGCACCAAGTTTGCTTGGAAGCAAGTCTCTTGTCGGTTTCTCGACTTCAAGCTTCTATCTGATGAAGCACTTGCTGCCTCAAGGACTACAACATTTAACACAGCCGCCATGAATCATAGACTCATAGAGTTGGAAGAGACCACAAGGGCCATCCAGTCCAACCCCCTGCCAAGCAGGAAACACCATCAAAGCATTATTGACACATGCCTGTCAAGCCTCTGCTTAAAAACCTCCAAAGAAGGAGACGCCACCACACTCCTTGGTAGCAAATTCCACTGCCGAACAGCTCTTACTGTCAGGAAGTTCTTCCTAATGTTTAGGTGGAATCTTCTTTCTTGTAGTTTGAATCCATTGCTCTGTGTCCACTTCTCTGGAGCAGCAGAAAACAACCTTTCTCCCTCCTCTATATGACATCCTTTTATATATTTGAACATGGCATGGAAAGTGCAGTCCTCCAGATTTGCCTACAACTCTCAGCATGCTGTCTGGGACTGATGGGAATTGGGAGTCCAACAGCATGGGGTGGGGGTGGGGGACACACAGCTGCCTGCTCCTGACTTAACACCTCTGGATTCATGCAGAAAGGCATTTAAATTAGCATTTGTAATTTCTGCCTTCAGCATACCAATTGTCGTTTGGAGCACTGCAGTTGGACTGCACCATGTAAAAATGGCAATGAACACACAAAATTGCAATAGTTAATTATTATTTTAAAAAAAGAAAAAGAAAAGAAAATCTGCAACAATGGAAAGATATAGTGGAGATTTTCATTAGTCTAAATAAAATTATAAATAAAATGGTCCCCAACTGAGCTTCTGACCGGCCAATTGAATCAACTATAACTGCTGTTCCACTATGCAATATCAAAGCAAGAAATAAGAATGGCGTTGTTCTAATATTCCTCATATAATTCCCACCATCAATACACCTTGGACCTTTTACTTTTTTAAAAAAAGTGTTACCTTTAACAGATTTAAATCAGTGATACACTGATTTCCTCAAAGTTGTTATTATGCTTGGAAGAATCAGACAGATAAATCTAGCCCGCCTGCCTCTTTGTGCCCTGAAACAGGATATTTCATATTAAACATGCCTTTAGCACTAAGATTTCAGTGTGATCCAAGCAACAGGGTCAAAATCAACCCTCCCTCCCACTCATGGAAGGAAAGATACAGGAAAGATTGAAGGACCCCAGATCATTTTGTCTACATCAGGCTTCCTCAACCTCGGCCCTCCAGATGTTTTTGGCCTGCAACTCCCATGATCCCTAGCTAGCAGGACCAGTGGTCAGTCTCAAAACATCCGGAGGGCCGAGGTTGAGAAAGCTTGGTCTACATGTTAAAAGGGAACGAAAGTTTAAAACTAAAAAAACTGCAGATGGGAAAGGGTTCAAGTGCCTCCCTTTTTACAGCTTCACAGCTTGCCTAGCCTGATTTTTTTAAACACACACACACACACACACATATGCACGCAACACAGGGAGAAAGAAGCACATTCTGAGTTGTGCAGTGCAATCCTGTAGGGCTTGCTTCCTAGGAAATGTGCTTAGGATTGCTGCCTTAGTTCTTCATTTTGATTGACTCAGAGCCCGTTTAGCTTGGGATCACTACCAAACTGAGTGGGAAGTACCGTACTGTTCGAGGAAGCTGTCCGTAGCTGGATCGCTAACAGAAGCAGCTTAGTAAACATAGCCAGGAACATCCTCAGTTTCTGCCAGAGCATGGTCAGTTACGGGCCATCACATAACATGGCTTTTACAAGAACTTACCAAGAACAATATGAAAAATCGCAATACCGACTGAGTCAAGTGGTATTATTTTTTATTTTATTTGCTTAGTGTAGGTCAATTTATTTACCAAATGTGACAATACTGTTAGAGCGTAATCTACAGTGACATTCTTATTCCAGCAAAATGCTGAGTTGCCCTCCCTGGCTGCACACTCTTATCATGTGGCCTTTTTCCTCATGTTTTGTTTCATCAGTCATACAAATATTCAAATAATATAAAAACCGGGCAGAAAATTGCTCCCTTACATCATCGCACCAGCATGCCGCTTTTTGTTATCACTAGAATGACAATGAGACATTCATCTTTCAAGGGGCAAAAATTCCATTTCACCTCAGGAAATGTCACGTTAGAAATGGCCAAACCAGGCCAGTAAAAATATTATTATTTGGTAAAAGGAAAGCTTACTGTTTCCGATAGGAAAAATCTTCACCTCCTAAATACAGAATTACACTAATAGATTAATATTTTTTCTCCATTTAAAAAGTCTCCCCCACGTCAGCCATAGCTGTTCCTGTTAATATTTATGTGAAACTTATGCCAAACCCTACATAGACTTTTTAATTTAATTTTTGTTTATTTATTATTATTATTATTTTAAAAAATCGTCAATAAACTCACTTGGGGAAAGCTCATAAAATTCAGCTTCACCCACAATCCAGACGATAGTCTGCCAAGTTCTACATAAATAAATCATTGAGTCGTTTTTGGCATCCTGTAGACCAGAAGGAATATTTCCGTGAGTAGATTTAAAGAGACATGGCTCTACAAAATATAGTTGCTGCAAAACACTAGACAGAAATGATGGATTTTGACTCTGTCACTTATAAGAATTTCTGAAGACTGTTCTCCAATATAATAAAAGGACCCCCAGAAAGAACTGTTATTGTAAAATATATATATTTTGAAATCAGCATAATTTACTTCTGAGCTCCATCCGTTTCAGCAACTAAGATTCTGAACTCCACATAGCTCAGGGGAGGCGGATGATTTTTCCTTCAGATGTTAGCTCTCCACCAATCACACTACTGTCTAAATGCCAATTGAGTATTCAGTGGCGGAGGCCGTAGTGGGATGATGCTGGCTTCGCAATGGTGCTGAGGCAGGGCAGTGGTAAGCTCAGGCCTCTGCAGCCACCCTGTCAATGCCATTCCACCCCCCCCCCCGCCCCACTGCATACTCATCAACTGTCCTGGAAAAAATGGGACATATTGTTTTTCCCCTCATTTTCCTGGCTGCCGTGATTTCAGGCTACAACCTCTCCATGAAAAAAATGCTTTGGGAGGCAGCAATCTTGTGTGGGGCCCCCAAAGGCACATTCTTGGGTGCCCTGACTGATCATGTATGGGTCACATGACTCACGTGACGTCCTGGTTTTGGGCCGCTTTGTTTTGGAGGGCATGCCCCTCATGCACTGGCACAGCCCCGATGTTGCCACTCATGATGATGTGGTCAGGAGGCTAGCTCCACCACACCACACTTCCCGCTAACACAAATCTTCTGGAAGTATTCCCCCAGTGCATGAAGAGGAGCAGTGGCAATTTTGCCTGCTGTGGAAAGCGACCATAGGATTGGACTTGAGAGCTAGCTAGTAGAAACTAATGCTTAACTACCAAGCCCACCATAACTGTTAGACCTTTATTTGCTGGGAATCTGAGGTGAGACAGACTCACTGACTGGCTGACTAATGGGCTGACATCCCTTAATCACTTATATAGATGGCACTGGGCCATTGCCATAGCAACTGGCTTGGCCAACGGTGCACCTGTTGGCTTATCTCATATATGGGGTGATTTGTGTCCAGGAAATAAATTAACTCTTTCCTCCAATATTATTGACAGCCCGTCAGATATTTGAAGATATTCAGTGCTACCATTCACCCTTCTCAACTGTCTCTTCTACTGCTACAGCCACAGGAAGACCCAGTTCATAATATTTCTCTATATATTCAAAGCAGAGGCTGTACTGCTGAGCTATAGCCGTTATCACTGAGCTACACCCCTCATTTTATCTGGTCCTTTTTGTTGTTGTTGTTGTTGTTGTTGTTGTTGTTGTTGTTGTTGTTCAGCATGGTTATTCTGGTCTCTTTAAACTACAGTTCACTATTGTGCTCAGAAGGAGGAGCTGTGGTTTGATGTCAGTTCACTAATCTGGACCTTAAAACTACGGTTTGATGCTGATTTAAGGGCTGTAGTTCCCCATTTCTGATGTAAAAAGCAACCATAGTTGAAACAGACCAGGATCAAAGCACCAAGTGGGACTGTGTGGGCCTGGTGCCTGTTCCTGGCTAAATAAACAATGGTTTGTTAAGGCAGGAATGTTGCGGTGAGGCAACAATAAGGCCTATTTTGCACCATCACTAGTGAGATATTTTCCTATCACACACAATTCTATCTTTAGTTTCATTACTCTCTCTTTGCTAATAGCTATTGCAACGAAACATAATTGACTTGAATACTAAATGGCTAGAACAAAGCTTTCATTTGCCCTGTTATTTCACTCCTCTCATTTTGAATTGGCTTTAATGGGGGGGGACCTCAAACCTAGTGAGAAATCCGTGCCAGGCAGTTAACAGGTTAAGGATCATTTGCATAAATTAGCAAGTTTTAGCAATGAATTCACCTACTGAAAGTAAGACACGGGACACTGCGTGTTAATAATTGACGTGCTATATGAAATGCAATGTTCCTGAGGAGGAAATTGAGCTCCACGTCGCTATTAGAACCAGTGGAGCAGCAAACAATGGGAAAAGAAATATCATTTTGTTCGGCGAGTTACTGCTCCTGCATAACAACTATCCTACATTTTGATGAAGTTCTTTTTCTAACAGAAAAAAAAAACCACACACCACCAGACAGATTTAACAAAGATAGGGAGTGCAGTGTGTGTGTGTGTGTGTGTAGCCACTAGGGAAATCCAGTTGTTAACAATATTGGACAGGAAATGGAAATGAAAAGAGGCATTTATAACGGGGATTACTGGGTGGTTCTTGTTTTTGTTATGTATTTTGTGTTTCTACGTTTTGATTTTAGGTTGAGAACCACCCTGAGACTTGCGGGTCTAGGGCTGTATACAAATTTGAACACCACCACCACCCACCAGCATGTCATTGCTTCTACTTCTAAAACATTCCCTCACTTCCCTGAAATCTCCCCACTTTCCAGGTTTACTGAACACTTCCAAAATGGCCTCATTTTGAGAGTGTCCCTGTCGCAGCGTAGGCTAAAAGATAAGTGATCCCATTAGATGCCTTCTGCTGTCCCACATTAAGTTACAAATATTGGTTCTGATACGTAAGTAATGGCTTTCACCTGGTGATTGCCAGCCACTCAAAGTCACAGTTCGTTTTACTGCATGCCACAAATACGGATTATGTATTCACAAAGGGTCGGAAACAAATCTGCTCTTAATAATGTGGTGTGGCATAATTTAAAATTAGCTTAAAGTAAATTAAATTATTCAGCCCCTGATCTACTTTACCAAGTTCACGTGGAGTAGGTACGCCATATCAATTAAATCTCAGTGAACTGCAGCAGCCAATAAAACTTCCTCCCGCCACAAGTAATATTTCAAGATATTGATGGCAAAGTTATTGCCATTAATCTGAGTATAAAACCAAAATCAGGTATCAGGAGCTGTCCAATAAACTCTCCCCACAGACTAATAAAAGTATCATTACCTCTTTACTAACTAAGCACTTTTGCTGTTCCTTTTCCACACAAAAAGACTTTTTTAACCTTTATATGTAGAAATTTATTACCCAATCAGTACTATTGTGTTTCTCACCTCACATCAGGCAAAGCTTTGGGATAATGGAGAAAGGCGGGTAACTATTTGCCTAATAGATGGTCTGGCTTGCAGACATTGGTGTATCCTACTTGCCTTCACTATAAAAGATGAAAATTGTGTGCTACATACCCTCCAACATTTCTCCAATGAAAATAGGGACGTCCTATTCCGTTCTTGTTGTTATACCCTGCCCATCTGACTGGGTTGCCCCAGCCACTCTGGGCAGCTTCCAACATATATAAAAACATAATAAAGCGTTAAACATTTTTAAAAAACCTTCCCTATGTAGGGCTGCCTTCAGGTGAAAGGTACTATAGATACTTATTTCCTTGGCTCGGGGGCTGCATAACTCCATACCCTCTAACATTTCTCTGATGAAAATAGGGACGTCCTAAGGAAATAGGGACGTCACTGGAAGGACAGATCCTGAAGCTGAGGCTCCAATACTTTGGCCACCTCATGAGAAGAGAAGACTCCCTGGAAAAGACCCTGATGTTGGGAAAGATGGAGGGCACAAGGAGAAGGGGACGACAGAGGATGAGATGGTTGGACAGTGTTCTCGAAGCTAATAACATGAGTTTGACCAAACTGGGAGGCAGTGGAAGACAGGAGTGCCTGGCGTGCTCTGGTCCATGGGGTCACGAAGAGTCGGATACGACTAAATGACTAAACAACAAGTAAAAGTGGGGTCTTCTGGAATCGAATCAGAAACCAGGCTGGCTTCTGTAAATCCCTGTCCCTGGAAAATAGGAATATTTGGAGAGTATGGAAGTGGTAGAACTTCCCCCGCTTTGCAATCAGAAGATCCCTGGATCAATCCCCAGCCCTGTCTTAAACCCTAGAGAGCTACTGCCACTGTAGACATTGTGCCATTGTGTAGACAATTGTGAGCTCAATAGGCCAGTGGTCTGACTTGGTATAAGGCAGTTTCCTGTGTTGCTAACTTATAGAATCTCCAGGTAACGCTCTTAATTCCACTTCCTGAAGATAACTGTTGCCAGTCAGTGGAGCTGCTAGACAGACAAATGGAAAAGTCAGCTTCCTGTCTTTGTAGGTTAGTGAGTGCTGGCTTTGTTTCAGTGCCGACCTGCATTAACTGCAAAACAGGATTGCAAATGGCCGTGAGAACCAAATGAAGTAGCTGTGTGCATCAACTTCAGATGAATCCCAAATCTAGGTGCTTTGGCTATCAATAGGCAAAACGGCATTGGATTTTTGACCATTCATAGGCAAAACAGGATCCACACAAAGTGGCTAACAAGTTCTGTCAGTTATGAAATGCTATTGCATGCCAGGTGTCTAAGAGACCTGACTTTAATTATGTACCTGTGTTTTCCCAGTGTTATCTGAGGGAATCCTGGGTTCTATAAAAGCTTGCTGGGGTTCCTCAATGATAGTTCCCTGAAAAACAGGAAAACTGTGCATGTTCAGCGGTTGTGAAATGCTGACTAATGGTTGACAAGGGGGAAAATAGGATAATGTATGCTGGAAAGTGGTATAGCAATGGCTGGCTGGAACCCTGAGCAGGAGCACTTCATTTTGCTGCAAGCCTCTCTTGTTTTCCCTAAAACATCAGCCACCTCCATTATGAGGCTAACATCTGCTGAAAAAGGAAGTTTGTAAGAAAATGAGGAGCAATGGGGATCGTAAGTTGGTAATGCATTTTTTTATCCTTACTGGGGGTGGGGGTGGAATGCTGTAAACTTAAATCTGGAAGACATTATTATGTGAAACAGAATTAGCTGAACATGGGCACCAACAGTGTTTGATGGGAAATATTCAGACCCCCATTGCTGCCGTAACCATGCAAGGAGATAGTCAGCAGAGTGCAACCCTTTTCATGTATGCATGTTACAACTTCTCTCCATTTCTACATTCTAACAAGAGCGAATGGCATAAATTATCTCCAATTCTGATGCAGTGCCGAAGCAGCCATCTGGTCTAATATCTCACTGACAGTGATATAGGACTGAACATCCAGTGTTTGGTCTGTTGCACAGAAAAGGACAATAGGACATATTTTAAAATGTCAGGATACATCAGACCCATATTCGGGAAAGTTTGCATTTATGAAAATGGATAGTATTGGAGATGTATCATGATGCAGATCTAATCATGGATGCTGGTGTGGTGAATTGGATTAAGAACCGATCTGAATTCTTCTAATTATGGGCATGTTAGGGTTGCTCCCGTCAGGCTTTCTCTTACAGTAAAAGGAGCTTATGAAATCATTTTCAGTAAAGCTTGGGATATGCTGTCACCAGCCTGATAATCAAGTGGCTTTAGTGATGGATTGGGTCACATGGAAAGAGTCTGAGGGCAATTCCCCAAAGTGCTGAAGACCTTTGGAATGTGCCTGTTATATGAGTGCATAATTTTAGTATATCAAGCAAAACAAACAGTTATATTCCTCTGCAAGGCTATGCAGGATAAACTTGTCCAGCAAGTTTTGGCCTCTTCAGCCATCTCGTTTTTGCAACCACAGATTTTTTTTCCCCCATGCGGGATCCTTGAGAGATCACTCAGACCAACTTCAGTGTCGTTACAATACTTATAACAAGCTGTGATTTGGGTAGTAGAGCTTGCTGATCTGGGTGACAGCCTGTTTATCCTTTCTCTCTCTCTCATGCTGCAAAGAACCCTAATATTTGTTATGGTATTCATTTGCCCATGGGCTGGTTTGCATGCTAGCAATGTTGCTGCAATTGTAATGAATGCCTCCAGTCAGTCCCAGATAATCTCCAGCTAGTTCACGGGATCCCCAGTCCCCGCTTGTCATTGCCTCTTGTCATAGGTGGAGATGGAGCACAAGGAAGCATATTTTCCACAGACTGAGTGGAATTCAATGTAGCTCCAGGTGGAGTGAATCCATGCAGGACACCACTTGTGCAATGGGACTTCCCTTCCTCTCTTCCTCCATCAGGTCCAGTCGTGTCCGACTCTGGGGTTGCGGCGCTCATCTCGCTTTGTAGGCCGAGGGAGCCAGCGTTTGTCCGCAGACAGCTTCCGGGTCATGTGGCCAGCATGACAAAGCTGCTTCTGGCGAACCAGAGCAGCACACGGAAACGCCGTTTACCTTCCCGCCCTATTTATCTACTTGCACTTTGATGTGCTTTCGAGCTGCTAGGTGGGCAGGAGCTGGGACCGAGCAATGGGAGCTCACCCTATTGCAGGGATTCGAACCGCCGACCTTCTGATCAGCAAGCCCTAGGCTCTGCACCCCCTAAATATTTTCTGGGTTCCCCTCAATCCTCCGGGACAGATTTAGGGGGTGCAGTGGGGGGGAAGGAGGAGGAAAGCCCCATCGCACAAGTGGATCTCATTCTGCATGCACAAGTTTTCGGAATCCTGCCCTTATTTATTTAGTATAATTATATCCCGCATTTCTTCCATCATGGAACCCAAGGCAGTGCACATGAGGTTCCTTCCATCCAGGCAATGACCATATCCAAACTTGCTCAGCTTGAAGCTTCCCTTGCCTTTGCTAGAAATGAAAACCAGCTGCAGACTGAAGGGCGGCTTGCCTCTTTTGAGCAACGCAAGTGGGTGCTGTGGGAACACTACCCCCCTCAGCTGAAAATGTTTGTTGTCCTGCAGTCTGTGCACAATAGGGTTGTGCATCGGCTCATTTGTGGGTTGGATAATGAAGAAAATCAGGGTGATTTGGAGAGGCTTTTCCCCTCCCGACTCAAAGCACAATGTCAATAAACTTCCCAAAGTCTTTCATATACTGCTCTCTGCTTTGCCATATATCCCGTTCTCTGGGGGGAGCAATAGCTGCTCCAGAAGACTGTTCAAATGAGGCTCTGGTTCGGCCACTGTTCCCTTACTTGTTCATGAATGGCTCATTTGAATTGTGGCTATTGTTATTATCTGCATTTCATCATTCGCCATGATGGTTTTCAAGCATCAGGAGAATATACTGAGAGCGATTTGTTTAAAATACACTTACATTTTATAGGTAGGTTGTTGGCGGTTTATAAAAAAGAAGGCAGTGGTTTACTGGACTGTTGACTTTCTCCTCTCCTTCCTGGCATCCTCTTCCCTCCCCAACCCCCTCGCTACAAAATGACACTGATGCTTCCAGCCTCGTTTCTTTCCGGTTGAAGATGGTTAAACCTTTGGAGGAAAAGAGGCACTGATTAATGGCCTTCCTATTACCACCTCAGGCTGTGATCCTGCCAGCTCTCTTAGTTAACCAGGGTCAGGCCAGGTCTCAGCTTGCATGGGCCTCAGGTCTCCAAGGGGACAAAAAAAGAGAAGAGACTACCGTGGCTGCAGATAGCACTGGCTGAGAAATATCTTCCCAGTTCTGTGTGAGAAGCACAATGTCGCTGAAAGTGCTGTTTTTCCATACGATATGAAAATCTGCGGTTTAGAGTGTAATGAATCAAATGTTTATGAGGATTGCGGGTCTAAGCGGTTGCTGTTCAAATTCACGAGGCCAGGTTTCTTTCTTTGGGTTTTCTTTGGCCACGATATCTGGAACACTGAAAGAGGAGAATCTGGAGCAGCGACAGAAATAACTTAAGGTCTGGGGAGTGGGCAATTCACATCACGATCCCACTGGTCCTTCAGGCACTACTATTGCCAGAGAGAACAACATTTTTTTCCATGTGGTCACCCTTTAAAGAACAAACAGTAGTTGGAGCCCAGAATCTTGTTAATAGCTTTAAATCAATTACTGCTTAATTGTTTTTAAATTATTGACCTCCCCCCTTTGTTTTTAACTGTTCCTATCCTATCTGTGAGCCACCTTGAGTCTCTGTGAGGGAAAAAGGCATAATAATAATAATAATAATAATAATAATAATAATAATAATAATAATAATAATAATAATGCTTCTAAGCCCTTGATTATGCCATCTCAACCTGCCCCATTGACTTCAGAAGGATGTCCTCTAACAGCCAGTTCTCTCAAGTGTATATGACAGTGATTTGATTTCTCTTGATCATTTGGTACTTGGTACTGACAGCTCACAGCTGAAAGTTTGAACTGACCCCACTGAAAATTATTGTGGCTGAGGAGAAATGAGATCGTGAAATTCATATTTGTGATTATTGTCCTATGGTGGCCCAGTTGGGTCATTTTAGATACTGGACTTAATGGGGGGAACCCCCTCTTTAGAAGGTCATTATTCGACTTACTTTTAAAATATAAGCCAGCCCTGCTGTGTTTTTTGGGGGGGGCGGGGTCCTCCTGCTTATTCTGCTGAGTGGGGCCCTAAACACCTGCCCCTAAGTCCTACCATGAGTGAAGCACTACTCCTCCACATGTGCAAATCACTGCAGCATCCTTTGTGAGTGAACATTAGGAAGAACTTCCTGACAGTAAGAGCTATTCAGCAGTGGAATTTGCTACCAAGGAGTGTGGTGGAGTCTCCTTCTTTGGAGGTCTTTAAGCAGAGGCTTGACAGGCATATGTCAAGAATGCTTTGATGGTGTTTCCTGCTTGGCAGGGGGTTGGACTGGATGGCCCTTGTGGTCTCTTCCAACTCTATAATTCTATGAACCTAGTGATTTCACCTTACTGGGTTATGCATCAAGCAATCAGAATTCGGAGGCTTCTGCTAAGGACATGCTGAACTGAAATTGGCCACCAATTGGCCACCACTTATTGATATTAGCCCTCACTGTACTCGGAGACTTCTTGGATCAAAGAGGAACTTTTCATGGGAACATGCCTATTTTTCACATATTGTTTGTGTTAAGGTTGGAATGAATGCCTTCCACTACAGAGAAGTCCAAAAACAAGAAGGACATATGATTGCTATCAGAGTTTTCACACTTACAGACAGCACTGGGTCTGATGAAACACTCACTTTTAAAGGTGCTTCAGACACAGGAGAAAGTCTGTTAAAGTGCACTTGTGTGCAATAAACAGCAGAGGCTTTTCATAGACTTCAGTGGTGCCTGGAAAACAATGAAGTTTACTGGCTGTAATAAGCGAGTGAAACATTATGAAAGCACAGCAAGGGGGAGGCAAACATCAGAACTATGAAACAGCAACTGGCTGGTGCTCAGTGTGTTGCACAGCATCCATCTTTATTAAAAAAAAAGACTGAAATAATATGTTTTTTTTCTAGGGCAGTGATAGAACCCATGCAATATCTCTCTGTTTGCTCAGTCACCTGCTAGCAAACATTTTCCAGTTAATCAGTCAAAATCGATAACCACATAAAGATCAATTGGGAACAAGATTTTTTAAATTTTATTTTACAGTGGTGACCTGCCCAAGAAGTCTCAACAACAGCATTTGCCATTAGTTGTACTTGTACAGACACTTTTTTTATATTACTAGAAAGCTGCCATATACATCCCAATACATAAATCAATTATATAAAATACCATGAATGTGCAGTGAAGCAATAACATAGAGGGAAAGTTCATAACAACAGCAGACACATTGCGAATATGAGCAGCCAGCCCTGGCTAAGGGGAGATGTCAGAGAGGGGTAAAAAAGGAGAACTTGTGGGGAGACACCCCACTTTATGAATACTTTATATGTGGGGAGTCTAAATTTTATTTATTTTCAGAGAACCAGCTTTTATTTATTGCCTCTGATCCGCCTTCTAACCACTGCCGCCATATTGAACTATATTGTTCACCAATGCTTTTAACTATAACTTTGCAGCTGTGGTGGTATTATAGATGTGGTACAAAACCAGACGGACATGCTTTTATTATTAAATAAGAGCAACAATATAGTCTTTACTGTAAACCAGAAGGGTTTGATAAGGTGAATACTATGCTTTGGTTTGCTGTAATAGGGTTTGCATAAGCCTGGCAGATAAAAACTTAGCTCCTAACCGTGTTTAACTTAACAGACCGTTATCCTTACTCCATTTCCCCCAATCAATCTGTAGATATCCACTGGCTTCTATTGAGCCAAACTTTCAGGAAGTTCTCACTTTGGCCAGCTCCAGAATCTCCTCCCTGAATTTTCTGCACTACTTAATGGCTTTATATGACCTCACTACCAATCTTTGGCTACATCCCATGATTCAGCTTCCCTAGCTTCAGATATTCTCTTGCTGCATTGCTTCCTTTCCAGTCTCTAGACTTCTCAGATTCTTCTTCTCAGCCAGTTTCACTCGATCTTCCTCTCTTCACCATTGTCTTCTTCATCTCTGCTCAGCAGTCACTCTCAATAGTTATACAACGAGCCTATTTATGTCCCAGTCTGCCTATCCTTCGACCAATCAGCTTTTAGTGACATAGAATTATTTCCCCTCACCAGACCACTTTTCCTGCCCAATGAGTCGCCAATATTTTTGACCCACAAGCCAATCAGAAGTGACATTTACAATCCTCTGTGTTTAAAACAACCTTGTTTCCCACAGTCCAACCTTAGGTATTTTCATAACAGCCAACTGACAGTCATCAATCTAGTATACTTAGGATTTCAAATTTAGCCTTTACAATGTATCTAAAGCAACACTGTTCTGGTAAACGCATTTTAACAGGTGATTTTCCCACAAATGTTTCCCCCCCCAATGGCTTTCTGTCCTTTGGTTTAACATTTCATTGTGAAACCTTCATTATTTTAATGCTTCCTTCATGTTGAATCTGAAATGTCCTTTCTACAGGCAACCTCCCATTTTCGTGTGTTCAATTTGTGCACAACCGCACATCACACCAAACCTGGAAGTGACCTGAAATTTCACCAAAACGTCACAAAAGGGGTTGGGGCAGGGGCAGAATGAGGTGCTGCAGGCTTTTCCCATTTACGTGGAGGTTACGTTCCAAGGCACTGCATGTTTAAGTCAAATATATGCAATTTCACTTAGACGTGTGGTGCCTTGGAACGTAACCCCCGTGTAAATGGGGGGCTGCCTGTATAAGCTCAGCAGCCACTGTATTCATTACAGATTGCTTTGTATCTATAAACTAGACAGCACTAAACCTATTTTATTTAGAGAGAAAATCTATGGAGATAATACAGAGTGAGAGCCAGAGTTCAGTGTACTGGTTAAGAACTGGATTTAGGTTTGACTGGATTGGGGGCATAGCTGCCAAGTCTCCCGTTTTCCCCGGGAAACCCCCGCTTTTCCAGCTGTCCCCAGCCGAAAAAATGGGTTTTTTTGTTCCCCCCCGGTTTCTTCTGGCGCGACGGCCATTTTGGAACTGGGCGGAGCATGCTCAGAAGCGACTTTTGATGCTGCCCTGCCCAGTTCCAAAATGGCTGCAGCGCGACTTCTGGTGCGGCGGCCATTTTGGAACTGGGCACAGCAGCATCAAAAGTCACTTCTGAGCATACTCTGCCCAATTCCCAAATGGCCGCCACGCTACTTCCGGTATGCTACTTTCGGTCCGGTCCCTTATTTTTCAGAGAGGAACTTGGCAGGTATGATTGGGGGTCCTTCAGATGTGGATGGACTCTGTCTTCCATCACACCCAGCCAGCATGGTGAATGGCCAAGGATGATGGGAGTTGTAGTCCAACAGTATTGGGCGGGCCACAGGTTCCCCACTCCTGTTCTAATATAAGGTGGCCATTCCCTGCCCCCCCCATCATAACAAATTGAAAAGAATTCATCGTTCAAAGCTTTTAAATATACCCAACTTACAAGATATCTTATGTTTTGCCGAAAAACTTTGATGTTCAAGGCAGGGCGAGCAATTGCGGCCCAACTATAGAAGCGACAAGGGCAGTTGCCAGGGATGTAAATTCACAGTTGAGTGATCTTTGGATGAGTGGCTTTTCTAACGCGGTATAAAAATTAAATTGGTACCTCCCGGGAAAGATGGCAATTGCACAGTAGCAATACTCCTCACTTTGCTGCAGTTTCCCTGCTCCCCTTCCATGAACTGGAAAATTGCGAGTCGAAAGTTGAGGAGGGGGGCACTCACGTATGTTTGCCATTCTGGTGTTGCTCGTGCCTCAAGAAATTCACAGCTTGTCACCAATCATCATCATTATCATCACTTTTAATTTGTATACCGCCTTTCTGTCTTACATTTCTCAAGGCGGTTTACAAGCTGAAGAAACAGAATCTAATGCAATACGAAACAACATTGTAACAATCTAATGCAATACAAAAATGTGATAATAAAACATAGCTTTTAATTAAGCAATCAAATAATGTAACTTTCAACAATCATTAGAACAGTATAGAATAATATCAGCATATGAAAATTAAACAGAAACCCACTCTTAACATTTACAATAAATAATTTCAAAGCTACAATCAATAAAACAACAGCAAGCCACAGGGTATAAAACAATACAATACAAATTGAGAAGCAGAGACTGGAGGGTGGGGCAAAGCAGGTGGAAGAAGGCCTTGCCTGATGGAGTCTCTCCCTTCACAGTTCTTCCTCCAGGACCAGCTTCCTTATGAGGAGTCCCAGGGCCGGGGGGTGGGGCAAGGCAGGTGGAAGGAGGCCTCCATTTCTAAGCAAAATTCAAAGTGTTGGTGCTGACCTTTTGGGACCTTTTGAGGACCCTAGGACCTGAAGCGACACTTAATCTCACATCAACAAACCCATGTTTTGTGATTGTCCCTTGAGGCTCTCCTGTGGGTGCCCCCACCATCTGAGATGAGGGGGATGGAAACAAGGGAGGTATAAGGCATTTTCAGCAGCGATGCTCCTTGGTGGGATTTCCCTCCCCCGAAAGGCCCTCTTGGCACCCACTTTGTTGTCTTTTGAGGAACGGGCAAAGCCCTTTTTATTCTCCCAAGTTTTAAAGTTCTATTAACTGCTTCTGGAGGCAGTGCAAGACAGGAGTGCCTGGTGTGCTATGGTCCATGGGGTCACGAAGAGTCGGACACGACTAAACGACTAAACAACAACAACAACCGCTTCTGCATTTGCATCTATTGAGGTGTGGTTTCACGTTCATTTTATTGTTGTTTTATTTTGATGTAAACTGCCTTGGGAATCCTTTGGCTGAAGAGCAGTCCATGGACATAGGCAATGAATTAGTAAAATGCAAGTATTTATGTATAACAATGTTTCTTTCAGAAGCTTATGCATCGCTCCAGGCTGCTTACATTAGTTAAAATTACAATCTACAATAAAACCTAACATCAATAAAAATACAGATAAATACAGTGGAACAGACAAAGAAGTCATCAAACCAGCCCATGGATTTAAACCAGCAGAGCAGAAGCCTGCCAGAACAGACTGGTCTTTAGTAATTGGTGGGAAATGACAAGACAGAGTCTTCTTAGGACAAGTGTTCAATGGCTTAGGTGAAGCTCTCTCTGTGCATCTTCCAAAGGCAGGAACTTCCATAGGCAGATCTTTTCTCATAGGCTGCTGCCATTGTTAGCTTTTCTATGTTGCATTTCTTTTATTGCAAGCTGTCCTGTCCTACAAATCAGGTCCTCCCTTAAAGAGGGCGTGTGTTGTGGTGAGACCTGGCAACCAAACCCTGTGTTATGGGTGGGTACGATTGAATAGCCACAACACCCAATTGGTAGATCCCTTGATGCAGGGTTCAATCAGATCAATGGGACGCAGGCTAAATGGATCAAGGGACCTATAAATGCTAAACCACATGACCCTGAGCTTTCTCTCTTGGTCAGTGCATCGGAACACCTGCCCACCTCTCCCTATATTTAGGGCTTGCGCACTTGACCTTGCTATGCCGTCGTGTGTCGTCTGTTGTTGGGACAGGGGCACGGCAGGAATTTTCCCCACTTGGCTGATTGGCTGGTGCCATTTGGGTTTCGCCTGCCACGTAGCAAATCATCACAACTTGTAAGGTTGTGGATAGGCAGGTGATAGGGATGGGGGAACGCTTTCGCCATCCCTATGTGAAGGGTGTTCCGTCAAAGGAATCCAGGAACTCAATGGTTTGGTCAACCCTGTGAGGGGTTGTGCCCATGCCTGAGTCCAGGGGGACATCTGGGTGGTGGACATAGCCTGTTCCCGGCTTTCTGCCATTCCAGGTGTTCACCCTAGGCTGACTTATGCTGGTGCCCTGGGTCAGCGCTACCTGCCGTGGTGCAGGGATGTTGTAGCCAGTGAAGAACAACGCAATGAGACAGAATGATATCAATGGGAAGGCGACCCCGAGAATTGTTGGGTGCTCCCTTTTATTAGTGATTTTTACAAGCTGTCAAAGATTAACCCGCTAGAGCAACTTTTAGCCAATGGCGGTAGCGCGACTCCATACAAGGTGATGTTCCTGGGCATGTCACTTCCTGGCAACACCCTGAAACTCCCCCAAATGACCACCATTATGGATGTGCTGTGTCTCACGTACTCTTGCCCATGCTCCTGTCACGTGTCACTCTCCAAACACCCCTCCTTGCTCATCCCATTGTTTTCACCCCACTGCTCCAACCTGATATTTCCTGTTTCATCCTGCCATGCCTTGCTCCGTCCCGTTCTGACCTGTCAAACTGACCCGTGCATCCCACTCTGACCTTTGGCTTGGTTTGCCAGAGCACAAGTCCCTTGTCTTGGGCAGAAGTGACGTGGCGTGCCATTGTCATTTCCTATGGTTGGCATGGCATGCCAGTGCCAACCTAGCCATGTAATTCCTACGCAGGGAGCTAGTCGAACCAGAGCCTATGCAACCACTCACTTGCTGTAATCAATAAAGTTGTGGCCTAAATTCTGCCAAAAACCAAACCAAAATTTGAGTCCTGTCTGAATTTATTTAAGGGGGAGTTTTAAAGGTATTAACACACAAAAGGTGTTTGTGGTGTTTTTTTTTACAAGTAATTAAATAACTGGTGGAAATCTCATAGGCAGCAGTTGCTTCTTCCATTCGCAGTTTTTGTGTGCAGGTGCTGAGAGTGGGAACCAATGGATTGTGAGGTTTGTGGATGGCACTGAAAGAAAGCCTTTAATCATCACATACATTCTAGAGTCTCAATCTGATGGTGGCCTCATTGCTATTGCTGTCCTATCCTGACTGAAATCGTACGAGAAACAATGACAGCGTTTTGAGAGCTCAGACAAATTTTTGTATTATTAAAGCAAATGAGCCATTTATTCCAAGATAAATTATGGAAGCTATAGCACTGATAAAGAGGGGGAAGTATGTTCATAACCAGTAGCATTCAGCATTCCTATTGACATTTCTTTGTATCCATAACTAATCATCAACAATTATCAATACGAACTTGGGGAATGCTGTTTCTCCTGCAGTGAGAAATTATACAAATCATTCGGTTGAAAGGAAAAGATACCCTTGGGGTACAATGTGTATCGAATTTTTCAGGGGAAAATTATGTGACTCTGTGCCATTGGATGCAATGAGCGCCTTGGCAAATGAAGCTTTTTTTTATTATTAAAAAATGAGATACATTTTTTAAGTGAGAAGGGTTGTATAAATCTGTTTCACATAAAGGTGATAAGAAGTAACTGCATTTTCTCCCTTGCTATTTATTACCTGTACTTAACTCTAAAGTAAGAGTGTAATAATAACAGCTGCTTAGACAGTGCAGCTCTGCATGCAGATTTTCCTAGATTCCACCCTTGGCATCTCCAGATGGGCTAGAAAAGACCCCAGGCAGCTGCAGCCAGTCAGTCAACAGGGGTGGGGCGTCTCAGGCTGGAGGCTCAATCAATGTGTTCCAGGCCTCCATATCTTACCCTTTGGACTCTCCTCAGGCTTCAGCCCTCCCCTCACCAGACCACACACCTTCTCCCAGGGGCGCCAACTCATGGGGGGCAAGCCCTTTTGGGGGCTCCCCCATATTTTTTGGGAGGGGGACAGGCCCCCGCAATGTAAAAAAAAATATTAGGGGGAAGAGGAGGCCGAGCTGCCACATTTGACTCTGCCCCCCCACCTCCTCCTGATGTCCTAGCATTGTGCAAATGATGTAGGGATGTGTCAGGGAGCTGACAAGGAGAACAGCCCGTTCGCAGATCAGAGGAAGTCAGGGGAAACATAGCTAGCTTGCAGTTAGTTTCTTTGTTAAAGAAGCAGAATAGAGAACATACAGGGACCTCTGAAGTTTGCTCCCACCTAGGCGAAGCAGTTGTTCAGAGTGGCTTGTACCTCCCACTTCACTCCACCTCCCTCTGTCTATGGTGAGCCCCAATGAAGACTTTCTTTTTCTGCCTGGCTCTGTGCTCTGTGATATGCATCACATGCCTTGTTCTGGGAAGGGGCGACTTGCAGGCTGTCATCAGAAAAGCTGTCCGGGTAGCTCTGTGGTGAAGCTGCTAAGTCTGATTCCTGTCTTTGCTCTGTGCTGGGGCTCCAGCCTGTTTCCTCCTTTCCCTCATCCTCCAAGCTTACAGACTCCGCTGCTTCCCAGCTCTTCCCTTCCTCTGGGTTGTGTCCGGTTGTCCAGCACCAGGAGCCAGGATACAAATCTGTGCTTTCCCTAGGGGGATCTTGGTCAGGCAGTTTCCACCACTCCTCCTCATCTAGCCAGTAACTGGCAGGATGCCGTATTTGCATGATGTCATGTGCAGTGTTTCCCTCACCTCCGTCACCATCACATGCTGGCACCTTTGCCCTCTCCCCAGACTAGTACCAAATGGAAACCTTTCCTTGTTTAGGTAAGGTCTTTTAATGTGTCCATTACTGAGCTGTTTGAGTACTTATTCATACAGCACATAGTTAAAGCACGGTATTCTCTCCCACAAGAAGTCTTCTTCTTCTTTGGCGATCACTCGTAGCCGAGTAAGATTGTCTTCCATAAACACAATTTTAACAATGAGTCTGTAAGTGACTGTGGAGGCCAATTCTGGACCCACACGTCCTTCCACAGTGGGGACATTGGTTCCCGGGCAGGAGTTGATCACGGTGTGGATTTGCCAAGCGTGCCTTCCTCTTAGCACATTTCTCCCTTGCGTTCTGAGTTCGAGTGTCTTCAAAGTCCATGACACCTTTGGTAAAGGCTGTTCTCCAACTGGAGCGTTCGCAGGCCAGTGTTTCCCAGTTGTTGGTGTTTATACCAGATTTTTTTATAGATTTGCCTTGAGACAGTCTTTAAACCTCTTTTGTTGACTACCAGCATTACGCTTTCCATTTTTAAGTTCATAATAGAGTAGTTGCTTTGGAAGATGATCATCAGGCATCGGCACAACATGACCAGTCCAACGAAGTTGATGTTGAAGAATCATTGCTTCAACACTGGTGATTTTTTGCTTCATCCTGTACACCAGGCATCCCCAAACTTCGGCCCTCCAGATGTTTTGGACTACAATTCCCACCATCCCTGACCACTGGTCCTGTTAGCTAGGGATCATGGGAGTTGTAGGCCAAAACATCTGGAGGGCCGCAGTTTGGGGATGCCTGCTGTACACTGATATTAGTTTGCCTGTCTTCCCAAGTGATGTGTAAGATTTTTCAAAGTAGTAACAGATGACTACCAGCTATGATGGCTATGTTCTGCCTCCCCTGTCATTGAGTATGCCTCTGAATTCCAATTGCTGGGCATCATAGCTGCCAAGTCTCCCGTTTTCCCTGGGAAACCCCCGTTTTTACTTACCTTTTCCTGGTGGTCCCCCGTATCACTTTGTTTCCCGTTTTTCTCCGTTATTTTTCCTGCCAGCGGCCATTTTTTTCCCTTTCTGATTTGCCCTTCTATGGGCACAAAATGGCTGCCGCCGGCTTCAAAAGTCGCATCTACGCATGACCGGAAGTGCCTAGATGCGACTTCCGGTGTCGGCGACGGCCATTTTGGTGCCCATAGATGGGCGGGGCGACACCGGAAGTTACGTCGACGCAACTACCGGTGTCACACGGCTGCCAGTCCCAGATTCTGCAGTCCGGGACATGGAAGGTAAGCTGGGCATCACAAGAGCAAAGAGCACTGTTGCAGTCAAGTCCTGCTCTCAGGCTTCCCATAAGCCTCTGTTTGGCCACTGTGAGAACAGGAGTCTGGATTAGGTAGGCCATTGGCCTGTTCCAACAGGCTTTTCTTACACTGAGCTCCACTGAGTTAACTGAAAATTGCCCCTTGTCAATGTTTGCATTACTTTGAAATTTCACCTGTAAGGCACCTTGGAACTAAGGGTTGGGTTTTAATTAAAATAAAATGAAAACGAAACATGGAAGTGATATTGTGAATGTTGTCTTCCTAGTCACCTCTGGCAGTCTACCTCTCTTATGTGAAGTATTCAGTGAGGCATCACTGGGGATCACGGGTAAATTATTCACCACCACCCATGAGTAAAGAAATGTGCGCTATAGATACATGATTATAATGACAAATGTTGCAGGCATTAAAAGGTTATAAACCATGGTTATAAGCATCCTATTGAAGGGCTTGACTCAATAGTGATCTACAACAATTGATTACCTATTTTTCAAACTCTTTATTAACCATTAATCAGGCCTTTATAAACTATTTATAGGTGCTACCTCTGTATGTAACGTCTCTGTGGGATATAATCCTACATTGTCTGTAGAAGGATTTCACTCCAATGCTGTGACCTGCGCAGTCCTCAATGGTCAGCTTTGGCCTAACGGAACATTATAAACTGTAATCACTTTATGAACTAAGGAGAAATGCCTTTCCAGGGACTGGCATGAGATGACACAAATTCGGCACTGTGTCTCCTTAAAAACATGGCAACTGCACCAATGTAGGTGCACCGAATCATGAATTTGTGTGGGACTGAAAGGCTTCATAAGAACAATAATGTATTATTTTTGTATGCGACAACCGCGGCTAGGACATTATTAGCCCCAAAATGGAAGACTCAGGATTTACCGACGATTGGAGAGTGGCAGACAAAAATGATGGACTATGCAGAATCAGCGAGACTGACTAGCAGGATCCGGAACCAAGGGGAAACAAGGTTTCTAAGAGACTGGAGTAAATATGTGGACTATATGGAAAAGCATTGTAGAAGTTTAAAAACACTTGCAGGACTGAAATAAATCCTACGAATTGACTTTAAAGGGATGATATAAAGGAACTGCGGGATAAGAACTGATTAGAAAACCTATTGAGGGGAGGGAGGGAGGTCAAGCTCGGCGGAGCATTGTCAATAGAAGATTGAGAGAAAGTTAAAAAGAGTGATGTATGGTATTGTGTTGTTTTGAATGTTTGTTTGTTTTGTTTAATGTTTTTAGATGTGTTTTAATTGGAAAATTTAATAAATTGTTTATTTTAAAAAAAGGCTTCATAAGAACAGAGACAGAATAGCTAAGGAAATAGCGATTGGTCATATAGCAAGGATGAGCAAAGGCCAGAGTCATTATGTGCTCAGTCATCACAGATGGGATGGAGCAATCCAAACCCCCAAACTGCCATGCTGGAGGTGGTTTCAGTGATTCGGCCCTGTCTGGATCCACCAGCCTGGAGTGCCATAGCTGCCAAGTACCCCGTCTTCCCCAGGAAAATCCCTTTTTTACTTACCTTTTCCCGGTGGTCCCCCGTATCACTTCGTCTCCCGTTTTTCTCCGTTATTTTCTCCTGCCGGCGGCCATTTTTTTCTTTCCGATTTGCCCTTCTATGGGCACCAAAAATGGCCGCTGCCAGCTTCAAAAGTCGCATCTACGCATGTCCGGAAGTGCATAGACGCGACTTCCGGTGTTGGCGGCGGCCATTTTTGGTGCCCATAGATGGGCGGAGTGACACCGGAAGTTGCATCGGTGCACTTCCTGAATTGCGTACAAGCGACTTTCGAAGCCAGCGGCGGCCATTTTTGGTGCCCATAGAAGGGCAAAGCAACACCGGAAGTTGCATCGACGCAACTTCCAGTATCAAATGGCTGCCGGTCCCGGATTCTGCAGTCCGGAACTTGGAAGGTAAGGAGTGCTTCAAAATGGTGGATGGAAGCTACCACTAGCAGTACCTCGATTGGTGGTAGCCAGTGGAATCCTCCAAAATGAGGTGCTTTGAAGGTGGAGTTGGACTAATCCCTGCTGACATATTGGCCTAGGAACTGGTATAATGAAGACACATTTTTTGTTCCCCTCCCCACAGACCTGTCTTGACTGGAACATGCAGCAGGACTGTGCAGCATTCGACTCGAGTAAATATGGTAATACTCGGTGTCTAAAGTGTGAGGAATTAAAATAATTGGATGCCCAATACTCTGATCCTTGTCATGCGATCACCCTTCCAACAGTCTTGTAGAGCCCTGAATTCAGTGGCGTTTGATGTCCATACATAAACATTACCATACCAAAGAGAACAAGGAGCTTAAAAATCAATCCTTACAAGAGATAACAGAGAAGCTTGGATGACCAACGGCCTCCAGAGAAGATAATTGCAACTTTATCTGCCTGTTCTCAAGTATGTGCTGTCACTGCTTGAATCTTGTGATAAATTACATTGATCATATAGGTTACGGAACTCCTATCAGTATTGAAGAAAAGACATTATGTTTTGACAGTGGTATGGTACCACCACTGTCAACTTCTGGTGGTGCTGTATTGCACTACCTTGAATGACTCATTTAGTTCTTGCTTATAGATTAAACAAAGGGGGGAGTGTTAGTATGGCTTTAAAACGCCTCGACACTTAGGCATCATATACTTACTTTAAAACCAGCCCCTGCTTTAAATATCCGAATGCAGAAATCTCAGCTTTTCACTGTTGCAGAGAATACTTAAGATCCAGATTCCGCATATATTTCACATTCGGACTGGATTGAATCTACTCAAACTGTAGTGCTAAACCCATTTATATCTGGGAGTAAGACCTGTTGAATTCAATAGATCTCATTTCTGAGCAGAATTGTGCTGTATGACTTTATTTACACATGCACCCAGCAGCAAAGGAAGCACTTCTGCATGGCAGAATTTCACACAGTTGTAGGATGTAGAATAATAGAATTGAAGCATTGGAAGAGACCACAAGGGTAATCTAATCCAACCTCCTGCAATGCGGGAATCCAACGTGGGCCTTGAACCCACAACCCTGAGATTAAAAGTCTCGTGCTCTCTCTCTCTCTCTCTCTCTCTCTCTCTCTCTCTCTCTCTCTCTCTCTCTCTCTCTCTCTCTCTCTCTCTCTCTCTCTCTCTCCCTCCCTCCCTCCCTCCCTCCCTCCCTCCCTCCCTCTCTGAAAACTGCAGCAACATTGACTGTGCTGATTGAGTGGGTAGTTTCTGATTAAATGAGAAAGACCCCCTGCCACCTTGGCTGCATGATTTGCATGCACACCAAAACCATGTGAGATAGCAGTAGGGATGGTTTGCATTTTAATGGAAACCTACTTAACGCTTCCACAACCCGATGCTTGAGCTGAAACACAACCATCATGAAGCTGCTTATACTAGGCATGTACTAATAGGTAGAGATGCGGGTAGCGCTGTGGGCTAAACCACTGAGCCTCTTGGGCTTGCAAAGTTGGTGGTTCGAATCCCCACCACGGAATGAGCTCCTGTTGCTCTGTCCCAGCTCTTGCCAACGTAGCAGTTTGAAAGCATGCCAGTGCAAGTGGATAAATAGGTACCACTGCGGCAGGAAGGTAAACGGTGTTTCCATGCATTCTGGTTTCCATCACGGTGTCCCGTTGTGCCAGTAGTGGTTTAGTCATGCTGACCACATGACCCGGAAAGCTGTCTGTAGACAAACGCCGGCTTCCTCAGCCTGAAAGCGAGGTGAGCGCCACAACCCCATAGTTGCCTTTGACTGGACTTAACTGTGCAGGAGACCTTTACCTTTACCTTTTTACCTAATATGTCATCTAGCTGAGTCTACTCTGACTGGCAGCTGGTTTCAAGCAGAGGGTCTTTTCCATCACCTGTTGCCTGATCCTAATTGGAGATGCGACCTCAGACCACCTGCATTGAAAAAACAGCTATTCTCCCAATGAGCTGTAGTCTCCTTTCATCATTAGTTAAGTTCTGCTTAACGTCATCTTGTAAAATCAAGACTATAACCAAGACAAGATTTAAGTTGGCTTTTCTAGAACCAAGTCTGGAACCAAACCCATGTATCCTGATACAAAGAATGAGACACTGACTTCTATGGATTCTCTATGGCAAGACACAAACAATAGTGGATATTTAGTGTAGTAGGCTGTGCTTTGATGCTTGATGTTTTATTATGTTTATATATGTGTTGGAGCAACCCAGCCAGATGGGCGGGGTATAAATAGTGTTGCTGTTGTTAACTTTATTTTATTTATTAAAAATCCTGCTTTATAGGATCATTTTTAAGGGCACTAATTTGGGGCCCTTGACCAGGCTCATTTTAGTGTGTTTGGAATTCAGACAAGCAAATCTGCTAAAAAATTTCTATGCCCTGACACCAAACTACCTAATTTCCATCTAATAAGATTCAATGGATTCAGAGGCATGACTCAGCTGGCCAAGACTCTTCTTTGAAACAATTCTTTTCTCGGCTACCTGTTTGGAACACAGAATGGAAACATTTAAAGCTTCGTCCAGTTTCTAAGGAGGTTGGAAACGTGGTCTTTAACCCTTAGCCCCCCTTGGCTGCTAATTATGTACCAATGGCATAAAGCGGGCTTAGCAAATGATTCTTTCCATTAGGAAGGTGTTGGGATCAATTCCACCGAGGTCTCCCTCCTATTTGTGCAGCTGTTATCCCCTTGGGAGGAGGCCATTACGGTCCTGGCTGAAAGATGGGGCCTTCTGTTCTCTTTCCAAAGCACTTGGAAGAAAAACAAAATAAGGGTAATGAAAAACATGCACGGGAAAGGCTTTATTATTTCATCATCCTCACCTACTGAGATCTGGCACTGCTCTGTGGTTAGGAAGAACTTGTCTCCTCCTCCCCCCCCCCACGGCTCTTTTTCTTTCAAAATATGGCCAACATTCTGTCATTTCCTGTCAGATCGTGCCAGAGGAACTTGCTCTCATTTTCTCCTAGCTACACCCCTTCCTCTTGACCTCCATATTGGCTAGATGCCTCAACAGTCACACTATATTGCTTAGCCGCATGATGTGATAGGGAGGATATAATGCAGGGGTCCCCAGACTTACCGTGCGGTGGGCCGGTGCCCGCCGCGCCGACCACGCGGCGGGCCGGAGGGCAGGGGAGTGCGCGCGCAGCGGGCCGGAAGGGCGGGGGAGTGCGTGCCCGTGCGCATGCGCACACGCACACGGGCGGGAAAAAATCGCCGAAAATCGCTTGTGCGCATGCGTATGGGCCTCCCCCGACCCGGAAGTGCACCAGAAATGACCTCTTCCGGGTCGGGAGAGGCCCATACGCATGCGCACAAAGGATTTTCGGCGATTTTTTTTGCCGATTTTTTAGATCGTCGCTGCGCCGTGCGCCGTGAGAGCGGGCGGCGGCAGCGGGCGGCGGGGGGTCGTCGCGGGCCGGATTGGAAGGCCGATTGGGCCGCATCCGGCCCGGGGGCCATAGTTTGGGGACCCCTGGTATAATGGAAATTCGGGGCACCATTCAAACAAATATATACTCAGGAACCTCAAATATGCACCGTAAACCCAGATCCTGAAGTTACGCACAGAGGGTTGCACTCAACATAGCACAAGCATTTCTCTCCTCTCCCAGTGACCCTCTGGAACCGTAGGAGCCAACTCCTAGGGGTCAAGGGGCCTTCACTCCCCCCCCAAATATTTGAGGGGGCTGCCCCCCAGTTTATGGGCATTGCCATTCAAATGGGGTGTGTGCACCATGTCATGTGATTGATGGTGCAGGGTGGGGCTTCCCCGGGCCTCCTAGTATATATTCTTGCCTTTGCATAACCTTTTAATTAATTTTTTAGATTTTACATATTCTTTTAAACAACACTCAGAACAAATCTCTCATCTCCACTGACTTCCCATCCACCTCTCTATGGTGTTCTTTTCTTACTTATATACACTAATTCGAACTTATTAAACTACCAATTCTCACCCGTTGCCATTCTTCAAATCCTGCATACGTTTTAACATAACCATGGTTTTTTTTCAAATATTCCCATTCTTCAAGAAATTTTCCCTCATTTTGTTCTTTAGTTCTAACAGTTAGTCTAGGCATCTCAGCATGTTCCATCATCTTCATAAGCCAATTGCTGCGGCCACCCTCCAAATATTTTATTCAAATTGGCAGCCCTGTCTGGAACAGATATGAAGAGGGTATGTCCTGACCCTCTGGAACAGATCTGAGGAGGGCATGGGGTGCGGGAGAAGAGGAGGAAATGTCCCATTGCACTAGCAGGAATCATTGTGCTGCCTTCCTCTCGTGCAACAATCTCGTACATGTAGCAACAGCACAAGAACTTAAGCTTTAATCAGAAATACACTCTAGAATCAGAAGCCCTCTAGATTAATGTTAGACCAGAGGGTATGGAACCGGTAGCCTCTCCACTTCTTGGTGGACTCCCAACTCCCATCAACACACAGCTAGCATGTCCAGGGGTTGGGGATGATGAGAACTTTAGGTAGTCCTAAAAGCGTCTTGAAGGCCGCAGGTCGCCCTTCCCTCATGTTAGGCCCTGGATTCAGAAAACTCCTGAGGAAAACCCATTCCCAAATAGTGGGGTAGGAGAGCTGAAAAAAATTCAAATATGGCAACCAATGTACCCCTTTGGTTTCAGATAATACATGGGCAGGTGACTTTAAAAAGCCCATGACACAAATTTTCACGGCCTTGTAGAGGCTATGGTAGCTCATTTACCAGAAGTAATGTATTTAGCATTAACTCTGGAAGTGTATATTCCCCAAACTAAGCCTGCTGGTATGTATTTTGCTCTAAGAGGCTAATAATAATAATAATAATAATAATAATAATAATAATATCCCACCCATCTGATTTTCTGGACACTCTTCACTGAAGGATTTTTATTGCTTGATCTAAGGCAAGGTTTCCTAAACTTGGGTCTCCAGCTGTTTTGGGACTACAATTCCCATCATCCCTGACCACGGATCCTGTTAGCTAGGGGTGATGGGAGTTGTAGTCCCAAAAGAGCTGGAGACCCAAGTTTGGGAAGCTCTGGTCTAAGAGCATTTCAATTCGCTTTCCAGCAAGCACGTTCTTTCCTTGGTAACTACAGTTATCAAATGAAGAGAGCTGCTGAGGCAGAGTAGCTGACGAACGAATCAGAAAGTCCTTAGTTTGAACTTTCCCTCTACTATGAGCTCACTAGGGTCACATCCAACCCATACATTTAAGGCACTCTTATGCCACTTTAACAGTCATGGCTTCCCCCAAAGAATCCTGGTAACTTCGTCAAAATGGTGACAGGCGACACCTGAGTTAGATTATTTCAGCTGAGGAAGTGCTTCATATGCTAAAGAGCTGCTGCCAGTCAGAGCAGGTGATGTTGGTCCAGATCAGCCAATGATATGACCACATATACAAGAGTGTCAGGTGTGGAAATGCTGGAAAGAGTGAGAATGCTGTGTTAACACTAGGCTTCCAAGGAGCAAGGCACTGTGCAAACATGGTTTCCTTTCACATTGCATTGATTTAATATTAATTGTTTTATTAAGCACAGCATTAACACTTTATTTACCCACCCGTAGAAGTAGAATAGATGAGGGGCATGGATTCAATAAGACTTACAGTATACCCATAATGAAACAGGAGAGAAGTATATATGGATGCTTACATCTCGGGGAAGTGCAGTTAGATTCCTGCTTTTATATATCATTCATAGTAAGGTAAAAAGGTAAAGGGACCCCTGACCATTAGGTCCAGTCGTGACCGACTCTGGGGTTGCACGCTCATCTTGCATTCTCGCATTATTGGCCGAGGGAGCCGGTGTATAGCTTCCAGGTCATGTGGCCAGCATGACAAAGCCACTTCTGGCGAACCAGAGCAGCACACGGAAACGCCGTTTACCTTCCCGCTGTAGCGGTTCCAATTTATCTATTTGCATTTTGACGTGCTTTCGAACTGCTAGGTTGGCAGGAGCTGGGACCAAGCAATGGGAGTTCACCCCGTCACAGGGATTCGAACCACCGACCTTCTGATCAGCAAGCCCTAGGCTCAGTGGTTTAACCCACAACGCCACCTGGGTCCCTATCATTCATAGTACGTCAGTGTTATTACTCAAAACAAAAACCAGACAATTGTCTAATATAGACAAATTTGTGAGTGCAATTAATGCCCGTTTGCTTGGAAAGGGGTGGGGTTGTTTTCATTAAAGAGGCCTTGAATTCCGCTTAAAACATGGGATCTGCTTGTCTTTTCTTTTTTCTTCCTTTCGGCACTTAACCAGTCCTTTGCAGGGGGAAGTCCTTGCACCAACTGCTGCTTCATCACAGTGGAATGCTTTTGAACTTAATGAGGAGTTGCAGTAAATCAGTGCACTTCATTCTGCTGTCTATCATCGACTCACACATTCTTTTAAAGTATCAAACTCCTCGAAGGTAATCACTAAGCTTTACATAATTGTTATTAGCTTGTGTGTGTGTGGGGGGGGGTGCTAGCTTGCAGCTGCATCATACCTGTCCGATATTTTCTAAGCCAGGAGTTGGATACCTACAGGTGTTGCTGGACAAATCCTGAGCCCCAGACAGGATGGCCGCCAATGATCAGGGATGATGGGAGTTGTAGTTCTGGCCACATCTAGAGGGTCACAGAGTCCCCATTTCTGGTCTTAAATTTCTTAGAAGGCTTGGGTGGTTTGCCTGTTTAGGGATGGCAAGACTAGGAATTATTTCAGCAGATGCAGGATGAGAAACAAAAGGGCTACAGCTTGCCCAGATATTTGCGTGTGGAGAACTTTTAACCACCCCCAAGAAATAAATTCAGACAAGACTCAGCAGGAAGGTAAACGGCGTTTCCGTGTGCTGCTCTGGTTTGCCAGAAGCGGCTTTGTCATGCTGGCCACAAGACCTGGAAGCTGTACGCCGGCTCCCTCGGCCAATAATGCGAGATGAGCGCGCAACCCCAGAGTCGGTCACGACTGGACCTAATGGTCAGGGGTCCCTTTACCTTTACCTAGGCCACAACTTTATTGATTACAATCAAGTGAGTGGTTGCATAGGCTCTGGTTCGACTAGCTCTCTGCACCCTTGCAGGCAGCGCTGAATCTGGGCACCAACCATAGGTCAGCCTCGGGTGAACACCTGGAACAGTGGCAAGCAGGGGGGGGGTCTGCTAGGCCTCCACCCAGATGTGCCCAACTCAGGCTCAGGGCACAACCCCTCACAGAGAAGACCAACCATGAGTCCGTGGATTCCTTTATCGGAATACCCAACGCATAGGGCTGGCTAGGCATCCTGCCACCCCATCACCAGAACCAGAGCCTATCCGCAACCTTACAAGTTGTGACGATTTGCTACGCGGCAGGCGAAACCCAAGTGGCACCAGCCAATCAGCCAAGTGGGGAAAATTCCTGCCGTGCCCCTGTCCCAACGACAGGCGACACACGATGGCATAGCATGGTCAAGCGCAAGCCCTAAATATAGGGAGAGGTGGGCGGGTGTTCCGATGCACAGAGCCCAAAGCTCAGGGACACGTGCATTGGCTGAAATAGGGTCCCTCAATCGCTTTGATTGGCCCAATCACACCCAGGATCGAGGGACCACCAATAGGGTGTTCTGGCTATCCAAACGTGCCCACCCGCAACACAGGGTCTAGTTGCCAGGTCACATTGTAACACGTGCCCTCTTGTTAGGGAGGACCCAATTTCCCACACAGCTGGGTGGATTGTGCTGCACAGATGTTTAATCTGCATTCTTTGCTTTTAATCCTCTCTTAGCGAAGAAGAGGCCTTGGGATAGGACAAGGTAGACATTTAGAGAAACCTTACTTAGGTTCCTACTTGCTTGCTAATCAAATTTTTGCACACTTGAAGGAAATATGCAGGGTTTCAGTCTTGTAGGACAGATATGGTTTATGCTTTGCTCCAGGCAAAACTCATTTTCTGTCAGATCAATCCAAGGCACAGAGCCAAACGTAAGTTCATTCTGGGGGTAGGGAGTTTACATTTCATCCATGCTAATGCAAAGAAACAACACTTTGGTGTGTGCAATCTGAAATGAATCCTTGCTTGGAGCACACCTTTAACTGAAATACACCCAGACTGAGACTTAGTAAGAAATGAGGAAATTTATGTTTATTATTAGATGTTTTGGGTGGTTATATAATCCTAGCTGGCTAACTAGTTGGGGAAGCAAAAGCAGCCATGCTTGCCTTTCTTTGTTCTGAGGGAGACAGCCAAAGAAGGTGACCTCATGATTTTACATCCAACGAGAAGAGTGAGGGGAAGGCAGAAGTTGTATCGGATGCAACCTAAGGTGTATCAATCTGAACGTCAAAGGATAGAGAGGCTATCATAGATATCAAAGGTACAACCATAGCCTAGGAATCTGGAGGTCCCTTACTCTATCTGTTTTAACCACATGCAAACCTTTTTTTGAAATATGTAAAGGTAAAGGGACCCTTGACCATTAAGTCCAGTCGCAAACGACTCTGGGGTTGCGGCACTCATCTTGCTTTACTGGCCGTGGGAGCTGACGTTTGTCCGCAGGCAGTTTTTCGGGGTCATGTGGCTAGCATGACTAAGCCGCTTCTGGCGAACCAGAGCAGCGCACGGAAACGCCGTTTACCTTCCCGCCAGAGCAGTACCTATTTATCTACTTGCACTTTGACGTGCTTTCGAACTGCTAGGTGGGCAGGAGCCAGGACCGAGCAACAGGAGCTCACGCCATCGCAGTGATCAGCATGCCCTAGGCAAGCCCTAGGTTCCGTGGTTTAGATAAGTTGCCCCCAAATTTCCAACATTATCTGCATTGGATTATTTTCTTTGCTGTTCATTATGAACCATATCACATCCATTGAGATGCTGTGTGTGGTTTTGTTGTATTTTTATGCATTTGGTTTTTGTTGGCAGGCAGGCAGGCAGGCAGTGCTCAGACAAAGCTAAATTAGTCATCAATGTAAAGCAGCATGCATAATTAAATTGCTATTGGGGTGTGTTGATACCTTGCTTCTAAGCAGCTTTGATAACAAGTCTCATTGATTTCAGTGGACTCACTTTCAAATAAGGGTCCCAGGACTGCACCATTAGGCTATTATACGAGATATACTTACAGTATCTAGCAGTAAATCCCATTAAACATAGTGTGGTTTACTTCTGAGTAAACATCCACAGGATTGCACTGTACACTTGCAATATATCATGGTTTCCATTGCTAATGGTTCTTCTAAATCTGCTTCCTTGCAGTGTCCACCTATAACCGAGGGCCTTCTCAGTGGTGGCGCCTGCCCTGTGGAACGCCCTCCCATCAGATGTCAAAGAGGAAAACAACTACCAGACTTTTAGAAGACATCTGAAGGCTTTTAATGTTTAATAGATTACTGTGTTTTATTTTTCTGTTGGAAGCCGCCCAGAGTGGCTGGGGAAACCCAGCCAGATGGGCGGGGTGTAAATAAATTATTATTATTATTATTATTATTATTATTATTATTATTATTATTATTACTTCTAGTCTTCCCTCTGGAACAACATATAGCAAGTCTTATCCAGCTTTTGCGGGGCAGCCCTTCAGATATTGGAAGACCACTCTCATGTTCCCCTTTAACCTTATGTTCTCCAGCCTAAACATGCCAAGCTCTTTCCATCATCCTTCATAGGACTTGGTTTCCTAGCACATGTGTAAAAGCACGGCTAGAACAAATATGGGTTACATCCCAAGGCGTCTTGTGCGACCAATTCTGCTCGGTCATTGTGGGACTGTTTTAAAGACCCGCAATCAATACATAGATAATGGTTGCTGGTTTTGGCTTTTGTTTTTTTACATCCTTTAGACATTTCCTTTCCATAGCAATGAAGGGTGTAGAAATAACTGCATCATTACTTACACTATAGTCGTAACGTGCATAAGTTACACAAAATGTTGTGTAAATTACTGATAGTGAGATGAATAATGTAGAACTTGGTAGAAACTGAACTGCAACAGAATGGAACCCAGGCTGATTGTGACAAAGGCAGTCATAACAAAAATCACTGTTTTCTTACAACCGTAATTAGAAGGGCGCCTCTTTAGCAAGGCAGAATTCAAACAGTCCTCCTCTCTGATGCTGCTACATAAGACTGAATCCATTTCATAGTGCTCTGGACAACTTTCTCCTGCTGTTGAAAAGAAAAGAAAATTCTAATTCAGATTGTAGAAGCTGATGGGAGCCAAAGGGGAAACGTCTCCTTCAGTTCTTTGCCTGTAAGAGAAGAATTTGCTCTAATTTAGTAAGAAGGCTTTGCAAATAAAGCCTTATTGTAAGGTTAAGCCTTGATAATTAATCCCTCCAGGGCATGCAGTAGTAACAGTCAAAAGTGCATTATAGACATGCAGTTAAGTGTCAGCATCTTTTAGATTTATTGAGGAACGGCGCTCATGCAAAGAGGCAGAGGACAAGACAGCACTCGGAAAGGAAGAGTCAGATTCTTGAAACGGCCCTGTGCCAGCTTCTGGACTTGTTTACAGAGGGGTAAGTAGCACTGACTTCAATAGGACTTACTCCAGGCACTTCTGCATCTTCAGGCAGCTGTCACAGCTCCAGCGCCTGGGAGGATCTCAGCCCCCTGACCTGCCGCTGCTCCTTGCTGTGGTTAACACTTGCTCACCCACCTGCCTGAGCAAGTGAGTGGGAACTGCTACCATTCTCCTGTCACACAAAGAGAGAAGACAAGCTGGCAAAGAGGTGTTAGGGTGGGGAGAAAACAAGAATTGGGCCAAAATTGAGAAATTGTTTTGTGAAATGGCCCCTCCCCCAGCTTTGTTTTCCCTGATCATTTCACTGATCCTTTAGCATGTTGACTTGGGAGTAAGGCCCATTGCACTCAGTAATAATAATAATAATAATAATAATAATAATAATAATAATAATAATTTATTGTTTCTACCCCGCCCATCTGGCCGGGCCTCCCTAGCCACTCTGGGCGGCTCCCAACAAAATATTAAAAGCACAATGAAACATCAAGCATTAAAAACTTCCCTAAACAGGGCTGCCTTCAGATGTCTTCTAAAAGTCAGATAGTTGTTTATTTCCTTGACATCTGGTGGGAGGGCATTCCACAAGGTGGGTGCCACTACCAAGAAGCCCCCCTGCCTGGTTCCCTGTAGCCTCACTTCTCTCAGTGAGGGAACCACCAGACGGCCCTCAGTGTACGGGCAGAACGATGGGAGTGGAGATGCTCCTTCAGGTATACTGGGCTGAGACCATATAGGGCTTCAAAGGTCAGCACCAGCACTTTGAATTGTGCTAGGAAATGTACTGGGAGCCAATGTAGGTCTTTCAGGACCGGTGTTATATGGTCTCGGCGGCCACTCCCAGTCACCTGTCTAGCTGCTGCAAGTGAGGCTTATTTCTGGTTAGGCAGGCATGGGATTCATAGCTAGGCCACATTCACATCATGTATTTAGAGCACTATGGCAACAATTCAAACAATCCTGGCTTCCCGCAAATAATTATGAGAGCTGGAGTTTGTTGAGGTTGCTGAGAGTTGTTAGGAGACGCCCAGTCCCCTTCCAGAGCTACACTTCCCAGAGTTCCCTGGGAAGAGGGAGAGATTGATTGTTAAACCACTCTGGGTGAATGTGGCCTTAATCACTTATCCTAAAAAAGAAAGGGATGTCTTTTTAACTCCTGGTCTGCTTTCAAATAATACATTGTTGGGATGGCATTCTTGTGAAAGAAAGAAAAACCAAACGTTAAAAAAAAACAACTATGCTTTCTCTCACAGCTTAGATTTTAAAATAACTGCACTACACCTTTTGAATAAAACAACCTGCTGAAGGAATTATAAACCTACTCTGTAAAAGTGTTCCCTCTCTCCTGTAGCTGTCCATGGTGCCAGGCCCCAGAGAGTGGCAAAGGAGACGGCCATTTTTATTCTGACAACCATTTTAATTTCCCCCAAATTCAAAAAGCACCTCAGAACAGGGTAAGAGGTGACATAATGCAAATTCATAAAATTATTCATGGGTTGGAGAAGGCGGCTAGAGAAAAGATTTCCTCCCAGAACTCATGGACATCCATTTGAAGCTGAATGTTGGAAAATTCAGGATGGGTAGAAAGTAATTAGTCACCCAGTGCATAGTTATACTATGGAACAGGAGGCAGTGATTGCCCCCAATTTGGGTAGCTTTAAAAGAGGATTGGACAAATTCATGGACAGCAAGGCCAACCATGATGGCTATTTTCAACTTGCAGTGTCAGAGGGAATATACCTTTGAATACCACTTACAGTGGACGCTCGGGTTGCAAACGTGATCCGGGCGGGAGGCATGTTCGCAACCCACAGCGTTCGCAACCCACAGCGCCACGTCTGCGCATGCATGGTCGTGATTCGGCGCTTCTGCGCATGCGCAAAGTGTGATTTAGCGATTCTGCACATGCACGACCACCGAAACCCGAAAGTAACCCGTTCAGGTACTTCCGGGTTCGGCGTGGGATGGAACCTGAAAAGGCGCAACCTGAAGCGTCTGTAACCCGAGGTATGACTGTACTGGGAATCAGAGGTGGGCAGCGTGCTGATTCACTCATGTCCTGCTTGCAGGCTTAACACAGGCATCTGGCTGCAGCAGCTCAGGAACAGGCAAGAGGCTTGGCATGCAAATTAACTTTTATTGCTCAGAACACAAACACAGAGAGAGCCAGCAGACACGACTACTCAGGAAAGAGACATTGCAGACACTGAGGTTCTGGCCCCTCCTTCCCTCACTCCCAATGCCTTCCCAGCAGCCGTTGGCTGTGACGCAGAGGAGGGCTTTCCCTATGCATCTGTATGGCTCTATGTTCTACATTGTTCAAGGCCCTTTGCATTCGGGGTGAGAGAGGTGGGCGGGGGGGGGGGGGCTTGCAACAGGACTGTTCTTCTCCAGAGCAGGAAACACAGCTTCTTCTGCTCCTCTGCCAGTGTCTGTGCTCACACTGAGCCTCTCCACCTCAATCCTGGAATGACTTTCCCCACCTGCCTCCCCACCATCACTCCAGCCCTCTGTACCCAACAGCTCCCAGCAGGTTCCTTCTGCCGATTGCTCTCCCCAGTCCCGACCACCAAGGACCAGGCTCCAAATCGTCTTCCCCGGTGTCCTCCCCAGGGGCCTCCAGGCCAACTGGCTGTGACAACTCCTCATCCAGCCAGTCCCTGACACACTGTGAGATGGGCCATTGGCCTGATCCAGCAGGCTCATCGCCTGTTCTTATAATTATTCACAGAAACGAGCAGTGCAATGGGCATAGCTGTCAAGTTCTCCCTTTTTTAAAAAAAGGGAAATTCCCTTATGCTGAATAGGCTTCCTCGTGAGAAAAGGGAAAACTTGGCAGCTATGGCAATGGGATACAGCTGCAAAGCCACACTCCTGACATCATCAGCATCACTGCAGCTTACTCAATGGGGCTGGGGAGGGGCAGGTGGCATTGAGGTCAGGGTGGCACAGATGCCCTAGTGAAGCCAATCTGATGCTCCTGCCCATGCATCTCCATAGCCCAGACCTCACTGTCTGCCCGCCTTGCCCTGTTTAGGTGAACTGCAATATTGCTGGGAAAAAAATAAAAAATAATAATTGTCCAGTAGCACCTTAGAGACCAACTAAGTTTGTTCTTGGTATAAGCTTTCGTGAACATGCACACTTCTTCAGATACACTGAAACAGAAGACATATCAGCGATAGTGCTGATACCTTGAGAAAGTGTCTCCACAACTCTGCCTTACCACATCAGCCACTACTGACAATCCATAACAAAATTCACAGAAGCAGGCTATGACATGCATTTTGACCGAACTGCCCAAGAACATTTTGAGCCGAGATACGATATAGAGCAGCAGGCAGGACTGCCAAAATTCAAGCTTACTTAGGGTAAGCAGAAGGGCTGTAATTAAAACAAATGAATAGGTGAATTAAATGTATTGTATTGAGTTTTCCGTTAGGCCCATAAATTATCCTCTGTGCTAGTGAAATTATTAACTGACAGATCTTCTGGGTGGGTGATGTGTCAGCTTAAATTTATTTGATTTTTTTTCCTCCTGCCTTTAGTGTTCTTGGTACGTTAACAAAATAAAGACAAATCATGGAGATGACAAAGACATTAACTGACCCAATAGCCTACAACAGAAGTGAGTCTTTTCTTTCCTATTGTGTGGTTTCCACAGTAAATCGCTTTTAGAAGTGTTGTCTTACCATGTTGTACGGGCAAACATTTGGTACGCTTTGATGCATCTCCCCACCAGCTTTGATCCAAATTGAGAAGAAGAATGTCCTAGCTGCCGTTTAGGTCAGTAATGGCCACCCAGCCTAAGCCTTTGTTACATAAATTTGCTGTTGGCCTCAGGATAAAGGAACACTGTGTTGCCCAAAATATTAAAAGGAGAGTTGTTTAACTGGAGCTAACCCCCCTTGCAGAGTTCAGCTGATGTTCCTCTCCAGCTGTTGTGGAACTGGCCTGTGGCAGCTGATCCCATAAAGCATATAGCAGTAACATAACGCAGAGAGGCATGTGAACAGTTGTCCCACTTCCTTTGAGTCTTTCTCCAGCATTTCATATGGACACATGCCTTGCAACTCTCCCAATGTTAAAAACATGTGTGTTTTCTCACGGCTTTCCTACATGCTGATTTCAGATTGCTTTCTTCCTACATGCATTTTATTGCTGCCGGATAACGCAAAATCCAATTCTTGTCCAATTATTTCAACCATCCGCCCTTTATAAAAATAACCAACTCCAACTCTAGTACTGCCAACAGGCTCCTGAAGTAGCAGAAATGTCTTTTGTGAGCCGAGCAGACTAAGTATAGGAATTCATCATTCGTCGTAGGATACTTTCGCTGGCAAATAAGATTGTTCAATATGTCTCATGTGTAATTTGAAAATGAGCAGAACAGTGGAAATGGTGACCTGATCGTGGAAATTTTCTGTTAGCAATTGCTTAATGGGTTGAAAGGTTCTAATTTTAAGGCCACCGTTCTATATAAGTTAAACTTATGGTTATTACCCATGCTACTTTCCCCCTATTATATTTAAATGGATGTCATTCATTGATGCTGCACACCCTCCCTTCATTTCAATTACATCAAATCATTTGGACACACTGTAAAACAGACCCCCCCCCCCAATCTCTGTGATTGCTCATAAATGTCTGTGAGAGGAGAATTTGTGATGGCATCAAGTGAAGATGGGAGGCATCCAGGAATAGATATTGATAGGCCAAGTTCTCACATGATGTGGAGCTCTTCTGAGATCTCACATAAGAGCTGGTAGTGTTGGCCCATACCTAGCTGTCTCTATCGGGGCCATTTCTGGAATCCATTGTAATTTGAGAGGACATCACAGGCTTTGCTGGTTGCCCTTGTGGAGCTCCACTTCCTTTAACTCTGGAGGCAACAGCCATTCTTCCTTGGAATGCTGCTTTCATCAAGGGAGGTGTAGCCAATCAAATGGGAACACAAGCTAAAGGCTTGTTTTTTTCATACAGACAAGGCAGGAGCAGCTGTAACCTGGGGGTAGCCACCAGACCTTGAGCTAGGCAGGTGGTGGCAACCATCAGGGGTGGGTAGCCCTTCTTGTTGCACCTGCTTCATGCCTTCCTTAAACTGAGTGATGTTGACAGTCCTCATTCCTGGTAAATGAGTCACCACCAGCTGCACTTCCTTTACAGTCATAATTGGGACTAGGAATGGGAGCCCAGTTCTTCTGAAGGCCAGATATATTTCCTCCCTGCTTCAGTGAAGAGAGCTCTCCTTTTCTATTGCTTACATGTTTGTGCAACTTTACAAAATCTTGAGTTTAAAAAACAGGAACTTCCTGGCTCTCCCAGTGTGTGTGGAGGAAGGGTACCCTGGTACACTTATGCCCTATTTTGGTTGAACTTATATTATTTATAAAAAAATTCCTTCAGTAGCACCTTAAAGACCAACTAAGTTTATATTTTGGTATGAGCTTTCGTGTGCATGCACACGAAAGCTCATACCAAAATATAAACTTAGTTGGTCTTTAAGGTGCTACTGAAGGAATTTTTTTATTTTGCTTCGACTCAGACCAACACGGCTACCTACCTGTAACTTATATTATTTATATTATGGTTGTTTTGCCCCCTTCAAATTGGTCTCCACAGTCACTTTCGGACACACTGCTAAGACTATATTCATGGAAGACAATCTTACTCGGCTATGAGCGATCGCCAAAGAAGAAGATTTTTCAGCCCCAAGCTTTAGGCTGAAAAACTGGGACAAAAGCTGCTCAGTTGGAGCCTTATTAAAGGCAGGTTTGAGGAGTGGAATGTGTGGGAGCCATCTTGGAAGGTGTTGCTCAAGAAGCGAGCTGGACAACAGGAAGTAGAGCCAAAATGGCAGGAAACAGGAAATTTGAAAGTGGGAAGGAAAAGGGAGGTGTGAAACCCATTGGGTGCAGGCTTTCCTTTAATAATAATAATAATAATAATAATAATAATAATAATAATATAAGGGAAGTGTTAAAAAAAATGCAACTTATGAGGTAAAAACTGCGAGCCAGAGGAGTGGAAAGAGATTCAAGGTGAGGTCGAAGGAATGAAAGCAGATCAAGTAAGTGAAAGGATAAGAGGCAGAATAAAGGGAGCTGACTCTGGAGCCGTAAAGAGGGGTGACTGCCAAACAGCAAAAAAAGAACAAAAAAAGAACAAACAAACAAAAAACCCGGCAGTGTAAGTGGCAATGGAGGCTTATGAAGCTGAGTTCTTCTAAGAGAATGACAAGGTTTTTTGAGAGTAAAGAGAGATGTCAGAAGGAAGGGTAGAATACTTAAGGAATGACTCATTGGTGGAAAAGAGATAGTGAGGATTATAAATCTGCTCCACTTAAATGTGGGGAGGAGTTGCGGTGGACCACGTGGCTACCCACTCCCTCCGGGGGCGGGGGCAGAGTCCCGCGTTGCCCGGAGGATTCCAGCCACGTCCATCAATGAGCCAGCCAATCCGCTGGCTGGGGAGGCGTGGCCAGGACCCATTTAAATGGAGGCACTAGCCGGAGAGCCTCCTCTCGGCTCGCTTCCTCAATCTCATGCCCTCCCTTCCTAATCTGCAGGTTTTCATAACTGGCCTTGCTATGGACCTCAGTTGGTCGCCATTGAGGGGCCTGGTAGGTATTCTTCCACTTGGCAAATTGGCATGGGCCATTTGGTTTTCGCCTACCTCATAGCAATCGTCACAGCTTTGTAATATTTTCAGTTAGGCATTGGTTGATCTTATGATGGGGGAGGGGAGGTGTGGCCATCACCTGCCCCTCGAAGCTTAAGGGTATTCCGTTAAAGGAATCCGGGGGTGTGGATCTTGTCCGAAGGCCGGGGCAGGGCTAGGGCCATGCCACAACCCCATTGGGAACGCAGGGGGAGCTCGAGTTGGTTTGCATCGACAGGGCTCCCCTTCTAGTGGTTTACCCTTACTGGACTCCCTGCGTGACAGGCAGGAGTCAGATATAGTCGGGTCAATTCCAACGCCTAAGCCAATACTGCTCCCATTCTGTAACCAACAAAGTTGTGGCCAAAATTTGCCCAATAACATTAACCTAATATCTGTGTCCTGGTGTTTTATTCATCAACGAGGGGGTGGTTACGGGGTCTCGACACGCAAGCAAGGACTTTGAGCAAAATTTGATAAAGTTTGCCAAGTGGCAGCAACAACATCTTCTGCAACAGCAATAATAATTTCCACATTTCCCCCATTCAATAGCACGTATTCAAGTGGCACTAAAATTCTCTAAAGCTAAAATGTTCTGTTTATGAAGACGTTCTGTTTCCTAAAGCAAACCCTCCTCATTCCTGGGACGCCTTCTCTGTTCATTTATCTTGAATTAATTCTACATACAGTATTTTCCTGTTAGTGGTTGCAATCATCTTAAATTATTTCACCGGTGGCACTCTAATACCATCCTGCAAACAGGGAACTAATTAACTCTTTGCTTTGATGGCTATAATTGAGTCTGTGTTATTAATTTAAACCTTACGGACTCGGTGGATTGCCACATGCACAACTACCTTTAGAGGGCCAGGCAGCCTCAAACTCTGGGGAACATGCCAACATCCATGTACAATGGACTAACGCACCCACAGTTGCAAATCTGATCAAAAGAGAAATCGTGTTTCATGCAAATATTATTATTTGCTTGCTTCAGAGCATAACTGGAATATGTGCGTCTATAATCTGTCACCAATCAGATGTATAAACCCAAATGAACATATACATTATGTAACCCTACATACCGTATGTATGTAAAGAAGTATACATCTGTTGTTTTTGTTTTTAATCGGAGGCTGCAAGTTTGTAATTAAAAAGAATGTGGCAGAGTAGGCCTTGTCCTCTCAATATCTTTGACCTTCAGATATGTGTGTTGCAGATTTGCAGCATTTGACTTTTACATTTTGTCAGCACTTTTTTTGGAGGGGGGAAGGGTGAGGGAACTCATCACGAAGTTTGTTTGTTTATTGCGGGCACAGTTGCAGTGCCATGCCCAACCCCCGGGCAGTGGATGAATGTAAAATATGATTAATAAACTCAAGCAGACAATAATTTGGATTAGAAATGGACACTTTATTGATAAAGGTGCAATTTTGGGTGTTGATTCATTCCAGCACCACCCCCGACAAAAATAATTATTAAATTTTAAAAAGGTAAGGGAACTCAGCTGTCTCGAGTTCCTCCTAAAAAAAACAACCTCTTCATTTTGTAGTGCGGGGAGGTTGGGGGTGCCTTTCAGTTTTCTGAATGGTTTCTTAAATTGCACACCTGTAATGTACACATTACAGGGACACCGGTGGCGCTGTGGGTTAAACCACAGAGCCTAGGGTTTGCCGATCAGAAGGTCGGTGGTTCAAATCCCTGTGACGGGGTGAGCTCCCGTTGCTCGGTCCCAGCTCCTGCCAACCTAGCAGTTCGAAAGCACGTCAAAGTGCAAGTAGATTAATAGGGACCGCTACAGTGGGAAGGTAAACGCCGTTTCCGTGTGCTGCTCTGGTTCGCCAGAAGCGGCTTTGTCATGCTGGCCACATGACCTGGAAGCTGTACGCCGGCTCCCTCGGCCAATAACGCGAGATGAGCGCCGCAACCCCAGAGTCGGTCGCAACTGGACCTAATGGTCAGGGGTCCCTTTACCTTTAATGTACACCTGTTGGCACAGATGCAGAACATGATGTGATGTGAACAGGACCACTCAGCCATCATTTCTGATGTTTTCCTTTCTTTCATCACTGTTGCCTATGCACCTTCTCATGGGCTGCCTCAAAACATCACCTCCTAAATAGGTGTACTTTTTGGCTTTAAAGGAGTTCCCATAATTGTCCCTTAATGAGTCTAAACAATGAATGTAATGGCAATGATAAAGATATAAACTCCACATAAAAAGGAAACTATTAAAAATATTGATTATTAAAGCAGTAAATGTGTTACAACTGAGACCTCTTACCTATCTAAGCAGGGAAAAATTCCAGTAAAACTATAATAAATTAAACTGTAGTATTGAGAATATTCCCATAGAACTCAGTATTACACTACTGAGTTTAAATTTTTTAAAAATAGTCTTTAAAGTAGCGATAAGAGTATTATCCGTGTAGTGTTATTTTGGCAAGTTAACTTTTTAAAAACCAATATTTCACCAGGCTCTATAGAAAGCCACTTTTAAACATCCCTTTGCTTTAAAAATATTTCTGTTCATTACCACTATTTTTTTTTCTTGGCTTCTGAAACTGGCAGAGTGCTGTTCTTATTATATACACAGTAAGAGCAGGCCATTTTAATTTATAGCAGGTCTTCATTTTGATAATTGGAGGTTGGTGTAAACTGTAAATTATTTTAATGACATTTTCTAGTATAAGTGGAAATGTTAGCTGGCATTTTTATTATCACCCACTCAACAACTACTAAGAGTCTTCTATTTTTAGGAACTACAGTGTTCTTCATTTGCTTGAAATGTCTCGTGAATTGTAAAGTGTTTAGGATTCAGCTTATAAAGTGGTAATTTGCTGAACGCCCGTGAAACCTCTTCTGTGCTTCGGTCGGGCTCCCATAATGCACTTGGGCAACAGATCCCCAGACTTCTCAGGCTAGGTACAGCCTAAGTACTAGTTCCATAAGAATAAATAAGATTGTTCCATCTTCAGTGCAGGTAGAAGACTGTAGTCTTTAAAATACATGCTGCCATCACAGCAGCGTAGCATGGGTTGCTGGTGCCCGGGGCAGGCAAACTGCCTGCGCATCCGACCACCGGCCTCAGTAATGTGCCCTCGGAAGTGCAAGGAAGGTGGATGGAGCCTTCCACCCGGCCTGCACAGAGCCTCTGCAGGGATGTGGTACCAAGGCCAGGCTGGGCTCCAGGGCCCAGAGACCCCTGACAGCAAGCAGGCAGGCAAGGAAGAATGGGGAGCTGGGGATTGGGCCCGTTGGTATGTGCCTGGGCAGTGGCAGCTGCCCCAAAAGGGTTTCTCTTCCACCTTCGCTGGTGCAGGATGGGGAGTTCCATGGAAGCTGGTGCCTGCATGGGGGTGCCTGGTTACACCCCCTCAGTATTTTGCACCAAGGGCCACA
Source organism: Zootoca vivipara (assembly GCF_965207765.1). NCBI lineage: Eukaryota > Metazoa > Chordata > Lepidosauria > Squamata > Lacertidae > Zootoca > Zootoca vivipara. The sequence goes on along the minus strand of NC_142582.1, from coordinate 20,702,469 downwards.
GCCCCCCCCTGGCCCCCAACACACTATGCCACAGCCCCATCATAGAAATGCATCAGGGTGGGGAGTTAATGTGGCACCTTTCCAATGACCTTGGACTATAATTCCCCTATTCTCTGACCTTTGGGCCATGCTGAGTTGGAATGGTGGAAGTTGGTTTAACAACATCTGCATGGCGCTATGTTGGCTACTCCTGCTTTAGGCTGATTCCTAAGGAGAAATGCCTGGAAATATTGGAATGGAACCAAAAAAATGGAATGGAAAAAAAATTGATGAATCTTTCCAGAGGAATCTACAAAGTATGTTCCATTCTAGTGTATGTTAAGCCACATATATTTCTTAAAGCATGGGTAGGCAAACTAAGGCCCGGGAGCTGGATCTGGCCCAATCGCCTTCCAAATCTGGTGTGCGGATGGTCCGGGAATCAGCGTGTTTTTACATGAGTAGAACGTGTCCTTTTATTTAAAATGAATCTCTGGGTTATTTGTGGGGCGTAGGAATTCATTCATCCCCCCCCAAAAAAAATCTCGGCCAGCCCCCCACAAGGTCTGAGGGACAATGGACCAGCCCCCTGCTGGAAAAGTTTGCTGACCCCTGCCTTAAAGTACAGAGTTTCTTTCTCCTGCATGTGAATACAGGCTGCAGCAGATTGAGCAGACAAGTGCAAAAGTGTGCCGAGTCTCTCAAAATGCAGAAAGTTGGCACTTCCTGTCTATGTCTATTGAGCATTGATTTTGATTTGTTTGCGGGAAGGTTAAACAAAGTGTTGTTGGGTATTTAATGAGCAATTCCGTCTTGTTTGTGGGGTGTTTAGATGATGTTGCCTCAAAACAAGTGTTCTCCCGCATTTTGCAGTGTATCTCCCCATCCCTTCCTTACCGCGAAAAGTTTTAATCTTTTGATGAAACAAGTTTGTTGCACAAGACCTCCCAGTCAACTGTGATTATGCAACTGGAAGTTGCCGCCATATGTGTGTTGTTGTTTGCCTTCACGGGAGGACAGGTTAAGAAAGATAAATCTCTGTAATCCAGACAAGAACCTTCTGTTCAGAACAGATTAACTCATCATTCACCTCATCCACATTAGAATATGGTGATCACAGTTTATTTCTTAAAAGCAAATGCTATTGTTAGGGTTAATCTTCTTTGAACTTTTCCCTTCCTCAGTTCCTCATTACGGAGAGTTTCTTATGGCCTCTACAAGTTGACGACCTTTATTTCCCTATTTCATTCTTTGAATGTAAATTTATGATGTATTGACAGGATGACATTTTCCGGCTTCCTGAAATCCAGAAGATCACTTGCCACAGATCTGATAATTAATCTGCTGTGTAAGGCTGGTGCCCCTCCAACTCTCGCAAATCACTAAAATGTTTCTGTGGAGAAGTCTTTTAAAGAAGTGCATATTATCCAACTGAAAATATACAGGACAGTGTCAGACCCATGACTGCAGATGTGCCTGCTTTGAAGAGATATTGCTACTTCTATTCAATAAAGATTTCCATTCAACATTTTCATGTTAACATCATTTTAATAGCTCTTTGCTTGTTGCAGCATGATTATTGCATTCATTATTGCTGCATTTGTAATGATCACAGTAACTGTATTCATAGCCCAAATGAGCTTATAAAATCTATAACTATTATTTATCTCAGAGGCAACAGGCAATATTACTGACAATTATACTTCTGTGGGGTTTTGATTTTGTTTTATATTTTTTAAAAAGTATGGCAACTAGAATTACATAAACAACACAGGGGTATCGCTGCATGAACAAAACAAATTCAACAAGATTGTCTATTTCTGCTTGTGGATTCCCCATTGCTTCATCCAGGCATAAGAAGAGTCCTCCTGGACAAAGGCCTATCTAGTCAAGCACTCTGCTTACCACATTGACGTACATACCCTCCAACATTTCTCCGATGAAAATAGGGACATCCCATTCCATAACGATAATTTTACTATTTATACCCCACATATCTTACTGGGTTGCCCCAGCCACTCCAGGCAGCTTCCAACATATAGAAAAACATAATAAAACATTAAACTTTTTAAAAAAGCTTCCCTATACAGGATTGCCCTCAGATGGCTCAGGGGTCGGATAATCCCATACCCTCCAACATTTTTCCAATGAAAATAGGGACATCCTAAGGAAAAGTGGGATATTCCAGAATCAAACCAGAAACCGGGGCAGCTTCTCTAAATCAGGAATGTCCCTTGAAAATAGGGACACTTGGTAGGTTTGCATTGACCAACCAAATGCTCCCAGGAAACCCTCAAGCTACTAGTCATGGCAACCATGTTCTACTTCGTAACTCTGAATTCCATCTGTTGGGTTTGCAGGTGGGGAGGGAGAGTTCTATTGCATCCAGGTCCTGGTTGTGGGCTTCCTATAGCGTATCTGATTGGACTAGAGGGGCCAGGAGAAATGGATATTGTTTGGGTACTGACTAGAGGAAGGTTGGTTGGTTGGAGAGTTGGAGTGCTTGGTGCTTGGTTTTCATAGAGTTAAGAATAAGAGGTGGAAGAGGTTAGGCAAAGCCGTTAGAACCAAAAAGCAGAGAGAGTGGCTTGGCGGCCAAAGACTTGCTGGGGGTAGCTTATGAGTGATGCTAGAAATTGATTATAGGACCATGAAGTTTCCATGTTTATGTGGGGAACCCCACCCCCTGACAATGTAAGCTTACATTTACTATCCTGTTGTATTTGTTGAGGTAATCTAGACAATTTTGGAACATAATAATTGTTAAGAAACATGTTGTGGATTTTTTTTGTGAATTAATTTTTGTTTTTGTTTTAAAGAGGAACTGAGAGGATCATGATATAAGCCTAATATATAGGATGGCACAAACAAATATACTTTACAGTGATCGCTCCTCTTTCATGTTTCATGAAGCTTTATTCACGACATGGTTGGTGAGATGTAGAGTGTAATTCATCCCTCGACAGTAACTAATTATTACTGATTGCTGAGGAATAAGTCAACAAAGATATTTTCCTGTTTACATTCTTAGCAGAGTGTATCAGAACCATCTGTACCTCTAAGTCCTTTATCCCAAGGGATAAATACTTCACATTGTTCACTGAAAAGAGGCAAGCGAATATGCCAGTTTGGTGTGATGCATGGAAGCAAACAGTTGCTAAAACATGCGGGTGAAATGACATTTAAACAAATAAACAACAGCCAGAACAAAAGTAATGTGTGGCAATAGCTGATAAAATGATTTACTTGTAGGTCTCTCAAAGCGCAATGTGGACCCCTTTAGGAAGATGTCAACAAGAGGCAAAAAAACTCTTCCCTTGCTTCTACCTGATATGTCATTTTTTGATCCACAAAGCAGAGAAACTCTAAACCCCTTGGATTAATTTGACAGCTCTCACCCCAATCACCCTGTGATTTGCTTCCAGGTGAACAGGCTACAGTGCTGGGCCAGAGATGACAAAATGAAACCATGCCTACACTGGAGCTCCCTTGGCTTCCATTTTTTAAAATTTTCCCCAAAGCTCTAGGTTGCCCAATGAAGCGTGCCTCCAGTGCATTGTGGGCAATTAAAATGGCAGCCCCTGCAGGAGAGCCGCCATTTTAATCTCCCACAATGCCCCTCCACATTAATGCTACTTGTGGGAAATGTAAAATATCAGACCGATCCAACAGCCCAAGGGCTTAAATTGCAGGAGGGCTGCTAATTAATTGGTCTTTTTTAAAAAATGTATACCCCACTTTTTGAGGAACTTCCTCCCCAAAATACAGAATGGAGTGTGTGTGTGTGTGTGTGTGTGTATACCGTATATACCAGGATAAAAAGTGAAGCACAGAAATAACAAAGTACAGAAATATAAAACACGCCATAGATTTAGATAATATTAAAACATTATTAATCCGATCTATTAATATGGAAGAGACTTAAAACATAAAAACCAAGGAGAATTTTTAAAAAACGCAAGCTTCGCATTATAGACCCCCTGGCAGCTGTTTTTAAACGTTTACAAGGAGGGCAGGATTTCACTCAAATGGGGAGATGAGGTTTGTGGACTTTATTCATCCCATCTACCTCCTCTCTGCCCATAATTTGAAGACTGCATACAACATTAGAAAGTACGTAATTATCACCTTCAAACTTTGCGAGTAATTTGCAGTAAGAACTGCAGGGGACTCTGTTGGATTCTTAGCAATGAAGCCATTCTTTAACTTTAGCCCTGAAAATTTCAGTGCAGTTTTGATCCTACTGGTTCAAAGTAGGATTTAATGGTCTCCCAGCTAGCCTCCTAAGAAGTAATTGTACTTAATTTTGGAAGGTGGATAGTACAAAGTATTTAAGTGGCTAGACTTTGGGGGAAGCACACATAGAAAATAAAGACGGGAAATGTTTTTTTAAAAATAAAAAGGGAAATAGCCTAGGTAAAGAAAGCACCTGAGCAACAAATAGGTGTAGGCTTGGTCTGGAGAAGGAAAGATGAAATGGAGACATGATAGCTGTCTTTAAATATCTGAAGGATATAGCACAGAAATGTCCTCTGGTGCTGTGGAAAGTGGAACTAGAAGCTTAACATGAGTAAACCATTTGATGCAGCAGCAGCAAAAAAAAAAAAAAAAAGCTATTCTAGGCTGCATCAACAGAAGTATCGTGTCCAGATCAAGGGATGCCATAATACCACTCGGAATACTGTGTCCACTACAATTTAGGAAGGATATTGACAAGCTGGAATGTATGCAGAGGGCAACCAGGAGGATCAAGGGTCTGAAAACCAGGCCTTACGAGGAATGTTTAGCCTGGAAAAGAGGAGAAGGGGAGGAGATATGATAGCCATTCTTCAAATATCTCAAGGGCTGTCACATGGAAGAGGCAACAAGCTTATTTTCTCCTGCTCTGGAGGGTAAGACACGAACCAATGGCTTCAAATTAAGAGAAAGGTGATTCTGACTAAACATCAGTAAGACAGTAAGAGCTGGTCGATGGTGGAACGGTCTTCCTCAGAAGGTTGTGGACTCTCCTTCCTTGGAAGTTTTAAGCAGAGGTTGGATGGCCATCTGTCATGGATGCTATAGCTGAGATTCCTGCATTGCAGGGGATTGGACTAGATGACCCTTGGGGTCCCTTCCAACTCTACAAATCTATGAATCTAGAACTCATGAGTGAAAACTGGAGGAAATATATTTCGTTGTCGATTCACAATGGAATCACTCCCACTGCCAGACTATCCTCCACCAGGACCAGGGCTTTTTCAGTGACGGCTCCAACCTGGTGGAATGCTATGTCCCACGAGACTAGGGCCCTGCAGGACTTGATCTCCTTCCACAGGGCCTGTAAGACAGAGCTATTCTGCCTGTCCTTCAATCTGAATTAGCCTGATCCTTTATTCCCTTTTCCCTTTCCTCTTCTATGAAGAAACCCTTTCTGGGACCCCACATTTAAATTCTTCCCTGGTCTCCTTGTTGGCCCTAATAGGACCAACTTGGCCAGTTAGCCCTGGTGATCATTTGATGTCTACTGACTGGGTTTTTTTTTCCCCCAAATGACCCCTGAATTTTTGAATTTTGTTGATATTGATGCTGCATTTTATGTTGTATTTTATGCTGTTTTATGCTGTTTTTAAGTCGCATTTTAATCAATGTTTTATATTTGCTGTTAGACGCCCTGAGCCCAGTTTTTAAACTGGGAAGGGTGGGGTATAAATAAAAAATTATTATTATTATTATTATTATTATTATTATTATTATTATTATTATTAAAATCTGCACTAAAGATCTGGTTTATTTAAGTAAGTTTTATTAATGCTCCCATGGCAGCACTGACTGGCAAGCAGCAGATGAGTTGTCAGGCACAGTGTCCTGGTATTTGAAATCGTAAACTCTGGCCAATTTATTTTTATTTTTTGGCTAGCGTGGCACTTGCAACATCCTGACACGCCCAGACGAATCACACATGGAGAGGAAGAAGCAGGTTTTCTTGTGGTAGTAGCGGTGGATGATGTGAGTTGGCTAATGGATTGAGAGATGGCACAATTCAAACCCCAGAGCTCAAAGGATCTGGCAAGGGAAGGCATTGGGAAAAGCTACGAAGATGGTACCGAGATAGGTGAAATGCCCAACCGGCTAGAAAGGAGTTGGCTTAGCCTTGAAAAGACTTTGATGTTGGAGGAGAGGGAAAAGAAGAAACACACCAAGCCAAAGTCATAAAAATAGCGAGAGACCTTATATGGCCATGGCCCTCCTCAGCTCCCCTTTCTCGGGAACTTCTGGCTCACTTAGCAGCGCAAGGCAATAAAGCTAATTCATCACAGGCCTCAAGTTGTAGGCTGAGGCTCCAGAAATCTTGTCTCCTGCGAGTGAGAATGCAAAGAGGGTTTTAAAAACAACACAAAAAGGGCCAGACGAGCCCACGGGGAACCAACTATCAGCCGGGGGGGGGGCGTTGTAGGAATTTGTTATGGGCCAGACTTTGAGGCAAACCCACCCAATTCACACTTTCAAGACCAATATCTGAAGTACAACCGTGCTTCAAAATTCACGCTCGTCTGAATTTTGTGGCGTGGTTCTCCAACCAAATCATGTGTACGAAAATGCGCAATATGTCACTCAGCAATTATTTATTAGCGAAAGTAACAAAAAGATGCATTCTGTATTGGGGGACATTGCTTGAAAAAAAGTTGCATAAGAGGAGAAATCGGCACTGCAATGCTGGTGAATATTCACGATGAGGTTTTGTTTTCCTTAAGTGCAAACTAATGCAGAAATGTAGAGAACTGAACTTCAGGCGCGAAGAATGGGAAACAAAGAGAAGCAAATCTGAGATATTTGTCAGTCTTTATTTTAGAAATAGTGGTAGTAGTAGTAGTATTAAATTATTTTTACCCCACCCATCTGCATTTATTTTCCTCCATGTCTTTTCCTGGTCTTCTCTTCTTTTGCTTATTTACTCCTGGGTTATTGGGAGTCTCTTTTCTTGGAAGGATGGTAGCTAAGAGCCTAAGCTGGGCACTAGGAAATCCCTGGGACAAAATTTACCTCAGCCATGAACTCACTAGGTGACCCCTGGCAACCTACTTTCTCTCAACCTTTGCACCCCTCTCCAAAGCACGCATGTGAGCCTCCCCTACAGCAATCATAAGGATTGCTGAGCACTATAGAAAGGCAAAGTGTTATAAATAACATGCTTTTATATACTGAGGTACTGTGGGAGGGGTGTGTGTGTGTGTATCAAATCACTATGAGGAAAATCACTTTTGTTCTTCACTCAGTAGGAGACAGTCTTGGATAAATTTAGACAAGGCCAGAAGCATGCTGGTGCTTTTTTGATGCTTCAGGTGCAGCCCGCTGCAATTGGGAAGAATTTCTCCGCTGCTGGCACCATCATCATTAAACACAAACCTCCAACATGTGATTTAGAAATTGTGCTTTCTCCACATATCTATGACCCACCAGGAACTGCCACAACCAAGAACAAGACACCAGGTGTTGTGGAGAAGATGCAGCAATAGCTGCAGAGTAGGAATTTATTCGGGATTGTGGCAGGGGAAGGGGGGGAAATCAATTGCCTTTCTGCAACCCAAAAAATTATCATACACATTCCCCTCCCTCCCCCCAAAAATCCCCAAATGCACCTGGTGCCATTTGCATTTTTTATAAAACCTTTGTGGTAAATTCAAGGTAACATTTAAGGTCACGCCAACTTTGGCCCTCTGCTAGGGCGAGATAAACCCTTCCGTTTCAAGGAGGTGGGATTATGGGACCAAAGATACTTTTCGCAAACAAGATAAGGCAGGCATCAGAATGACTTAGTTGTGGGAGGAGACCATAAGCAAGCAAAGAGCACTTCATATTACGATAAGATATGTGCCGGCCTCTGGTAGCGCTTCATGCAAATAATGAATAGAAGGCCCGCGTCCGTTTCCCTGCTCTGTATTCCACATGAGCCTTCGATGGAGTTCTTTGCTAGAGCTGTCTGTGCCAGCAACAAAAAAAAGGTGCTTGCAATGTGCAATAATTGATGCGGCCGTGCAACTAGACAAAGCATATTAAACTGCTGCTGCATGGAGAGGTGGCCCTGCAAATGCTTAGAAGCGATGTGCTGGAGTGAGTATTAGCTCACCTTAAGCATAGTCAAACTATTGGTCCATGGGCTAGAGAAGACTGTGTCTTTTCCGATATTCCTGGACTCTAGTTCCCATTGGCGTGACCGGTTGTCGTGGATTATGGGGTTGTGTTTTACCACCCTGGTATCCTGCGCGAAGGTTAACGCCATGTAATTATCTTTGTGTTTCACAGAAAGAGACCCAGATGAGAGTTAAATTCACCCTTAGTCCACTAGAGGGTAGCCCCCTCCAGATCAACAAGAGAGCGTTTCCAGCCACCCTAGGTTCCTCTGATTGCTTGCCTTCACACTTCATTGGGTTCAAAAAAGGGTGAAAAGGAGGAAGAAAGCAGAAAAGAAAGGCATGTCATTCTGGCTCCTCCTCGTCATTTTTCTTCTGCAAGGTTTCATTTCCAATTTAATATGCCACAATTTTGATTTTGATTATATTTTTTAGCAGCGGGTGGGGATCTGAGTTTGGTGATGATGCCTATGACAGCCAAATGGGAAGTTAGCATGTTAAAGAAGAGGATGCATCAGAAATTATACCAGCCATAGGGCATTTCCAAAAGAAGCGATGTCATGATCACTGAAACGATGGATTTCTATGGAGCAGGATTTTGTTTTTGTTTGTAAAAAACCTCATCGGTTTAGGTGTTTTGTAAAAGAGAAGAAAGAAACGCATATTCCGAACAAGTAGCTACATTTTTATACAAAGCATAAAGATAGCTGCATAGCCTCTGAGCATGCCAGCTGTCATTGTTTATGACACTCCGTGATCTGCAGAATCAAAGAGGACATTTGGCACTCAAATACGCCACTACCTGATTGGATTTTTCTCCCCAAATTGCTTGCACGGGAGCTGAGCTGGTGTTGCTGCTATATGTGCAGGAGGTAAAGCGAGAGGTTTTGTGTGCTTCCTGCATTGTTCGACTGTTGCAAATCCTTTTGTTTGTTATAATAGATTAAATGGAGGGATTGGCTGTAGTCCGAAGGCCAGGTACAGCAGTTCTGTTAAAGGGGACAAAATGTCATTGAGGGGTGAAGATGCGGCTACTTCCTTCCACGTGGCCACATATCCGTCTGAAATATATCCACGTCCTTGATCTTTGTATCTGTTTGTCTATCTAGTCTAGCCCAGCCCAGTCAAAATGAAGAGCTTTCGTATCCTTTGAATGGGAAAGTTTGGCGCATTCCTAAATCAATAGGCCTTTTTAAAAAGTAGTTCGGTTGGAGTGTTCCCATTGGGTGTGTGTGTGTGTGTGTTTAGTTAAATAGAAAAGAATTGTGATCTTCCTGTCTGGTATATAGTTAGGCTGCAACCCTGAACATGATTACTAAAGAACAAGCCCCCCCCCTCCGAACGCAAGTGAACATGTCTAGCATTGTGCTATGTAATATAAAACATACATGTGCAGCATTGGAAATGTCAATATATTTGATACATGGTTTCATTAGCTTTGACCCCCCAAAGTGGGCACTGTATACTGTATTTTTTTCAACATGTTATTCAAATCAACATCAACAAACAACACTATGGGTGTGCTTTCAAAACACACCATGTACACATTTCGATTATCCTGCGCCATTTCTTAATTTCTCCTCTAGATGGAAGTTGGGCTGGGTGGGTTAGATGTTTGATTACAAAGAAACAGTCACTTTATTCTTTTGTTAAACAATGCCCATCCCATCCCATCCCCCTCACTTAAAAACAGCTGGGGGGGGGAGAACCCTAAGGTGGTTATTTTCTTTTTAAATTACATGTTAGAAAAGACAGCGCAATTTCAATAGAGTGGGTCCCCCCCCCTCCTTTTTTTTTGTCTGGCAAGAGCACAACATGATGCATATATTTGGAAATCAAATTATTTAGAAATATGGCCATGTCATCAAAATAAACCATTTTGAAATGCACAGGCAGCTCACAAAACAGATTGCATGTGAAAATTGGATAATACTTGGCTAGAGACCTGACAAGTCGGTGAAATCTAAACTCCAGGGGATTGTTTCATTTTATTCGCCTTGAAATATAAATCTATTTCAACATGATATTTAAAGCTGTGCACGGTGTGAACTCCCAGGCGACGGGATTTCTTCGCCGGCTTTATGAGTCAGCAGCACCATCACAGTCTGCAGGTCGGCCACCAGGTGGCGCCCTTTGGTAATGGACATCTGTCCATTGTCTCCTTTTCGAAAGCTCGGTGGGGAGATAAATAATATTGCACCCAGATTCCTGTTTCAGGCAGGGGATTTAACACAGAGAGATAAAAAAAAAAGATAAAGCTTTCACCTGCACTGGTATAATAAAAAGGGCTTTAAGAGCCTTGTTACTGCTAGATTTAATAGCGTACACATTTTTTTTTTACAACCCTTACACACCAAAGAGCAGAACATAATATTGTTGTTCAGACCATAAATAGCACTGCTGCGGATCTATTTTACACAGTACAAACTGTGCCTTGTCTTTCATCTTTTAGCATCTTTCACTGCCGGCCTGTGGTGGCAAAGCTTGGGATAGGATCTGTCCATTAGAAATAGAGGCTCCAAGGTACATACAAGATTTCATTTTCACCCTCATTGTCATTAGTAAATGCAGCTTCGCCTCTGTCACAGTGTGGGGATTGTGGTTTGAGTTCAAATCCCAGCTCTGTTAATAGGCTTGTTGACACTCAGCAAAGCTGTCATCTCTGAAATGCCTTCGCCATCTGCAAAATGGAAACAGGGCTCTCACGCACACTTTATTGTATTTTTGGATTGTGCATACTAGAGAAATCTTGGTGTATTTTAACACTGTGATCCTATAGATGTTTACTCCTAAATAAAACCCTATTGAGCTCAGTGGGACTCACTTCCAGGTAAATACATACCTAGAACTGCAGTGTCTTTTCACATGGACTTATAGCTGTAGAATGAAGCAATCCACCATCTCTTAACCAGTGACCTCAACCTTGATCTGTTGGGGACAATTAGATCATTTGTTTGCAACTCAGACCATTCCTGGTTCTATACCCAGGCAAAAGCTATGTTACATTTTGGGCTTCTTAACACCATAAATTTTCACATGCATCTGTGAGCAACACACACACACACACACACACACACAAACATTTATTATTCTATTTTGGCTCTACCGACTTTAACTGATTCACAGGAGAAAGGCTATTCCGATCAAAGGGTTGGGAAGACGAAGGCTCGTCACAGGCTAAAAGAAAGGGGAGAAAACCCTGTATTCTTGCTAGTGAAACAGCAGGCCGAATGCGATGCACTCCTTCGCTCGGGAAAGGCTTCATAACCACCATTTTACCATCTGCCCAGGCGGCAAGCAGTAAAATGGTGGTAAAGGAGAAGAGACTTTCAATACCGCACGTTCAATCTCAAATTGCAGCGAGGCTCTGAGAGCATTTTTGGTGATGGTGGCGGCAGCAGCAAAGGCAGCATCTCGCCATTAGATGTAATGAAACCGAGATTCAACACACAAACACACCAAAGACAAAGGGAAACGAGGACGCAATTCAGATGCGCATGAGCCCAAAGCACTGGCTAAAAATTAACCTTGAAATTGAGAGAGGAACAATGTGGCTATTCAACTCTAAAGGACCCTCCCTGTGAAATACTCCTAAGAACCACAATAAGGCGATCCCCACGATGGCAGCGCAGGCTGTTGTGAAGACACAGACTTCCAAGCCAGCAGGTGATTTTGTGATGCTGCAAAAGGAAGGAAGCGCCGATTTATTTAATGGTAGAAAATGTGTGTATTTGGCCAAACAAGCTGCCCTTATGTGTACACAACTGGAAAGAAGATGAACTTTGGGGAATGGTGCGTCTGGCTATTTTGGGCTTTGGAAGAAGAAATTTTTCCATGGGATAAGCCTACAGATTTGAAATGTGGTTAGTCCCCCTTTCCTCTGATCTTCCCCACTCCCACTTTTTGAGACAGCATTGTGGAAAACGTGTGTAAATGAATTGAATAATGCACCCAAGGAGGGCTCACACACAAATACATCCACCAGGAACTTCTAAGTCTTTGTTCCCCTAAAGCACACTCCGAAGGCTTGCTGCACTAGTAAATAAGTGCTAAGAGAGCAATTTCTCCACCGGTGCAAAATTGCCAAGTGTGGTGTTACCTGTCATTGCTGGGCTTCTTCGTTACAATGGCAGGTAGCTAGGACAACGCAAGTGTTAGCGATTCCACTTCAACAGGCCTGTGGAAATGTTTAAAGTTAAGTAACAGGACGGACTGTCTTCATCTTTTGATCCGTGAGCCCTTTCAAATTGAACAGTTAAATATAGTCATGTGCAAAATATAAACCTAAAAGCAGTAGGAAATGCTCCGGGAATGGTGGTTGTTGGAAATAAGTCAAGGCCTTTATGTTCTAATGGTGTGTGATATGAAATAAGGGGATATTGCTTAAAACAGGGCAGAGCCCTTAAAATAATAATTTTTAAAATCCCATCATTTCCTCCACTTTGAAGCAACATTTTCCCTTCAGTTAATCTACCTGTCATTAAAACAGAGCTCATAATCCTGCATCCTAAATATGGATTAAGGCAACAGCATCATTTGTCACCGAGACTGAGATTGGTGCGCCTCGCTAGTAGATTCCACTGAAGCAGGGCAATGGACTACTGATCCAAAATTCTGCAAAAGCTGGTTTTGTGTACTATGGAACAAGAAGTTAAACCTGAAATAGGTAGCTGAATTTTGGATTGTTTCAATGTTTGAAATCTGGCTGCCCAAAAGCAGATTGCTTATAATGCAGAGGAAACACTTAAAGCTGCGTGGAAGCACTTCGAAGAGATGTATGCCTCATACATACTGTAGCTCTAATTCACACAATTCCACACATAGGAGTGGCGAGTGCAGGACCATGTTTGCTGGCTACACTGTTACCTCCCCATTGACCGCCTCATCATCTTCCACATGCTGGAGGGCTGAATGTCTACAGCAAGGAGCTGGGTCTACTTAGATCCCATGTCCCAAGTGTGTGGTGCTGGGATGGAGAGCCAGTGAGGATGTCCTTCCTTTCGCCTCCTTACACAATTGGAACTAGAATGGTGTGAGAAGGAGCACATGAATAGGGCTACGGCATACTGTATCCAAAATTGGATGAAGACCGTCGGCTTTCATGTGTGAAATGTTAGCAACCCCATACAAGTTTTATAAATGCCCTGAAGCTCAATGTTGCACCGGTGAATGTTGTCACCTAAAACCGACTGTCGACATTCACTGCTGTATAGGTGAAAAGCAGACAAATATACACACAGTATCTATTTTCAGATATTCACAACCTTTGTGCGGAATTGATAGTCGCAGAATTTTGGACATGGTAGGATAATAGTATGTCAGAAGGCTGATGGGGGAAGGATACGTGGTGAAAAGGCTCAGACAATAATTGACTTACAGGGCACAAGGCAATGAGAATTGGAATCTCCTTACTTTAAATAGGAAAGAGTTAAGCACATCCTTTACTGCCCCACTGAAATCTATAGGATTCATAGGGGTCAAATTGTGTTCTTTAGCATGATGGATCTGTATGTTGGATGAACATCTGTGTTTCCTTTTGTATTTAAAAAAATATTATTTTTATTTTTATTTTTAAAAATCCTGCTTCTAAGCAGAGTCAGGAGCCCAAGTCATATTTCTGTATTGAAGAGAGAGCTTAACACATAATACAGAAGGCAATTCACTGCCTTGACATTGGAAAAATATTTGTAGCACCTCATAGTCCAAACAGCAAGACTTTGTCCGATTGATTTATCAGGGAATCTGGCCAAGAAATTAATGTGGTGTCAGTAACAGTTTAAGCCAGATAACAAAAAGGGGATTATTGTCATTATTTGGTACAAAAATTAGGCTTCGTGTTTTTAATTGGTAGCATATCCTGTTGGGAGTCTGCTGAGTTTAAATCACAGCCCTTCCATGTTAGATGGGAGAAAACGGAAGTCTTAAAAAAGTAAGCCCTTTCATCCAGTGGCGTGGATTTTCTAAGAAAAGACAACAGGAAACAGTAAACATAGCAACACCATGAAAATAATTTTCTGATGCACTATTTCTTTCCGCGTTCAAAGACTACATCGCACAGACCAGAAAGGAAGCTGTTGTGTCATTAAAAACACAGGCAGCCTCAAACAGCTACCCTTTTGTAAAATGAGCACCCCCCCTTGCCCCTTGGACTGCCATATATCTCATAAATCTTTGCTTCAAACTAGGCTCAAACCATGAGCTGGCTCTGCCTCTTGCATTAATGGCTTGAAACTGTTGTGCATCATGTTCAAAGGGAACAGAGAGTATTTTTTTAAAGGGGAAAAACAAGCGCCTGGTGCAGGATGCAATTATAACTGACAGCCAGATGTCTGCCCTGTCTGGTACAACGAGCCTACCAAGAGATTGTAAAGGGTTCTTAAAGCCCCCTGGAAATAAACAGGGCATCTAAGCAACTGATAACTTGGATAAGCACCACCACCACAAATCACCGGTGCAAAGCAGAGGGCTTGTTTGGGGGTTGATCAAGATTTTAAGCACTAAAGTCAACACCACCACCACCACCCCAGTGCTGTTTCCAGTCCTCTTCCTCTTTTTACTACTCCAGGAACAAATAATGGAGGCCCAGGGTTGCAACAAGCATAATCTCTCCTTGGTCTCCATCATTTCATCCAATAAAGAGGAAGGCCTCATGCACAAGTGTTTAGACTGCCGGGTTTAATGCACCCTACCTTGTGGTCGTTTATCCTATTAAATCACCCAGACCTCAGTCATTTGTGTCAATCTCTTGCACTGCATTTGTGGTCTTTCTCCAGTAGGAAAGCATTTTGTACCAGCTGCCATTTGGTTCCGGTCACTTGCCAAAGCACAGAACCACACAGAGCCAGCGATGACACCCAAACTCAAAATGGTATGGTTTGGAAGTTGAATCTACTAGGTTCGCAATTCCCAAACGTACTTTGTTCCAAGGAAATTTAAGAGTGGAATCCAACACTGTGCTGTTACGAACAGTCTGTCTGCCCAAGCTCCTTCAAACACATACAAAAATGTGCCCATTAGGAGAAATTCAAACTAAGATGCCGGCGAATTCTCATGAGGACTTTTTTAAAAAACAAACAAACTGCAAATTGATGCAGAAATGTGGAGAGCTGAGCTTAAGATTGGGAGAAAACGAGAGAAACTGAAAGAAACAAAAATGGACAGATTGTCCAGGGGGTACTGAATTCTTCCTTACAGAGGAGGGATGGTGCTAGTCACTTTTTTTAAAAAAAAGCTGGTAGCATTTCCCCCTCCGAGAAGCCCTCTTTGGCAAGAAGATATATTCATATATCCTTAGCATCAACTGAAGAGTTTGTGAATTAGCCATCACTGGTTCATTCCTGTATAGAGCATTTATGCCGCTTCATGTTAACACAAACACGCTAATTTTCAATGAAGATGCTTCATGCATTGGACTGAGTGCTCAAGTGATGAAAGAAGCGCAGCCTGTACCTGTGGACCAACCCATAGAACAAAGTGCATGCTGACAATTAGCCGTCAAAGTGATTTTAAAAGAACTGGAAGCATGTTGCCCATGCGAGACATCTTGCCCAGATTTCCTCCCAAACAGAGCCGTTTCTGTTCCCAGTAACGCAACACCTGGCCATTCGAATGATTGACCTGCTTGCTGTGTGTGTGAGGGAGAGAGTTCAAGTGAGAGAGAGAGAGAGAGAGAGAGAGAGAGAGAGAGAGAGAGAGAGAGAGAGAGAGAGAGAGAGAGAGAGAGAGATTTGTTGCCACTCCAGATCTTTAATAATACAGTAGTAGCAATACACTTGTTGGTAAGTGCGAAATACTGGGCTGTTGCAACATCCATTGATACAATGAGCCTTTGTGTTATGTTTCCCCCCTGTAATATGCAACAGGAAAGCTGTGCATACAATAACCCAATGGAAGGAAAGTGGGTGCAAGAAACATTGCCCATGTTGCTTGTCACCACCATACTCTAGCTATTGGTGAGTGTATTTGTTTGAGAGAGAGAGAGAGGTTTGCCATACAGGTAGTCAGTGTAAACAGCTCCTGTATGCCATTTCCTGTCCGCTGGGAAACTGGCTAAGAAAGAGGTGCTCACAATGAGCTGTGCTTGTGTTTTTTTTTTAAATAACTCCTAACAGTTTCCTGTTGCATAGGACTACAGAACACATACAGAACCTTCTTGTTGTTTCTCAAGCTTTTCCTGACTTCCTCTGAGCCCCACCAACCCACCGGCAACCATCTTTCGGGCTGGTGTTTGTACGGAACACAGACACAGGTCCAGCAAGGTATCTCCCAGAGCCAAACTGGTCCAAGGAAGTCCATGTGTCCCACATGACAGAGGGCAGCCCTCTATTCAAAGGGGTCAGGAGACTGTCCTCGGTTTGAAGGCACAATCCTCCCCTGAAGGAGCTGCTGTTTTAAAGATCGAAGAACCCTAAGCAGGCATTGTGGCAGGTGCCTGGAGATTGCTCGCCTGCAGTTAGCAAGTGGAAAATAGACTGAACAACCACATGATTCTCCTCACTATGATGGGATTCAATCACAGAATCATGGAATTGCGGAGTTGGAAGGGACCACAAGGGTCATCTAGTCCAACCCCTTGCAATCTTTTTTTCCTGCCCAATGTAGGGTTCAACCCCAAGACCCTGAAATTAAGAGTCTCATGTTCCACCAATTGTATTTATATTGAAATGATAGTGTGTTCCCCCCTCAAAGGGCATGTATACATGCGTACATTGGCACATGCAAATGCTATGTCAATCTGTATATTTTTAAAGTTGCATTTTGGATTGACTGGACAACAGCCCATCAAGATGCTGTTGTTTGTATGGGCAAATTTTAACCTGCTTCTAGCTTTAGGAGCATTTTCCAATGGGAACTTGTGAATCTACACAGCCACTAGTTTAGAATCATATAATTATAGCATTGGAAGGGACCCTGAGGATCAGCAGCAGTTTGTTTGGAACTTACACACTATATTTATTATTTAGGTTTCTATACTGCCATTCGGGACATGGGTGGCGCTGTGGGTTAAACCAAACCACAGAGCCTAGGGCTTGCTGATCAGAAGGGCGGCAGTTCAGATCCCCGCAATGGGGCGAGCTCCCATTGTTCGGTCCCAGCTCTTGCCAACCTAGCAGTTCGAAAGCACGTCAAAGTGCAAGTAGATAAATAGGTACCGCTGTGGTGGAAAGGTAAACGGCGTTTCCGTGTGCTGCTCTGGTTTGCCAGAATCGGCTTAGTCATGCTGGCCACATGACCCGGAAGCTGTACGCCGGCTCCCTCGGCCAGTAAAGCGAGATGAGCGTCGCAACCCCAGTGTCGGTCACGACTGGACATAATGGTCCCTTCACCTTTATACTGCCATTCATCTGAGGTTCACAGGGCGGTTTACAATATCATCATCATCATTCATTATTTGACCGTCAGTCAGAAAAGATACATTTCTCAGTACAAAGTTAAAACATCTAAGACATCTAAAAACTAAAAATAAACATGGGCAGCACTAATAAAG
Source organism: Zootoca vivipara (assembly GCF_965207765.1). Classification (NCBI taxonomy): domain Eukaryota; kingdom Metazoa; phylum Chordata; class Lepidosauria; order Squamata; family Lacertidae; genus Zootoca; species Zootoca vivipara. The sequence continues at coordinate 20,684,892 of NC_142582.1, read as the reverse complement.
GCTATACAAATAAACCCGGGTTTACAATATAAAAATACAAAAATGCACAACATAGTAACAAGCAAAGACAATAACACACCACACACAGTTTAAAAGGCCTAGGAGAAGACGAATGTCTTTGCCTGGTGCCTAAAGACATGAAATGAAGGTGCCAGGCAAGCCTCCTCCAGGCAGACACTGCAGCAAAGACCTGCTCTCATATCATCATCATCATCATCATCATCATCATCATCATCATCATCATCATCATTTATTAAATTTGTATGCCACCCTATACCAGCAGGTCTCAGGACGGTTCACAGGATTGCTGGCCTCCAGACCTCTTGCAGAGAATGCACATGAAGAAGGGCCTCAGATGATGATCGCAGGGTCCAGGTTGCTTCCTATGGGGAGAGGCAATCCTTGAGCTATTGCAGTCCTGAGCTGCTTGTGGTCTTATAGGTCAAAACCAGCACTTTGAATTGGGCCCGGAAACTGATTAGCAGCCAGTGCAGTCAGGCCAGGATCGGTGTAATATGCTCAAGCTGTCTTGCCTCGGTGAACAACCTGGCCGCTGAATTTTCCATCAGCTGAACCATCTTCAGAAGCAGCCCACAGCATAACATGTTGCAGTTACTGAACCTAGACTCTAGAATAAGGAGAACACTGTAGTTCTGTCCTGGTTCACTGGCCTCCGAGGCTGCTTTTACCATTTTATTCTGCTGCTAGCTTTTATAATGTGTTTTGTGATTTTAAAATTGCCCTAAGCCACTCTGAGCACTATTTCTGCAATGGAAGGGCGAGGCAGACACCCTCTTAAATAATTCCATTGTAACGTTTTGATTTTCTCCACGTATATCTCCCCAACACTTTAGCAACTGGATCAAGTTCGTCCACTTCTGCCACTGTGTTTACATGAAAATAGAACCTCCTTCTGTCTATGCACTGATATGGCCACTTAAAACTCTTCGTTTGGGTTTGGCTCAGTTTTGGAGTTAAAAAATAAAGGGTGATACACAAGTATGTGAGATCTGATGGATACCATGAATACTTTTTTTTTAAAAAAGAAAAAAATAGAGAGATACATATTGTGCTCTCCACCCCCCACAGCAAATGTTTCCTGTCACACAGTTGGCATTCGCCCTGTGCAGAGAACTCCCGTTTCCATTGACGTCACTGGGAGTTCCATGTCCAGGACGTGATGCCAAATCCATCGACGGCAGCAAGAATGGAAGGGAGAGGCATTTCGCTGAATTGTTGGCATTTTTCCTAGATCAGAACAAACTCCACAGGGAAAGCTAAGGGTCACGCTTTTGGCTTCTCCTGTTTCACTCGGACAATTTCACAGGACAATTGGGGATGGATGGAACAAAGAAAGGACCGTAGCTGTTGCCCTGCACCCGATTGCTCAGACAGAAAGCTCTGGAAGTCAACGAAATTCACACATGGACACTGACTACAGGTCTGTACCCACGATACACCATCAAGTCCTGTGCCCATAGCTCAAAGGCATGTCAGACCCTGATGGACCAACCCATAAAGTCCAGATCGCCAGCTTGTGCTAGTGGGCAGCTGACCCTACAAAAGAGAAGAGGACCCCAGTTCTCCATAGCAGAGGTTCATAGGCTCTCCGTCCTCTTTTTGTTGATCATCCATCTTTCTGTAGAAGTTCTTCCTTGGCTTAAGCAGCTCCTGAAGAATAGGATGAAAGACAGTGAGATGATGCCTCCTTCCAGTATGAAAGGTCTTGGGTTCCAGTTATTTGACAATCCATACCCTCCAACATTTCTCCAATGAAAATAGGGGTGTCAGCAACAACAACAACAGTAATACCCCACCTATCTCACTGGGTTGCCCTAGGCAGTCTGGGCGGCTTCCAACATAAATAAAACAATAAGAAGACATTAAACATTAAAGAACTTCCCTATACACAGCTTCCTTCAGATGCCTTCTAAAGGTTGTATCATTACTTATCTCCTTGGCTCGGGGGGGGGGTCACATAACTCCACACCCTCCAACATTTCTCCAATGAAAATAGGGATGTCCTAAGGAAAAGTGGGATATTCCGGGATCAAATCAGAAACTGGAATGGCTTCTGTAAATCTGGGACTGTCCCTGGAAAATAGGGACACTTGGAGGGTCTGCAAATCTACAAAGCCAGGGCAAAAGGAGGTTCGATCTCACCCCACTCCTTTTGTTTTAAAAATGGCAGTATCCTACAGTGGCCAGAGCATCCCTATTTGGATTGTGGAGGCCTCAGTTCTGATCCCTGCTTCACCATGAAGCTTGCTCTGTGGACCACATAACACATCGTCTACCTTTAGTCTCTAATGTGTTTATTTAGTGACTGACTTGCTGACTACATTTTTAGGCTGCCCAAATGGTTCTCTGGCTGGTTTACAAAAGTTTTTGAGTTGATCATGTACACAGTTGAAACCATAATGATGGTGCTCACTCTGCTTTTAGACTGTGGTGCTCACTAGAGAAGCTTTTCGTGTCTTTATAATTTATGCCTCTTCTTGATTAGTAGCTGATTATTTATTGTTGGTAGTTTTACACATTTTATTGGCTTTGTGCATGGTTTCTGGTGTTGTAAAGCACTTTGTGGTTCTAACAGGCAGGGAAAAAATGGGGTATAATTATATATAATTAATATCACATAAAAAACACCCACTGCTTCCCTTCTCTCCAACACATTGCTGCTTTGCTCATTGAGAAAGTACTGTAATGGTCACATACCATACATTTAGAGCGCATGGTTTTTCCCAAAGAACCCTGGGAGCTGTAGTTTGTTAAGGGTGCTGGGAATTGCAGCTCTGTGAGGGGCAAACTATAGTACTTAGGATACTTTGGAGGAAGCCATGAGCTTCAAATGTGTGTTAAATGTGCTTCAAAGGTATGAACAATGTCTCAACTTCCTCCAGTTCGTGCAGGCAATATAGAGTTCGGGGTGCTTTTGTTTTCTCTAAGCCCTGAAATAAGATCTTCTGTCCAAAAATGGGGGGAAAATGGCCATATAAAAATAAAAATAAAGCATTCCAGGCAATGCTTCACCTGCCTGTTCTGTCACTTCCATCGCATTGGCTGAGAACATGAAAACATGAGTTGGCTTTTTCAGCTGTTCCCAAACTGGGCTGGGAGCCACCAGCAAAAGCTTTTCCCTTTCCATTCTGAGGGCCCAGATCTTCATAGGGAGCTTGGCATCATCGTTTGGAGAGTTGTGTATCTAATGATCCAATGGAAAACAAGTCCCCTGTTACTACATCTTGGAAGGCAGGCACAGGGCTGATTTACAGACTCATACCAAGGTGAGGTCCAAATAGCAGGACTCGTATGAGTCATACTCATGTCATGTGACCTTCGTATAGACCAGCCTCTCCCAAGCTGATGCCCTCCAGATGTAGTTGGCCTCCAGCTCCAAGCATCTCTAGCCAGCAGGGCCAGTGGTCAGGGATGATGGGAGTTGTAGTCCAACCATGTCTGAGGGACACCTAGTTGGGCAAACCCAATCTGAAAGGGCATGGAAATGGGCTATTTTCTTGTTTTAAAGTACCCAGTTTTTGAGGGTCTGACATCCATGTCAGGCACAATTTGCAAGTTCCGTAGGGGGTATTATCAGCATATGAATGAATAAAGTAAACAATAACATACTCTCCAAGTGTCTCTATTTTCCAGGGACAGTCCCAGATATACAGAAGCCGTCCCTGTTTCTGATTTGATCCTGAATGTCCTACTTTTCCATAGGTAAAGGGGCCCCTGACCATCAGGTCCAGTCGTGTCCGACTCTGGGGTTGCGGCGCTCATCTCGCTCTATAGGCCAAGGGAGCCGGCGTTTGTCCACAGACAGCTTCCAGGTCATGTGGCCAGCATGACAAAGCTGCTTCTGGCGAACCAGAGCAGTGCACGGAAACGCCGTTTACCTTCCCGCCGGAGCGGTACCTATTCATCTACTTGCACTTTGACGTGCTTTCGAACTGCTAGGTTGGCGGGAGCTGGGACCGAACAACAGGAGCTCACCCCGTTGCAGGGATTCGAACCGCCGACCTTCTGATCAGCAAGCCCTAGACTCTGTAGTTTAACCCACAGCGCCACCTGGGTCCCTATTTTCATCTGAGAAATGTTGGATGGTATGGAGTTATGCAACTCCTGAGCCAAGAAGATAAGTAACTATACAATCTTTAGAACACATCAGAAGGCAGCCCTGTACAGGGATTTTTAAAAATGTTTCATATTTAGTATGTTTTGATGTATATTGGAAGCTGCCCAGAGAGGCTGGGGCAACCCAGTTAGACGAGTGGGGTATAAATACTGTATATTCCGGTATATAAGACGACTGGGCATATAAGACGACCCCCAACGTTTCCAGTTAAAATATAGAGTTTGGGATATACTCACCGTATAAGAAATACAACCTGGCATATAAGACGACCCCCGACTTTTGAGAAGATTTTCCTGGGTTAAAAAGTAGTCTTATACGCAGGGATATACAGTAATAAATTTGTTGTTGTTGTTGTTGTTGTTGTTGTTGTTGTTGTTGTTGTGAAGTAGGACGTTCCTATTTTGATCAGAAAAATGTTGGAGTGTATGCAATATTAGCAACATGTGAATGAATAAAATTATTTTCAAAACCCGCCACTTAGGTGCAACTAAAAATGTCGAACAAAACACGTCAGAGAGAAAATAGTGGCAGGAAGAAGTGGGGGTAAACTTGGTTTCCCTCCTCCCTCCCTTTTTTGGCAAGCTTTTAGGAAACAGCAGACCTCAACGGAGCACATTTAACGCTAAAACAAAGCTGCCCACCTTGCTTTCAGTGTCAGGAAATAGAGCAGTTTCTCCTTTTGACACAAGAATGAGTCAAGAGACATGTGTTAAACGGACAATTATTTAAAATAAAAGGAAATGACCTTAGGAACAGCTGCAGCAGCTCAGGCTGGGGAGAGCTGAAAGCACACAGCAGAGGGCCCTGAATGAAACAAGATCACTGTGTAAATGGAATGCACACAGCATCGTTCCTGGTCTTTTTTAGAACCGGTGCTGCAAAGGACCAGAACAGAAGTACAACTTGAATTGCCCTTGAGCTCCCTGAGTGAATCTCCCATAGGACCACTGCAAAATGTTGCAAAAGCAGACGAAAAGGATGAACGGTAAAAAGGCCGAGGCAAAAAGAGAAAGTGTGCTTTGAAAAAGCCACGTGCCGAAAACATTACAGGACCACCTGAACAATGTTTTTTTTAAAAAAAAAAAATTACTGAAAGATCCCAGAGTCATGTGACTAAACTTCCAATCTGCATGAACAGCAAGAGACTCAGCAGGAACTGGTGCAGAAATTAACCAGGCCTGCGCCATCATCGTCCTGCTTGCAAGAAGGCTTAGCCTGTTGATGCTCTGTGTGTCCATATCCTTCATGGCGCATCTGTACAGCTATTAAATTGGATAATCCCTCTGGCCTTTGATACATTTCTGGACATGATTATTTCATTACTCGCCGTATATCAGTAGGATCATAATAAAAAGGACTTCTGACAACCTGCCAAGAGTTTTGTGGCCTTGTAAACACAAAAGTGCTCTAATAAAATTTTATTAAGTGTTAAAAAGTCATAAAAAGTGAAATAACATAAACTACGAAATTTACTGTCCTCAGCAAATGCTGAAAATATCGTCCATAGTAAAAATTAAATTAGCATGTAATAGAGAGAGAGAAAGGAATAGAAAGAAACAGTCTGGGGGTTTGAAAGCTAGGGAAATAATCACATTGCAAACGAATATGAGTCATGGGGATTTAGCTGAGTGAGATTCTTTCTTTTTATTGGGGAAGGAGAATTTGACTAAATATGCAGGTTAAGGAGGAGGGTTCTAAGGTCACCTGTGTTCTTGAAGCTGTCGATACTTGGGTTGAGAAATAATATATTGCTGGCTGCACGAAGAAATAACGGCGAAGGAAGGACCGGCCGTCCACTAGGGTGCGCTGTGCGACTAAGAATATCTGCATGCTCCTTGCAGAGGCCGGGAATCATAACTTCGCACCGAAAAATAATCCTATACATCAAAAAGAATGCCGCCACTCCCCCACCTTAAAGAAATTGCCTTTCGTCTCTCCCCCGTCCCGGTTCCTTGCAAACAGAAAGTGGGAAGGGGGGATGAAGTGCAGAAAGCAATGCAATATATATGCACAGCCTCTTCCTCCTGGGAAAAAGCGCGCGGCAAGCAAGTCCCCACACGCTTCCACGCTTCTCACGCAACTTGAACTCCTGGTGCAGAGACAGAGAGAATGAGAGAGGAGACAACCCACAATGATTCTCTGACTTTTAACGTGGGGAGGGGTGGGGTGTCTTCAAGCGGCAGCACACATCCTTTTGGCGTTCCTAAAACTCAGTGCACCACTAGCGAGGATAATGCAGCCCAACCCAAGTAAGTTTGGAATGCTTTCGGTTTGCTTTTGATCCAGCAAGAGAGGGTTGTGGGGCACAATAGTGAGAGGCCAAGAGGAATAATGTGGCATAGAGGGAGTTTGTGATACATTTTCCCCACCCCACCCCGCGATCGTCCACAGAATATTTGGGACTAATAAGGCTCCCCCTCCGTGGAATTTACTCCCCTGCCATACAATGCCTAGGCTCGGGGGCAATGAAAGCTGCGGTGCAGATGAGAAAACTAAGATGAGATCCTATGTACCATTTTGGGGAGGGAGGAATAAAACTCCGCTGGGCGCAGCCACGCGCGAGCTTGTTTGGGAGGCAGTCCCATTCACCCATAGCTGCCAAGTTATCCCTTTTTTTAAGGGATTTTCCCTTATGCTGAATAGGCTTCCTCGCTAGAAAAGGGAAAACTTGGCAGCTATGCATTCACCTCAAGGCAGACTTTACTTCCGAGTAAACACGCAAATATGGATGGGGGTGCGTGGGGGGGGGGGGCGCGACTCCAAAGCCTGATTCATTTTTGCTGCAGTTTGACATTGCTTCTTGGTTTGAAGGGAGCGCAGTTTTGTAGACCGCCTTGGAATCTTTTCGACGTAGGGCGGTTAAGAAAGGTTTTTTTAAAAAAAGAAAGAAGAAACAAATCCTATCTAATCCAGTGGGGTTGCTGCCTCCCAAAGAACTGGGGGTAAAATAGCAGCTTTAGTTATAGTGATCTGACTGGTTTTCCTGCAACCACACACACACACACACACACACACACACACAGTGTGCATGTGCATAAACATGTGTATTGTATAATACATATTATATATACGCACACACAATAGTGTGTGTATGTGCGCCCGCGCGCGCGCATCTCTGCTTTTGCACATCAGGAATTGGAATCCTTCTATAATGGGACTCTGGGTCAAGGACGGGCAGGGGGGGGGGTGTCACTGCGTGCCAGGAATCATTGAATTGTAGAGCTGGAAGGGTGCTCAAGGGTCATCTAGACCAACCCTCTGTAAGGCAGGCCCCTTTTGCCCAGCGTGGGACTCGAACCCACGATTAAGTGTCTCAAGCTCTACGGACCGAGCTAGCGCAACTGCAGTTTCCTAGTAGGGCTGGGTGGGGAACGACGACAGCCCGTCTGTGTACTAATAACTAACCCACCCCCACCCCCCAGTGCTCTGGCCCGTTCCCCAAATCTCACGGGAGTTGGGGGGGTGTGACTCCTGCGGGCCTGGCAGCGGATCGGAAGGGAAGCAGCCGTCGGAAATCCGCGCGGAGCCCTGCCTGCCCGCCTCCCTCTTCTGCGCTGGGCCAAAGGTGCCCATTTCACGTCGGGGGCGAGAAGAGCGCGCCTCCCGAGGATCCGCGGCGCTTCCTGCCCGTATATCCTCCGATTGTGTCCCTCGCCCGTGCGGCATCTCGGAGCGGGGCTGCGGCACGTCCAGGCCCTGCAGAGCAGGCCGCTGGCGGCGGCAAACAGGAACCCCGAGGGGAGGCAGCGCCCAGGGGGACAGCTCGTCTCTTGCAGGATATCCCTTTCGCTAGTTGGGTCCTTGCCTTCTCTTTTATGCCCTTTAATTCTCGCCAGAAAGGAAGCGAGCGCGTCCCCACGAGGACGTGCCACATATCTGGGGATGGGGGAGAGGCAGGAATGCGCATTTCTGCACGGACAGAGGAAGCTTCCTATTGCCAGTGGACGCCATCTGCCTTTCATGGAAGGAGGGTGATGTTCAAGGCCAGGCAACACGAAGCCCACACCGATCCATGGAAAGCCTTTAGGCTGCAATCGTATACCGCTTTTACCTGGGAGTAAGCCCCATCGATAGCATGCAGATAGTTATTTACAGTGCTAAAAACAGGCATTCCAAATGCACTCAATTGTGGGGGGCATTAAGGCATAAATGTGTGCCATCATGAAAGCAAACACTTTAAGCTGTTCTTTTAGAAGGCGAGATGCGGCCTGAGAACATTTGCTGAGCCAATTTAGGCAATGATCCAGGCTGTGTTTCCACAAGCATGTGCGGAACAGAAGTCACCTAAGGAAATCGGAGGCAAACAGAGAACTATTTTCAAAGTAGGCTACTTCTGTTCAATTAATTTAGCCTGGGTAGATTTTAAAAAAACGTGCATCCAATTCCATTGCTTCATGTGTGCAAATTTGTATAAGGGCCATCTTAAAAATCAGCAAGTGTTAAGGAAGAGGAGATTGTACAATACAGGCATGGTTTTTGATGACTTTCAGCAATATGCATCTATTTACTCCTGCTAAGTCAAATGGTGTTCAGTCCCAAGGAAACATGAATAGGATTATAACTTTAATGCACATAAGTGGTTTCTCCCCTTATATTATTATTGTACCGTAAGTTGCCACTCCTATAGAAACTTACTTGGGACAGAGTCGGTGTGATGGAACTCTCAGACTTACTTCTGAGTAGATCTGCATAGGATTGGGACTTTAGAACTCAGGTAAATGGTACTCCTTTTGTATTTTTTTATTACATCTTTTGTCAAGCCTCATTTTCTGCCCCCTCCTCATTGAAACAATGCTGCTGTGGGCATATTTATTGAATGGAATAAGGAGTGAACTTTATTATTATTATTATTATTATTATTATTATTATTATTATTATTATAAAAAGCTTTAATACGAGTTTAATAGCCATACTTGCAAGCCACAAATCATGTACTTGAATTGTGACATGACTGCTTTAGAGTAAGGCAGTATCTAGTAATTAATGTCCAGTGCTCTGATCCAAAAATGTTTTTTGAAGGGAAAATAGCCAATATGCTTGACTTCTAAGTGACTGAACCTAGGACTGGGGTACAGATCACATTCTAAGACTGCTTGATTATTTTAAAAAAGGAAACATTTTAAAAGACACATCTTATTTCCTATGACACTGTAACTGAATATATTTTTTTCTATGTAAAAGTGCATTCCAAATAATGGATATTTCAAGCCATTATTTTCATATCATACTTAGTAGACTACAAACTGTAACTGACTGCCAATAATAATATTTATACTGGAAGCAGTAGAACAGTACAGTTAACACTCCAGTCCTAAACACACTATATCAAAGGAAGTCTCACTAAAATCCTAGGGACTTACAGACATGGAAAGCCACTGAACTTTGACAAAGTTCTACATAAACATATAGAACTTTAGAACAAAGATAGATGAATGCATTTATTTTATAAACTGAGTAAAAACTCAACCATTAAAGCAGGACTAATGCGCTGTCTCTTCATTTTGGATAAGAAATCTGCTTGAAAGCTGGCATATTAATGCATTACCATACTTAGTTTAAACTATTATAATTCTTTTCAGTTTTCTAGATCTGACAACTGTTCCATGCACAATTAATGGATTTGAGTTACTGTTTAAGTTCCTCAAACAAATTGTTTAACATCTACTATATGGCAGTTGCATTTTTGCCGAAGGGACCGTCTTACACTTGGAAATGCCATTCATCAATGCAAGATGTCTTTGTTTGTATTGGAAGGAAGAGTTTGGCCTCCACATTTCTGAGAGCAGATTTCTCTTTAATATGCAGGATGTTTGGGTTACCCAATGCAGTGGATTTCCTAAGCAAATTTCTCTGCAATTCCCCAGTTTAAGCAACTGCTGAGTCAGTGGCAAAAGACCACTAATACATTCTCAGTTCAAATGTGTAAAGATACAATGCAGGAAGCTGAAAGACTGATCTTGAGGAATGGTGAAAAAGATATATGTAGCAGAGTGAAAAGTATCTCTGAATCCTGTTACTGTATTAGAGTTTGCTGTTTTGTTCAACAGCACTGGGAAATGCACCAAACATGTTGCAAATCTTAATATACTATGGACCATATAAATCTAGTTAGGGTCCGAACAAAGAGGCACATGTAATACAGGAGGAAGAAAATGATGCTGGATGTTGGAGTGACATCTCCAACCCTTCATTTCCACTAAACAGCAACTTTTGCCTATTATCTACAGCACATTGCGCTTTTCCTTTTTTACAAAACTCCTTTGAATTTCATTCCCACCCTTTTGAATCTGGAAGAGCACATTCATATATTTTTGCAGTAACTCAATTGCTTTGTATCTTTCCAGATCATAGCAGTTTAACAAAGGCATCTGAACAGACAGCAAGGGCGTACCTTCAAACCACATTTTCTTTTTTTTTAAAAAAAAACAACAACTTTATTTTCCTACTTATTTCAGTTGTTTGCAAAGCCATTTTTCTCCAGGGTAATTATAAAGTTGCAGAAGGAAGAGTATTTTAAAAGATGTAATCCATTAGTTACTCACAGCGCAAGCCTGTGTACAGAAGTAAACTCTCTTGAGTTCAATGACCTTTACTCCCAGGTAAGTGTGTATTGTCAATCTTCTGTAATTAGTTAGGACCTATATGCTTCTAGATTTACTATTTGCATTGTACTGACTGAGAGCTGGAGTGCTTGGATTTAATGTGATTTTAATCCCTTTGATCTCAGTTCTCAAACAGTTTAATAGAACACCGGTTTAACAGGTTGTTGAACTGAGCCAACAAAAATGTGGATCTCGGCTAAACCAAATGAAAGACTAATTATTATACACTTCAGCGTTGTTTCTTTGTCGCTCTAGGAATTTAGAAGCTTCAGGAATTATATGTAAAGGCTGCAGATTGCTGCTGCTTTTAAAAAAATAAATAAATGGATTCCATTTGCTTAATCCATAAAAGGACATGAAGGTTGCCTAAATCTGATTCAAATTCTGAATCAATGAAGGAATGACTTTCTATCTGATTGGTTGCAGAGAGGTCTCTTTCTAATCCTTTGAGTGCTGTTGCTTATGTAGGCAAAAGGGTCACCATCAGCTCTCAAGAGGGAGGTATCAGCAGACTCTGCAAAAGTACCCAAAACCTTTATGGGGAAAACAACCAACCTAGAATGAAAAACAACACAGTGAGGTCTGAGCATGTTGAATACTGAATGACTTTGGAGGGGAGGGGAGAAAAGGACTGGTGAAGGAATTGGGTAGAATCTTGAACGACAGCACTACACCCTTGTTAACATCTATTAGCTAAAATACCTAAATGGAACCTAAGATACAACCGAAGATATGTCTGTCATCTTCATAGCCTGTCTGTGTGCTTCCATAGGCATTTAACTGACCATGGGTAGACTGGACGAATGGTGTAATCCTAACCATGTCTACTCAAAAGTAAGCTCTATTGCATGCAATGGAACTTACTCCCAGGTGAGTAGATTGCAGCTTCGGTGGATCCTGGTCTTAACAAGCATGAGATATACTATGCTCTTAATCATCTAATTTGCTGGCTTGAGCTGTGATCCAGAACAGTAGGCCCAGGGGTTATGCAGGGGTTATGTTCCAGGAATCATACCTAAAAAACCAAATTGCGTATAGTAAAAAAAATCATTGGCTGGTGGGATTGCCAATATCGTTTTCCCTAGAATGCTTTCCACCCTCTTTAATTTTTTGCCACATGCATAAAGATGAACGCACACAAGTTAAATAAGCACAAGTTGCGGGCTTACTGTAGTCTCTTGCTCAGTGCTCAGGCTTGGCTCCAGTGGGATTTTTTCCCCTTAGTTCCTGTGTGCTTTGGTTTTCCCATGTCTTCGTTGGTTGGAAATTAGGTTTTTAATTTTTAATTTAACCTCAATTAATTTTTAATTTAACCTCAATTAAGAAGAAGAATTGAATTTTCAAATACACCTTTTGCCATCCATGCACCCACTTACAGTCTCTCCTCTCTTCTCTCTCTTGTGTGTGTGTGTTTTTTAAACAGATAAAGGATTAAGTCTTTGAACATACTGTATTGCAGTATTGTACAAGTTGATACAGTTTGGGGCATTCTTTCTGTATACATTCATACCAGACGGTTAGCAACAGGCAGGCTGTAAATCTTCCCATGAAAAGAAATAATAATTTAAAAAATGTGTAGTATTTCTGGTATTTTTGGAAGATACCAGCATTCTGACAAAGTCATCCAGGGGATTAATTCTCAGGCAACTCCAGGATATCAGCAACAGGACCAAAAAAGGCATTCTACAGGTGGATGCATATTGAGGCTACATTTTTCAGTTGTTCCCACGTTAATTCTGTTGCAGAATTTTCATGATAAACTAACCTCAACTGAGAATTATAATGGAAGGTGTGTTTAATTTGGTCTGAATTGTGTTTGTTTTGCAGAAAGAGAGGTGGTAGGGAAGAATCCGGGCAGGAACAGGCAGGAGAGGATGACCCAACAAAATATGTCCAACCCATCCATGGCTTATAGGACACCCCAGTCAAGAAGCTCGACAAGAATGTTTATCTAAAAGAAGAGAGCAGTCGGGATGCTCTGATTCCACCAAGATACAACTATTTCCAGTCTAGTGGCCAAATCATCTCATGACACTCCTCATCTTAAAAGGGTTGAGGGGCTTCTAGAGAAGGTCCTCTTTAACACTTGAGCAGATCTGAATGTTTGTAGGTAGACTGGATCCCAGCCAGCCATGTAGGGCTTGAAGGCTAAAAGCAGTGCTTTTAATTGTGCTCAGAGACAGGCTGGTAGCCACTGAAACTTTAAGAGCTAGCGTTTCATCCAGTTGGTCCTGGACAGCTATGCAGCAGCTCTGTCTGGACCTAATGAAGTAACTTGAAGGTTACACACCATGTGTTTCAGTAGTCTTTCCTAGAAATTACCCCAACATAGATAACCATGGTCATACTTTGTCTAAAATAAGGTATCAAACAAAAGTTGGAGGAGATAAATAGGTTGGACACTTTTCAAAAAATAGATCAGATTATATAATGCATTTGATAGGGATGGCAAATTTAATGCACAGACTGCCAGTTGAGGGTTCTAGTGTTTTCCTTTCAGCTGCTAAATGTACACATTGATCTCTGCAGGTACATCAGATATCTGAAGAAGTGTGCATGCACACGAAAGCTCATACCAATGGCAAACGTAGTTGGTCTCTAAGGTGCTACTAGAAGGAATTATTTTGTTTTGTTTCTCCCTTAGATGGTTGAGGGAAAGTCTCCTTTCATGAATATGTACCGGGGATGTGGCAAGCAGATGCGAGGTGATCTCCCATCTGAGTTTTGCGATCATATCTGGCACGTACATGCAAAACCTTCTGAGGTTTCAAGTAATTGCCAAGCATGATTGATAAACCCTGATGGTTTTTAAGATAAGCGAGGTGAGGCTCACTCCCCACAGCAGCACACAGTGTAAACAGAGACACACCTTCCTTGAGCACAGTGCCAGCCAGAATCATTCCGCGTCCCTCCTTCCAAATGGTCCACTCTCCCATACAAATGAACCCTTTGCTGTGGGAGTCATTGTGATGGATCCCCCACCTCACTGCTTAAACCTCAGAGGCTCTCCCTGTGCTTCTCCACAAACGGGAGAAAAAAAAAACCTCCAGAGTCCAAACTGGACTTGTCTCCAGAGTACCTCAGGCTCTGCGTTCGAAACCTATGGCCACCAGTGGGGTCTCCCTCCCTGGGTTCCCTACAGCTACAGTGTGCCTCTCCCTTAGGCAACTATGTGGCTCCTTCGGCTTCGCTAACCAGCCCTTTGTATGACAGGAGAAACAGCAAACAGTTTTCTCTTCCCCAGGAAAGCTTTGTTCTCCCCTCTTTGTCACACCTCTGAAGGTACTGAGACACTGCCGAGTCAGTGAACGTTTAAGCACATTTGACTTTATTATTTAACTTATAAACATGAGTTTCTTTGGTTCTTAAAAGCACATATCTTCTTTTATTTAACACAGTTTTCTTCATACAGCTCCTGCATCCCACTCTCTACCAACTCCCTAACTCCCATCTGCCAACTGCCTAACCACCTCTCCCTCGCTCGCACAACCCTCTCCCAAATTAACTCCCTCCCATTCCTTTTAAAACCCTGGCAGTCCCGCCCCTCAGGAATGGAATGTGTCATTTATCCAGGAGGTTGGGGTTTAACTCTCTGCACCCTGGAGTTCTTTTGCCCACCAGGCCATTCCGTCACAGTCATGATCCTGTTGCAGCTTACAGGGCTGTGGCAATGTTTACTGAGAGAATGGATCTGATATCTTAGCACCCCGGGGCAAGCATTGTGTAGCACATATTTCTATTGCCAGCAGAGCTTCAAAGAAAACTCCAGAAACCATCGCTTGACGAAACAAAACAAGGGCTATATTTATTTAAAATATAACAGCTTGGAGGATCGTCAAAATTTAATCAACTGGAATAACCGAAACAAAATATAGTCTGGCCAGGTAAGTTCCCTAAGGCAGGAGGGCTCATCTCGCTTCACTCTCCTGGGCACGTCTGCAGGCTCATCCTGTAGCCCCACAGCAAGGACTGGAAGGCTGTGCAAACTTCACAAGCACACCATGGCACTGCCAGTTTGGCCTTCATCCAGAACCTCATGCCAAGCCAAAGGGACACTCCCAAAATCCCGCAAGCCAAACCTATGTTGTGTGACCAAAGAGTAGCCAGTAAAGCCTCAGATATTTACTCTATCAGATATTAAAATTCACTTTCCTGCCTGACTAAAAGCCAGCTAATTCAATTTTTAAAATGCCGCTGTAGCATAAAACAGGCAGCAATATGAAGTAGGAAAAAAGGAGGCCAGTCAGGAGCTCCCCCCAAAATTCATACTACAGTACTTTCATTCTGCAAAGCACCTTCCGCAGCCTCCCAGGGTGCTGACATTTGCTGAAAATCTCATTACATCCTTTACTGGGATTTCCAGTGAGAATTCAGAGAGTATGCGTGTCAATGCACCTGAGAGCTGGTGGTTGTTGTTGTTAAAAGTGATGTATTTTTACCTTTAAAAAAAATAAGGACAGAAAGTTTTATGGGGTTTCTCAAGGTAAAAGGCGGGGCTGCTTAGAAACTAAATCTGCTAGTGTACCAATCTCAGATGCCCAGTAGCCAGCCTTCCCAGTCTCCCTTCAGTTAAAGCCCAGTGTTGGCAACTCCTGCAGTTGGTTCCCACCCCCCTTGGATCAGGAAGGTTGGGCATCTGGGGAGGCTGCAGAGTGCTGCACAAATGTTTAACAGAAAGAGGGTTAGAAGCCTGCCACCCCCAGCCGCCTTGAAGCAGTAAGATAAAATCAACCCGGCCGCTATTAAAATGCTAATGAAATTCTAAGACCTCCGAAGAATAAGGGAAAAATGGAAGCCTCTTTCATAGGGTGAAGAAAACTTTTGAAAAATTGGAGGACAGGTTTTGGCACAGCTCTAATTAGCGCTCCCATGCACAGCCATTGCTTCTGGAGTGCTTTTGATATTGCAGCTTGAATGTTCTCTGCAGCTGTGTAATCCCCCATTTGCAAGTCACTGCCTGCAGATATCAAACTCCTGTGAGCACAGTCTGTCTAAGCTACAGATTCTGAAATGAAGGCCTGGAGCCATATATTCACATGGGTGCAACTAACGAGAAGAACGAGGCTTTCATAATGAAAAGCCATTTTTTTAAAAAAAAATATTTCAGGGCAATGCAAGGAGTGCAATTTAAGGAAGCAATCGTACATTTGGAAAAATAGAATGGGCTAAGTTAGAATAACAGAATTTTGCAGTTCGTGTCAATGCAAAATCCTATGTATTTAGGGTAGGTGTTTTGCTTTTTAAAGTAACAGTATGACACTCACAATGCAATTCTGAAGAACGTGTTGGTAATTCCAAAGTGTGCGATGTACGCGCGTTATCTGTATTTTTTCCCCATTAAAAGTGTTCCGTCTTTGTGAATCTGAATTTGGGGTTTTGAAATTATTTCAGTCCTTTATATCACTTTATACTTGGGGTTGTTGGTTGGGGTATTATTATTATTATTATTATTATTATTATTATTATTATTATTTCCACCTACGGCTAATTACCGCTTTGTTCAATGACTTCATCTGCACAGTGGAAATTCCCCCTCCCCCCCTCCTAAATTTGTTCTGAGGGTTCCCCTGACCTTTTGGAGCATATCTAAAGCTGGCATGGGGCATGCGTACGGGGAGAAGGGAGGGAAGACCCATTGTACAAGCAGAATAAATCCCCTCTGCACATTTTCCAAATACTGCCCATTATCTGTATGCACTGAGAACCCCTGTATACACGGATGTGGCCTGGAAGGGGTGTCATACCTCTGTGATGTCTAGTACAGTCAAACCTTGGATCCCGAAAGCCAAAAACCTGGAAGTAAATGCTCCAGTTTTCGAAGTATTTTCAGAAGCCGAACGTCCGGCGTGGCTTCTGCTTGAGTGCAGGAAGCTCCTGCAAGCAATCAGAAGCTGCCCCTCGGTTGTTGAACATTTCAGAAGCCAAATGGGCTTCCGGAATGGATTATGTTCGACAACTGACGCCTGCTTCTTGGGAGAAAAGCAATGACAAACCTAGACAGCATCTTAAAAAGCAGAGATACCACCTTGCCGACAAAGGTCCTTATAGTTAAAGCTATGGTTTTCCCAGTAGTGATGTATGGAAGTGAGAGCTGGACCATAAAGAAGGCTGATCGCCGAAGAATTGATGCTTTTGAATTATGGTGCTGGAGGAGACTCTTGAGAGTCCCATGGACTGCAAGAAGATCAAACCTATCCATTCTGAAGGAAATCAGCCCTGAATGCTCATAGGAAAGACAGATCCTGAAGCTGAGGCTCCAGTACTTTGGCCACCTCATGAGAAGAGAAGACTCAGTGGAAAAGACCCTGATGTTGGGAAAGATTGAGGACACAAGGAGAAGGGGACGACAGAGGACGAGATGGTTGGACAGTGTTCTCGAAGCTACGAACATGAGTCTGACCAAACTGCGGGAGGCAGTGCAAGACAGGAGTGCCTGGCGTGCTATGGTCCATGGGGTCACGAAGAGTCGGACCCGACTAAACGACTAAACAACAACAACAACAATGGTTCCTGTACATCGTTTTATTGCAGGCCTCTGTTCTTATTGCATATGAACCATCACATTTCCTTACCTAACATCTGTTAATCCAGGACAACTCTTGAAAGGGTCCACCCCCAACTCCTTTCTCAATTTAGCATTAAGGAAACCTAAGCACATAAATTCACTTAAGCATTGTGGCAGGCTTTGCAAATACCTCATTTTTGTATCAACGGATACAGAAGCTCTGCTGCAATTCTGCAAGGCTACATCAATTAAGATGTTACTGATTCCTTCTTAGTGCAATAAAACAGTAAGTGAGTGATATCTTCATATTATCAGATATTTTGCCAGTTCCGTCTTGATTGCACTCCAGTATTTTGCCATGAGCTCGTAGAACTATTTCTTTAGGAGGAGGTAACTTTTAATATGATCCCTGAGGAGCAAATGGTTTGAGGCCATGATCCCATTCATTTTTATTCATAGATCATGCCTTTTAATTTCAGCAGCTTTATATGATCACAAAGCCAAAACCAGAATGTACACTCTAATCCCTGTCCCAATAACACGTAAATGCAGAAACCAATTTTAATGCAGATCTATTCCTGTGCAATGAAAGACAGCTGTAAAGCAATCTATAAAAATGTAGGCATTGCATGCGCAGAGGTCACAGCCTTTCTCCGTAACCCATAGCTGCCAAGTTTTCCCTTTTCTCGCGAGGAAGCCTATTCAGCATAATGAAAAATCCCTTTAAAAAAGGGATAACTTGGCAGCTATGCCGTAACCGCTGAACTGTAATGTAACAAATTTGGCCACAACGTTCCATGCCCATCAGTGAGGGATCTGGCATAAAAAAAAAAATCCAAAAAAGCACAGCTTTCACACCTAAAATGGTGAATAAATGCAAAAAAAAGTGGCGCCCAAATTAGACGTCACCAGCAAAACCTCTGAAGACTCCAGCAGCATCCAATAGAAAGGCAGATTGCACGCTGTCACCAGCAAAAGCTCTGAAGGGCGGCGCCAAATAATGACATCATCAACCAAGCAACTGAAACCACCAAGGCAGCCATTACCAGACCCCTAGGCCCCTGACAGGCTGCTAGGCCCCCACTAGGCCTGGGGGGGGAGGGCAAGCGCCCGGATTGCAGGCCGCAGCACAGCCTTTGTTTTATGTAGGCCCCTAGGCCCCTGCCATGCCACTAGGCCCGGGAAGGGAGAGGGGGAGCACCCAGATCGCGGGCCGCAGCACGGCCTTTGTTTTATGTAGGCCCCCACTAGGCCCGGGTGGGAGAGGGGGAGCGCCCGGATCGCAGGCCGCAGCACGGTCTTTGTTTTATGTAGGCCCCTAGGCCCCTGCCAGGCTGCCAGGCCCCCACTAGGCCCAGGGGGGGGAGAGGGCGAGCGCCCAGATCACAGGCCGCAGCACGGCCTTTCTTTTACGTAGGCTCCTGCCAGGCTGCTAGGCCCCCACTAGGCCCGGGGGGGAGAGGGCGAGCGCCTGGATCACAGGCCGCAGCAGGGCCTTTGTTTTATGTAGGCCCCTGCCAGGCCGCCAGGCCCCCACTAGGCCCAGGGGGAGAGGGTGGGGGGGAGAAGGACAAAACAATTTAAAAAAACCAATCCACAAACATACAAAATACACAACAACACATACCAAAATCTCTAAAACCACACACCACACCAACTACCCACATTGTAAATACACCACAACACACAAACACACCACAGCCACATCTTAAACCCTACCCACTTCTGACCCACAAACAAAAAACACCCTACAAAACTAAATAAAATATCACCTTAATAAACAAACCTCTAAAAAACACACCATGAACAACCCATTAAGCCATATCTATCTATCTATCTATCTATCTATCTATCTATCTATCTATCTATCTATCTATGTAACAACTGCATGTGGGAGAGGGGGAATCACAGGGATAAATCGAGGGTGGGGAGAAGACAGTAAGAATCGCAGGGATAAGCCTGTGGTGGGGGGAGGAAGGGACAGGAAACGTCATGAATCAGAACAGGGTGGAGAAAATCACACTTCTTAAAATTAAAAAAACAAATAAAGCTACCAAAACAAACAAATGAAAATGCACAATCATAAGAAGACAAAAAAAATTAGAAACCATAAATACAAGCACAAAGTTGAAACATCCGGAAAGGCATATTACATCAAAACACTAACCAAAAACAAGTTCTGCAACCATTACTATTCAAAACACAAATAACATCAATAATCCCCCCCCCAAAAAATCCACAGCAACACGTGGCCGGGTCAGCTAGTACCTTCATAAAATCACAACCAACGGTACACAATCCTTTTGTTTCCATTCACAAAACACTTTAACTACTACTACTAACAAACAACAACAACAATATTTTTTATCTATATGCTGCCCATCTGACTGGGTTGCCCCAGCCCCAACAAAATATTAAAAACATGATAAAACATCAAACATTAAAAACTTCCCCAAACAGGGCTGCCTTCAGATGTCTTCTAAAAGTCAGATACAGTGATGCCTCGCAAGACGAATTTAATTCATTCTGTGAGTCAATTCATTTTGCGAAAAATTCATCTAGCGAATCCCATAGGAATGCATTGAATTTATTTTATTTTATTTTATTGCCCATAGGAATGCATTAATTGAATTTCAATGCATTCCTATGGGAAACCGCGATTCGCTAGACAAATTTTTCACAAAACAAATTCATCTTGCGAGGCAACCTCCGATCACAAAACCCATTCGTCTAGTGAAAAATTATTCTACCAGGGCATTCGTCTAGTGAGGTACCACTGTAGTTTTTTCTTTCCTTGACATCTGATGGGAAGGCGTTCCACAGGGTGGACACCACTACCGCGAAGGCCCTCTGCCTGATTTCCTGTAACCTCACTTCTCGCAGTGAGGGAACCGTCAGAAGACCCTCGGAGCTGGACCTCAGTATCTCGGCTGGATGCAGATAAAAATGCATTCTTTGGTGTATATACAAAACTTGCTGGACTGTTTTCGGATTGAAGGTCCATGCCCCCTAAGTTGGAGTAGCATATGCACTTTACACAGCTAGGTCCGTTTACATGATTACAATCTCATTTAGCACTGAGCCAAAAATTACCAGGTGAGTTTTTGAAGGATAAAGACCCTCTAAAGAATATCGCACAAAATGCGCCACCTACCCATGCATGCACAATTTTGTTACCCGCAAATATATATTTATTTACTTTTATTAAATCACCCTTCAATTCCATGGATCCCAGGGCAGTTCACAACATAAAAATACAATATCAAAACATAAAAAACATAATAAACAAAAGAACAAAAAAGCCTCAAAAACCAATACCCCCCCTCACAAACACATTTAAAAGGGGTATAAGATGTTAATAACATGGAGCGCTCTTAAGGGCCATTTTTACTGAGCCCTAGAAAATTCTAAACTAACAACAACAACAATTTATTTCTATGCCACCCATCTGACTGGGTTGGAATACAGATTATCATTTAGTGAGCAAGTCACTAATATAAAATAAAACTGACCTGAAAGCATTTTCATTTTGGTAATTTTATGTCACAGACAATTCCCCTCACCTCTACACACTTCTCTCAAGTCCCCTTAAGTTTCAATATAGGCATCAACAGTGTGATATAATCTGCAGATGCATGTCAGTGCCATTGTCGAGTTAACACCTGTATGTGCTGATATATGACTAGTACGTGTTGCAACAAGCATGCAAATAACTTTTAATTATCATACTACATAGTTTAAAAAGGACTGAAATTGTCATAACTTTTATATATTGCTCCATTACAACCTTTAAATAAATGTTTTGATGGAGATCAGCAGGGCTAGGCCAATTTATTCTTGTCTATCATTAAAAGGCCTTACACAAAGAAACAATACTGTTTCACATCAAGCTGTCACGTAGAGACATTTCCCTCCAACACCTGCTTGTTATGAATCGACGCAGGCTAAGAACAGTTTATCATGATGAAGATAGCGATTCTTGCAAAGCCTTTAAGGGAACCAGTTTTCATATAATACAGGTAATATTTCAGAAATGTCTAAAATATACGTTCAGCGCTATGAACATATATTTGACTTAACCTATTACTTCCCAGAGATCAACTTTAAAAATGTATTTACTTACAATTCAACAAAGTGGTCCCACTAGCAGATAGCCATGCAAGGACTTCCACTAGTGGAACTGGGCTCCCCCTCCCAATCTCCCACCCCCAATTGGTGTGTGTGGGTCAGGCAAACTTGCCTTCCCCAGGGGAAGGAAAGAGGAGATTCTTCCATCAGGCAATCAAAACTGCTTCTGCTGATGGGGCAATCTCCTTTGCACTATGCTGACACATTAGCAAAAAAAAAAGTTATCTGGGTGGTTTACAGTTAAAATACTAGAAATAAAGTACAGTATAGAAATACAGCAGCCAGGTCAGGCATACCCAAACTCGGCCCTCCAGATGTTTTGGGACTACAACTCCCATCATCCCTGACCACTGGCCCTGTTAGCTAGGGATGATGGGAGTTGTAGTCCCAAAACAGCTGGAGGGCCAAGTTTGCCTATGCCTGATGTGGGTGCTGCTAGGCAAGTCTCTCTGGAGAGGGTGTTCCACAGTGGGGGAGCCATCACTGGATAGCTTAGTGAGTAGAATGTGAGACTCTTAATCTCTGAGTTGTGAGTTCGAGCCTCACATTGGGCCAAATATTCCTGCCATCCCATGCTGGGATGATCCTTTCTAAGTCTACAGTTCTATGATTCTGTGAAAAAGCCCTCTCCCTTTTGGCCACCTTCCTCACTTCATGCCTTTTTCACACCCATACATATCAGTCACCCAATGAAAGTGTCAAAGTTAACTAGATTTGCCTGTAGGCATATTTTCAGATAGATCTGGGATAGCATAATCAGTAGAGCATGAGACTCTAAATCTCGTGGGTTTAAGTCTCGTGTTGGGCAAAAGACTCCTGCATTGCAGGGGCTTGGACCAGGTGACCTTCAAGGTCCCTTCCAACTCTACAATTCGTCTCCACCCCCATCGTTCAGCCCAGACACTGAGGTCCAGCTCCGAGGGCCTTCTGGCAGTTTCTTGGTGGTGGTTCCCGCCCTGTAGAACACCCTTCCATTAGATGTTAAGGAAATAAACAACTATCTGACTTTTAGAAGACATCTGAAGGTAGCCCTGAAGTAGGGAAGTTTTTAATGTTTGATGTTTTATTGTGTTTTTAATATCCTGTTGGAAGCCACCCAGAGTGGCCTGGCCAGATGGGCGGGGTATAAGTAATAAAATTGTTGTTGTTGTTGTTGTTGTTGTTGTTGTTGTTGTTGTTGTTATCTTCTGCCTTCTCATTTAACATCCATAGGGTTTCATTTTGTTTTGTGATACTGTTCTCCAACCAAACATGTACAAAAATGCATATATTTGGTGCAAGTACGCATTAACATGTATAAATTTGTTAAGATGACATACAAAAATGGGTGTATTATGATGAATGCTGATTAAAATAGCAAACTGATACTGAAATATGGTGAAAAAACGGAGAAATGGGAAACAGAGATAAACCAAAATTGACCAATTCCTCCATCCCATTTTGTCACTGTGGTTCTATCATAGGCAAGAAGGGCCTCTCCATCAGGCTAATTCACAAATGACAAACACTGTCACCTGTTAACCATGTCCTTTGGCTACTTGGTTCTACCTGGTAGAAACTGTTTCTATCCACAAATAAAGGACGGCCTCATTTAGAAAGTGGTGTGAGAATATTTCCGTCTCTCAGGACACTCCACTGCTGGCTTCAAAGTTACCCGACAAAAAAACAAAAAGAAAAAAAAGGCTTCAAGAGGAGGCTGCAGCATGAAATTGCTGAACTAGAATTTCTCAGCAAATTTGATTCTATTCGATTAAGACTTAATCAGGACTCTGGTCTTCTTTCTCGCTGCAGGTGTTAAATTAGGTTAGTGCAGCTGGAAAGAAAGTCTTGTCACAATGGCTGCTGTTGCGAACATGTCATCCTGTTCTTATCCTGCGTACATTTGGGAACGCCAGGAAAATGACTGAGGGCTACTGCTGCCCTTCATATTTTATAGTCTTTGTGTTGTGCACCACAATGGTGCATGTGTGTGTGTGTGTGTGTGTGTGTGTGTGTGTGTGTGTGTTTATATATGCTTATTGAAGATAACACTGAATGTGTCTGACAGAGTGGGCTCTTGACCAGTGCATGAAAACCTCTGCCACGTGACTTTTGTTTGTATTTTAAGGTGCTAAAGGGCTATTTGATCAAGTCATAGGTGATTTGAGAAAAAAATATGAGACTTGTTTGTATGGGGCAGAAATTTCACCCTAAATGATTGCCCCACAAAATAGATCTGGTGCCTTTGTAGATCCCTGAATAGCATTTCATTAATATTTGCATGGTAGCACTGCTTCACTTAGATGCAAACTGTTATATAGTTGTTCATTTCAAATGGGTGGCTGGCAGGGGCGTACCCAGGATCAAAACTAGAGGGGGCAAGCCATGGTCATTCAGGGGTGGGACCAAGGCACAGGAGGGGAGGGGCCACAATGTGGGAATGTGGGCGGGGCTACGGAGCACAGGTGAAACTGACTCCAGGAAGAAGTTTCATCCTGGGCGCCGCCCCGGGGGAGAGTGTGTGTGTGCGGCCAGGGGTGTCGCAATCGGGGGGGCCGGGCTCCACTTTGTGGGGGGCAGCGCGGCATCCCCTCGCCACCTCCACTGACGGCTGCCCCGCCTGAGTAGGAGGAGGAGGGAGGGAGAGAGGGAGGGCTGGCTGAGCAGCCGAGAAGCTGCGCACTCGAGTTGCCTCGGCTTCCCACAGACCCGGCGGGGGTGCGAGCTTCAGGCTCTTCTTGCGGGACCCCGACACAACTCCAGCTCAGCTGCAGCCACCGTGAAGCAGGACAATTTATTTTAATTTTTTTGCTTCGGGGGGGCAGCTGTCCCCCCTGCCCCATGCTGGGTACGCCCATGGTGGCTGGGCTCTTGTTCAGACACTTATTTAATTTTATTTAATTGTTTAACTGTTTTCTTTAAACTGATGTGACAACCTCTCATATATGAGGTATGGTCTTTCAAAACATGCAACACAATCCTATCAGAACTATTCCCTACATAGTTCTATGGGACTTACTCTTAGCCTGAAATACTTATATCTGCATTTCACTTCATTACTTATGATGTTGGGAAATGTTTATTTAAAAAACCCCAAATAGCTTTTTTTTAAAAAAGATATGTTGTAGCAAGATCAGCTGGACGTGTAGTAGGCTGCAATATAAATTAATAAAGTAGGGTTTTAGAGCTGATTTTTAATAAGTACAACTCATTTTTTAATTTTATTTTATATAGGTTTTATAGCTGTTTAATTCAAAAGGAAAAGGGAGCGCAAGTGCCCTGGTTGTGTGGCGATACCCCGATCCCTCCCAGAGTAAATAAGGACACTGGACAAATTGCATAAGGTTAATGGGCGTTAAAGGCCACAACTTTATTGATTACGGATGTAGAGAGGTATTGGCATAGGCATTGGACCTAACCGTCTATATCCGACTCCAGCCCGCTCTGCTGGCAGTCTGAGAAGGGTTAACCACCGTTGGGGAATCCT
Source organism: Zootoca vivipara (assembly GCF_965207765.1). Taxonomy (NCBI): domain Eukaryota; kingdom Metazoa; phylum Chordata; class Lepidosauria; order Squamata; family Lacertidae; genus Zootoca; species Zootoca vivipara. The sequence goes on along the minus strand of NC_142582.1, from coordinate 20,660,053 downwards.
GCGATGCACATCAACTAGGACTCACCCTGGGGCCACCGCTAGGGGGCGTGCCTTTTGGCCCTCACCTACCACGGCTTCGGACTTGGCCACGCCCCGGACTCCTTAAGGGAGTACCCTTCAGCATTTTGGGGGAGGTGATGGCAGCAACCTCCCCCCCACCTGTAACCTTTCAGAGATAATCCAATGCCTACCGCCGAAAACCAAAGTTGTGACGAGTTGCTACGAAGTAGGCGAAAACCACCAGGCCAGAGCCAATTCAAAAGCCAATTCAAAAGCCCATTCAAAAGCCCATTCAAAAGCCCATTCAAAAGCAATTCCGGAGCCAAATCAAGAGCCAAATCAAGAGCCAAATCAAGAGCCAATTCAAAGCAATGTCGAAAGGAAGGGCCCTGCCTAATGGGAGGGTGGGCAGGGAAAAACGTGGCGGCTGGGGTCAGGAAAAAAGAGACTGAATCCCAGCCGCGCGCTCGCTTAAATTAGCGAGCCACACCCCCCTGGAGTGTCGAGATTGGACACGCCAAGGGAGCACCGCGTCTGGGAGCCAGCCAATGGGCTGGGAGAATGGCACCCCATTCTCCCAGCACGTGCTCGGGCTCGTGGCCCGCCCACAACCTCACCTCCTTCTACGTCGGAAGTGACTTTGGCAGGAACAATTGGACAGGAGCTCATTTTAAATCGATCACTGCATTCAGGATCATTTGACTGATGGACCAGTCAGCGAAAGAAGCTAGAAACCAGTAAACGTTGTTTGGATCATCCTCATTCTACAAGTGAATTTCTACATGGCCTGGAATCCCCAACACTTAATTAGCCAGACTTTAATTGAGGGGTCCATTTTGTACCTGATGATGAACTTGCAAGTTTGCAGTAAAAAAATAAATGTGCTCTCAACCTAGCAGGTTCTGAGTTTTCAACTAAGCGCAGCCTCCAGAAAATTGGAAAGAGGTCAAGGGGAATCTGAACTCCCATGAAGTATCTTGAATTTTAGTTCAACAGTGTCAAAGATTGCTTTGGAAACATTCATTAATCTTCGTGACATATTTGTGACATCACAACAGATCAGAGATGGTTAAAAATGAAGCTCATGGCTGACCTTTTTCAATGTCATGCCAAGTCAGTAGTAGAACCTGGGAGTCAAGACTAGGGGTCTGTGGGGGGTGGGATTCAGTTCAGGTTGAACCTGAATCTATCAAATTTGCACTTTCCGAAACAGCACATGAACCGAAACACAGCAATCTCCCCAAATTTCCATGTATCTGAATTTTGCTGGGCAGTTTGCCATGCTCTGTTTACAGAAATGCATATATTAGGGGGAATTGTGAATAAAAACAACACGGGGGGGGGTGATCATGTATAGGGAAATTGCTAGCAAAAATGTGTCCCCTTAGTCAAAACTGCATATTAAAATGTGTTTATAGGGAGAAATTTGCACTAAAATACTGACGAAATTTCATTAGTATTCTCCCCCCTCCCCCAAAAAAACCCCCACCACAAATGGCTGCAAAAAGCAGAGAGAACTGAATTTAAGATTGGAAAACTGAAAGAACTGAAATTGACTGATCCTTCCACCTCTAGTCAAGACTTGTAGCCTTGCACTTGGTAGTAGTAGTAGTAGTAGTAGTAGTAGTAATAATAATAATCTGTACCCTGCCCATCTGACTGGGTTGCCCCAGCCACTCTGGACGGCTTCCACATATATAAAAACATGACAAAACATTAAACCTTAAAACCCTATACATGGCTGCAACAACATCCAACAGTGACCTGACAATTGAATTGAGTTGCCTTGTTTTCACCATACCGGTAAGGCTGCAGTCCTGTACACATTTACCTGTGAGTAACAGAGCAATCTTTAATCAGGGCCCAGGAAGACATGACACAATGTATCCACCACCATATCTGAAGCTCTGCCACCTTCAGCCAACCAGGATGAAAGGGGTTTGGGAGCAATTGCTCCACTACTACTCAACCTTCCTTAACTGGTTCGGTTGAGCTTCCTTCTTCCCAAGCCAGATTACACACCACTTATCCCAGGATGGACTGCATAGTTATTTCACCAACAACTCCTGCATATGGGATCCTTGTCCTATTGGACCAGCTGGCAGAAAGGGTCATCTGGTGGGATCACTTGGTAAGATTTAAAGAGCTACTGCTGAACTGGAATAAATTCCTTGGCGAAATTAATATTGGTACGCCATGGTGGGGGGGGAATAGATGTTTTTTAAAGGCCATTGCATCTCCATTTTGATAAGCATCAGTGTGGTGATGTTTGCAGCTCACAGTATTTTGGATCACACACACACACACACACACACACACACACACAAACAGGCAATATTTTGGAGCCTCTTTTCCTGCGTTCCATTTTTTAGGTCCATAATGTGTGCTGGCCTGCAGTTTGCCAGGTGGCTCACTTGACATACCTTGTGATGGCTAACTCTGTGTGGTTTGGACAAAGCGATGCCAAGACGTTTCATCTTGCCCAACTGACTCACAAGACTGAGAAAATATTGCAGCATTTAGCTTGCAAGTATAATTTATGTTCTTTCAACTGATCTTGCTGTGGCCAGGCCAATTCAGCCATGAAAAGTGAGGGAAGCGCTGATCTATGAGAACAATTTTAGTTAATTAAGTGGACATTTCACAAGGGCGAGGAATCCACTAGTCCCTTTAAGAGGGCCAGTCAAATGTGAAATACGAGGGATTTTGTTAGGGGAAATAAATGGACAGGCTGCAGATTGGGGGGGGGGGGGACAGCTGAATTTTTGCTGCTTTTGTAGCTGAAAGAAGAGACCGGCCCAGTAGAACAAAGGGGTTCTGAGCTTATGCAGTTGAGGGATCTCCACTCTTATGTCATCTTTGTTGTCGAGGACAAAAACTACATGGACATTTGTACGAAGTGGGGTTTCCATTTAGCTATTTCATCCATGTTAGAAAAACTGACAAGTATGGATATAATCATCTGGGCAGTGATGAGCTGCTTCACACAATCGGTTTCTTGTTTATTTAGAGGCACATATGGCAACCCAGCCAGAAGCAGTCTAGGCCAAAATGGAAGAGGAAAATGGAGCCTGCCTTCCACCTGCTGCTACCTTCTGTGTGGTGTAGTGGTTAAGAGCAGTAGACTCGTAATCTGGGGAACTGGGTTCGCGTCTCCGCTCCTCCACATGCAGCTGCTGGGTGACCTTGGGCTAGTCACACTTCTCTGAAGTCTCTCAGCCCCACCCACCTCACAGAGTGTTTGTAGTGGGGGAGGAAGGGAAAAGGAGATTGTTAGCCGCTTTGAGACTCCTTCGGGTAGTGATAAAGCGGGATATCAAATCCAAACTCCTCCTACTCCTCCTCTTCTGCTTCTGCTTCTGCTTCTTCTTCCTTTTCTTCTTCAAGAAGATTTGCACCAGGACAGGGCCCTCTCCTCTGATTATGGGAAATGCCCCAGCTTTTCAACTGAAACTGAAGGAGGAGCTGGAGTAGATGAAACTGGGGGGTATATTTATATTGCCATCTCACCAGTTCACTTTTAATGCTTTGTGTACCACCCCCAGAAATCTGGAGTGGTAGTTTTGGGAACACTGAGTGACATGCCCACTATTTGATGAAATACAGTAATTTACCACCAAGGCTATTTTTTCCCCAGCCAGAGTTCAGTAGAGCTCACTTCTAGCACCTCTCAGGTGGGCGCCATTGCCATTCTAAGAGAACAAGGGAGAAGTTCATGGTCAGCTCTGGCACCTCCTTTTTAAAGAAAAAAATAGCACTGCTTATGACATTTATTTCACCTCAAGAGCTTGGCCTATCCACACAACAATGCAGTGTGTAGGCCAAGCTGAGAGTTACTGACTGACACAAATTCACCCAGTAACTTTTGTTGGTGAGCAAAAACATGAATAGAGGCCTCCCTTGGTCTGTATTATGCTGAATTCAGCTTGGTGATGTAGATGTTTGGATGGAGGAGAAATTTTATTCAGTTCACATTTAAAGGCAAACGTACCTAATTCAATAGGTGAATCAAAACACCACCTTTTAAAATTCGCATTTTCTGAATTTTGCAATGCAGATCTTCAGCCAAGTAATGTGTACAAAAGAGAACACACTGTGGTGATGCTTACATATAAAGATGCATATATTAATGAAAAAATACTGTATGTACATTAGGGGTGAAATGCATACAAAAATGGCATATTAAGAGAAAATTGCTGGTCTTAAAAATAATAATATCACAAATTGATATGGAGAATTGAACCAAAACCACCACATTCACTCATCTTGATGTATCTGCAGATCATTTATTACTGTAGATTACAGATTACAGTGAGTTTCTGTTATCTGTTGTATGTCTGATATCTGGTGCCTCTTTTCATTAGGTTAGTTCCTGCAGGGGTGCCTGTCACAAAGTGCTCAAATAACCACTTTAATCTTCTTATCAGTCACTTTGCAAACAAGCTATTTTCACATTTTTCTTCTTTGGTGCTCTGGTTTGATCAGTCTCAATAGAATGCAGGGTGTGGATGCTAATAACTGCTTTTAATTCATCTGAGCTCCAGGCCATTTCATAGAAACTTTTCTTGGTACTGCCAGTGGTTTCCCATGCCTCAGATCCACCCTCACAAAGCCCAGATTCTGTCTTTCCACCCACTGAAGTTGAGAAGCATACACATCTATTGGCTTTTATCTGTTAATACAAAACAGTACTACATACTCAAAACAAGTACATTGCAAAGCAAAAAAGTAGGCCCTGACTCTCTTCGGCCTAATCCTCTCCCTGTTGCTCTCATAAGCCTTTAGCTTGACTGAAAGTGGGGTGCACTTTCATTCGAGGAACAGCAGGGACCTCTTCAATCTGGCATGTCTCCATGCCAAGACAAAAATGCAGTGGGTTCCTATCTGGGAGATGTTGTTTGCAGATGACACAGCCTTAACAGTGCACTCCAGGGGAGCTCTATAGACACATCAACTGGTTTGCCCAAGCCTCCATGGAGTTCGGCCTCACCATCAGCCTGACAAAGACAAACATCCTAGGTCAGGACACTGTCAGCACTCCACGAATCAGCATTGGTGGTAGATGGTCTACCTGGGCTCCACCATAACCAGCAACTTCTCCATTGGTGCTGAGATGGACAAGCGTATTGGTAATGGCTCACCTCTCCAAAAGGGTATGGAAGAATGTGATGCTAACAACAAATACCAAGGGCAAGGTCTACCAGACCTGGGTGTTGAGCACTCTACTTTATGGAAGTGAGTCATGGGCAGTTTACGCTCACCAGGAGCAATGTCTTAATGATTTCCACATGTGCTGGGCATCACATGGCAGGACAGTCTCAAACAATGATGTGCTCTTCCCAAGCCCACATCCCCAGTATGTTCGCACTCCTGTCTCAGTGACGTCCCCGCTGGCTCGGTCATGTACACAGAATGGAAGATGGCAGGATCCCCAAGGATGTGCTTTATGGGGAGCTGGCTTCAGGCACCAGGCCCATTGGCAGACCCATTCTGCATTATAAAGATGTTTGCAAATGTGACATGAAGGCTGGCAACATTAATCCCACCATGTGGGAATTCCTTTGCAGGAGACAGACAGTGCCTGGAGACAGACAGTCAGGTTGTGCATCAACAGCAGCGACCAGAGGGGGGAAAAATGACTGCAGGGAGGAGTGCAGAGAGAAAAAACTTCATGGTGCATCAGTACAAAACTGGACACCTTTATCTGTCCCACCTGCAACAAAACATGCCTCTCCAAAGGTTTGACTTTAACTCTGACGGCACACTCTCCAATTGTCTCTCGAAACAGACAGATAGCAACACAATGTTAAGTAGACTAGAGCAAGACTACCTCAAAAGATGTCTCCAGTGTCTTTTTCCTGCCCTTCTGTCCAAGACTAACCAGGCAGAGGAGAAGAATCTGTTTCCCAGATGAAACAATGGTACTTTGTGACCTAGCAACATATTGTGCCTAAAGTAAACTCATGGCTGCAGATCTGGCTAAACCATTAGGCAGACTGAGGTGTCTGCTTCAGGCAGCAGATGCATAGGAGATGGGGAGCAGTAGGGCGATGGTTGTGGCCTGTCATACATGCCTTGACCTAGTAGCCACCCGCACTTTAAAGCAGGGGCACAGGTGAGCTCCCATTGCTCTGTCCCTCCTCCTGCCAACCTAGCAGTTCAAAAGCACACCTGTGCAAGTAGATAAATAGGTACCGCTGTGGTGGGAAGGTAAATGGTGTTTCCGTGCACTCTGGCTTCCATCACAGTGTTGCATTGCGCCAGAAGCAGTTTAGTCATGCTGGCCACATGACCCAGAAAGCTGTCTGTGGACAAATGTCAGCTCCCTCGGCCTGAAAGCGAGATGAGTGCTGCAACCCCATAGTTGCCTTTGACTGGACTTAACTGTCCAGGGGTCCTTTACCTTTTTTCACCTTTACCTTTAAAGCAGCATCATACCATTGTTTGTTCGGTTAGGTGTATTAAGTGACTCCTAAAAAAATTATAGTGCGGATGAAAAAAATGTGGTTTTGGCATGGGTTTTTCCAAAACCACATTTTTTCATCCACACTATAATTTTTTTTAGGAGCCACTTAATACACCTAACTGAACAAACAGTGGTATGATGCTGCTTTAAAGGTAAGGGTAAAGAAAACACTCGTGTTGTTTTCCAGTTTCTTGTGAAATGGCCTTTAAGTGTTTACTGAGGGAATCTCTGCTGGGAAGAGCCATGAAAGTTGGACCTCCCTCCTTAGCCATAGTCTCAACACAGAATGGGTCTCCCATTGCTGCTATTGGAAAGAAATGATGGGGATATATTCATGCATTTCCACCCATAGTATCTTGTTTGAAGATAAGATATGCTTAGGTATTTAAGGCCAAAGCAGCTCACTGCTCCATCTCTAATGCCTACTCAAAATCTGGGCTTCTATCTAGGTTGCAAGACGGTAGACGCACAGCCATGGGTGACTAGTTGACCTAGCATTTTCACTAAAATGGCATGCCGCATAGGACTTATTGATCCAAAAGTACCTAAATGTTTCATCATGCAAGGCAGTTGAAAGCAGGTATTATGAAATATGTAAAAAAAGAAAGACATTAGTATATTTACATAAATTACATAAATAACACTAATAAATTGCAAAAACATTAAAGGAAATGGAAACCTGCTAACAGAATAATGTGCAACTTTTTAAAAAAATTGGATCAAGCACGAAACATACAGCTGTAAAAACAGCAACATCATTTTAATTTATTTAAAACATACCTGATCTTCAAAACAATCCTTGTGTATGTTTGGGCCTTGGTTGGAACAGGTTAGTGAACCCAAATGAAAACGTCTTATGATCATTGCAAAAAGCTTTGTGGTTCAGGTTTTAATCAATTTATATAGGTCTAACAACATACCTTTACATGAGCTTGATTTCTGATTCATGCCCATGAATAATAAGAACATTGCCGACATTGATAAGCATTTTTAACTGCTTTCCCTACATACTCAATTACTTCATGTACCTTGTTTCAATAATCCTAATAATTATCTTGTAAGTCGTCTTCTTATATTGCAAGCGCTGAAGCTGTAACACGCTGACTTGCCTGAGGACATTGAGATGGTTGGTGATTGAGGTGAAATTTAAAGCTTCCCATAGATCATACTATAGCCAGGTGCAGATGATAATCTAGGAAGAACGAACAGGTATCCATAAATCTGGCAATGGGTCTCCATCATCTCATCTACTTTGGCAGTCAGGTGAGACATGAGCAGAGGAAATCTCTTGGCATGGCCCGTGTTTTCAACCTGGTTGCTACTCCAAATTCACACTTAGTGAAAGAGGCTGTAATTCATCAGGCTGCAGCAGAGCGAGTGGTGAGAATCAAGGCCATTCTGTAGAGATCAGCTCCATTGGGCTCCCTGCTCCTTCAGCTGCTTTTATTCCAGCTCCTCATTCTACTACTGTGTATCTAAGCCCATGTTTCCACTTCCCTCCTCTTCCCTCCTTCCTTTTGTGCCATGTCTATTAGACTGTGGCACTGTGATCCAAACCCCAACTGGGCAGCAGCGGATAACAGAGCAGTGGGAATGTCACCACATCCACAGACCTGCCACTCGTGTCGGTGGGGACAGACAGTGGGCGCCGGCTAATGGTTGTACCAGGAAGGAGCTGGCACAGCAACCAACTGGGCCCCAGGGCTGTCAAGTGAGACTGGCCTGGGATCCAGTGGATCCAGGGTAATGCAACCCCTCCCTATCCGAAATTTTGTGGGCTGGCACTGGCAGTGAACCTCCCATGGGCACTTCTACCTGCTCACCTGTTCAGCAGACTCAATGGAGATTCCATGCCAGTGGAGTGACGCCGGTAACATTGCACAGGTAGAGATTGGTGCAGGTCCACAATCAAACCTCTCCTCTCCCCATCAGGCTGTTTTGGATGGTATCCCAAGCCTCTGAGAATGGACTGCCCTGTTCTGACTGATCTTATGCAAGGGAGCTCATGCGTCAAAGGCCTGGAAACGATGCCTTATGAGGAACAGCTTAGGGAGCTGGGTATGTTTAGCCTGGAGAAGAGAAGGTTAAGGGGTGATATGATAGCCATGTTCAAATATATGAAAGGATGTCATATGGAGGAGGGAGAAAGATTGTTTTCTGCTGCTCCAGAGAAGCGGATACGGAGCAATGGATTCAAACTTCAAGAAAGAAGATTCCACCTAAACATTAGGAAGAACTTCCTGACAGTAAGAGCTGTTCGGCAGTGGAATTTGCTACCAAGGAGTGTGGTGGAGTCTCCTTCTTTGGAGGTCTTTAAGCAGAGGCTTGACAGGCATATGTCAAGAATGCTTTGATGGTGTTTGCTGCTTGGCAGGGGGTTGGACTGGATGGCCCTTGTGGTTTCTTCCAGCTCTATGATTCTATGATTCTACTTTACAAAGGGCATTCCTGTCCTTGAAGGGCTGCCTGGTCCAAGTCCAGTTTAAATAATAATAATCCTAAGAAGGAAGACCTGTAGATTCTTGTAGTCCATCATGTGATATGTTGGGACAAAGGGCTTGATATGAATAGTGACTGGGGCAGGCTTATTATTATTATTATTATTATTATTATTATTATTTCACTAATTTCACTGGGTTCACTGGTTTCCCCAGCCAATCTGGGCGGCCTCCAACAAAGATTTTAAACCCATTAACATGTCACACATTAAAAACTTCCCTGAACAGGGCTGCCTGCAGATGTCTTCTAAATGTCAGGCAGTTATTTAACTCCTTGACATCTGATGGGAGGGCATTCCACAGGGCAGATGCCACCACAGAGAAGGCCCTCTGTCTGGTTCCCTGTAACTTCACAGTGAGGGAACCGCCAGAAGGCCCTTGGAGCTGGACCTCAGGCTGAACGATGGGGGTGGAGACGCTCCTTCGGGTATACTGAATGGATAATGGAGAATGACAGTCCCCACCCTCCCCACCACCAAACATCTGGCTACCACATTGTGCACAAAAAGCTTCCAAAAAGTAAAGGACACTTCTATGTGGTGCCCATTCCAGTCCTATATTGAGGTGGCAAAGGAATGAATGGATGTTGCTGACAAGAAGAGTGGCAGACTTCGTGCTGGTATACATGCATGCCACAAACTAACACACAAATCATGCACTTATTAGTACAGTTCAGCCAAAACGCCAAAACATCATTTTGAGCTATGAGAGGGGGGGGAACCTAGAACAGGCATCCCCAAACTTCGGCCCTCCAGATGTTTTGGACTACAATTCCCATCATCCCTGACCAATGGTCCTGTTAGCTAGGGATCATGGGAGTTGTAGGCCAAAACATCTGCAGGGCCGCAGTTTGGGGATGCCTGACCTAGAAAGAGCCTTGTGTTTTGGTGTCTCTTTTTCCTCCCTTACACACTTAGAGGAATAATTTATTTTGTGGCTTTAGACAAACCATGGTGTGCCATTGCATTTGACCCAGGAAACGATGGGTGGTCTGGAACTAAGTTTCACATTGGAATTAATGAACATGATCCAGTTAGGTCTGTTCATTTCAACAGGTATACTCTGAGGAAAGGAATTAGTTGAACATTGCCCGATAGTTTGTGATTCCCATACAAACCAGTTTGGATTCGACAGCAAACCAGGAAGTAACTAATTAAGCCAAGCACATGGGTGGAGAAGAGGGAGAGGGAGAGGGAGCTGAGCCTCTTTCTAGGCCAGTTTTCCTAGTGTCAAAATATTGTGTGGTATTACATATGAACTGAGCCATTTTTTTCCTCAGATGGAATATATTAAAGAGGGCAGATAATCAGGGAAGTGTTGGGCTTTCAAATGTACCTTTCAGCCTTGACGGTCTTGGCTAGCTTTTCCCATTAACAAATGGAAGTGGTTTGGAAACAAGGCCAAAACGACGGCTTGTATAATGAAGTTCCTGTGATTCTGATTCCATTGATATCAGAGTAAACTACTATGCTGGAAGAAATAGAAACCATTATCTCACCTCCCTCTTTTCTTCTTTTTACAGTGTGCAATCTGTCTACTCGGAAGTAAGCCTCCAACAGATCTAAATGGAGCTCACTCCCTAGTTAAAAGCACATCAGAGTGCAGGCTAAATTTATGGTCTGCTTCATATTAAATATTTGTCCCTGTTAGTGCCAAATGAGTTTTTAAACAGAGTGAATTCTCCAGCTAAAATAATAATAATAAAAAGCCAAGCCTGTGAAAACGAGACCACAAATTAACAGGCATAAACAATTCTACCCTAGAAGAAAAGATTCATTAACTGTTCTTTCCTTATTGGAGAATAACACATTTTGGGCAAATCCTCTGAGACTCTGAGGACACTTATAAATACAAGCAGCATTTGGAAACATTTCATTGCAGAGAAAATCCCAGACTTCCATTTTTCTTCTTGAGGGAATTCACTTGTTGGTTTCTTTGCTGCGCTTGTGTGTGCCTTTTATACACAAAAAATTAAGTTCCAGCAAAGGGAAAGTGCATTTATGCAAAAGCAATTCATCAACCACTCCTGTTCTCCGAATTCACTGAGGTAATTTAGATACTTTAATGGCGAGGTAGTTTAGGATGGTATGCAAATAAGTGCTTTCTCCACAATATTGCCTCCTAATCGTCTCTGTCAACCCCTACCAACTTCCAAATCAGTTCAAAATGTTTCCCCTCAATTAATCTTTCCTGTGAAATTATCCTCCACCCGCAAATACATAATTTAAACACAATACCAATTTCCTTTTGTGCTATATGTTCATACGTTGGAAATCTGTTATAAACAGCTCTGTTATACTAGGCACAATGTAGTGGTGCTGAGCACTAATCTGATTTTCATAGCGTTCAGTGTGTACCAATAAAAATAAGGCCCTTTGCATCTGTTATTTGACTTTAAAAAGAGGGGGGGAACCCACCCGTGGCCTTGACCTTAGTGATGTCAGGCATATACTACAGCTCTTCTATAATTTACAATTGACATCATGGATTAAATTTGTTGTTTCAGCTAATGCAACAGAGCAAGTTGAGGTAGATTGTGAAACAAAGCCAGCCACTGAAATACGAGGCTTGTCAAGTATAAATTTACAAAAGATATTCAGACGGAGCACGCAAGACACAAATAAATGGCTGGAGAAGCTGTTTTTGACAGACTGCAAGGGGCTAGAGACTTAAACTTGAACATTGTAAATCCAAGTGTCACAAAGTGCTGCAGCAGAGTGAAAGACATGTCTATTCTTCAGGAATATAAATGGTGATGCGAAAGCAAACTTCCAAGATGCTGTGCATTTTGGAAAAGTATATCACTTCTGCCTTGTGACACATTTAGCAAGTCTTCCTTACCCTCAGCTTAGAAACATAAAGAAGAACAGGTTAAATATTCAACAGGATAGGAGGTTTGGGGTGCATTGATTTATCCAGAATGCCAAAAAATATTGGTTTTGGTTAATCTATTTAGCAGCGAACTGAATTATGCTGTTTGCCATTTTACATGGCTTGAAATACAGTAAAGCAGAACATTCCCAGGAGGAAGAGGGCTCCACTGGATCAAAGAACCTTCTGTCCATGGACAAACACCACTGGACAGCCCATGAGCTACAAACTACTTCAGTGGATTCTCACACTCACATGATACAGTTGGAATGCATTATATTATAAACCTTTGGAGTTTCGTTGTGTGCTGCCATGTCCCACGTCCCCGTTAAATCCTTTCCGATTCTTGCTAAAAGAAAAGATCACCTACGATAAACCAGTCACCATAAGAAGGCGTTATAAACTATTGAATACCCATGGTCTGTGAATCACCCTGAGACCTCCGGGTATAGGGCGGTATATAAATTATAATAAGAATAAGAATAATGGTCTCCAAAAGGTGTTCAGTGCATCTCAGGCAAGATATGCCCCCCCCCCAAACCCATGTGATTAGAAGTCACAATGGAAATATTTTTTTAAAAAGAAAAAGTCATTTAAAAATACAACAAATTGAGCTCAGTTGTATAATAACATTCTAATTGAGTTCTGTCGCTTTATCTGTTTAGTGGTGTTTTTTAAAGTTCACATTTGGAAACAGCTTTTTCTTGCTGTTTTACCTGCTCGGTTGTGTTCAGGCAGGTTTGTATCTTGTACGCAAATTGCAAAGGCGTAT